>NC_080165.1:116193211-116548410 GCF_950295315.1 Erinaceus europaeus | reverse complement strand
GGCTTTGGAAGCTGTAGGATTAACGAAGAAAGGATGACAAGAATGAGAAAAAGAATAAAAAAAAGAGAGAGAGAAGAAGAAAAAGGTAAGAAAAAGAACAGTCATAAAAGACCGGTGAAAGGAAAGAGGTTTATTTATTTATTTATTTTTAATTATTTAATTAACTATGCGGGGTGAGGTGGGGGGGGTGGCAACTTAGAAAGAAAAAAGGCCAGAGGTTTCAGAAGGGTATAGACTTAGAGTGAATGATACTCCCTGGTGGGATAGGAATTTGGTAAAGACAGAAGCTCAGCAGGGGAGCCTGCTAGGAGCTGGTCCCCAGGGACTGGTTATGGGGAGGAGAATGGGGGAGGCAGTGTGCTTAATAATTAAAAGGAAAAAAAAATTGTTCCCTTTTTTTCTACTCTAATTCTTAACCCAAATTAAGTTATAGTCACCGCCCTGGTGTCACCGCTAGGACCCCTTATTGACTGGCCTACTAAAGGCAGAAAATCCTACTGTTTCCAGAAGATGTGGTCAGAGCTCAAGCCACCAGCAGCCTCTCAATCCACCATCTTCTGGGAACCCCCCATCAGTTTTATTTTTTTAAAAAGCATAAATTAATTGACTTTTACAAGAGAGCTAGATACAGACCAGAGCACCTCTTTGGTATATGCATCTCTTCGGTATCATGCATGAAAATCCTACACGCTACCATAACTCATATCTCTCAGTCTAGCTCAAGGGAACAGAAAGAGCGAACTAGCATGCATTGTTATCTTGAGTCATGAAATTTTATGGTAATTTGGTGTGCAGCTATATTTACAGAAACAAATCTAGAAGCAAGAAGACTGCATGAGGTCATATAATAAATAATGCAGACATAGGCTTATCAGGACTGTAATTTGAGCTATATACAGGAAAAGTGTAAGGTCTGAAACTACTCAGGAATATAAATGTGCATTAAATTGAGTAGATGTGGGTGTTCCAGGAGCATATAATTATTCTCAGCTTTCTAGCTCTGATGGCTAGATGCCAGAAATTAAAATAGAAAGTACAGAAGGAAAAATGTGATTAGGGGAAGGATGATGAATTCAGGATAGTGACTTTGAATTTGAAGTGCATTTTTTAAAATTTCTTTATTGGGGGATTCATACAGTAAAATACAATAGTTTGTACATGCATAACATTTCCCTATTTTCATCATAACAATTCAACCCCCACTAGGTCCTCCTCTGCCGTTATGTTCTAGGACCTAATACCCACCCACCCCAGAGTCTTTTACTTTGGTGCAATACACCAACTCCAGTCTGAGTTCTGATTTGTGTTTTCCCTGAAGTACATTCTTGTTCATGAGACTATCCCACCTAATACCTCCATGGCATCTACTTTAATAATCCCTTCACACTTTTTCACTTAATGGAGTGTTTTGTCATATTTTATTGTATTAACTGCTCCTTATATATCTTAATTATTACTTATTCTATAAGCTTTATTTTAATATTTATTTATTTCTCTTTGTATGAGAGAGAGAGAGATAGAGAGAGAGAAAGACTAGAGTACTATTTTGACATATATGGTGCTGGGAACCAACCAGGTTATCATTCAAACCCTATACTCTATCTTCATTTCTCTCATTGTAACTACTCTTCTTTTCTACACACTTTCTTGCTTCTTAGCTCAAAAATTCTGTTTCTTCTCCAGCTTTCACATCTTTTCCTGTCTTCCTCATCAGTTCCTTTGCTCATCTAGAGACTAGTGAAATCAGATTCTACTTCAACCCTTTTCTTAAATTCCTCCAAATTCTTTACAATGAGTTCCCTTGAATCTAAGATTTGTTACCTGGCATTAATCAAAATAAGGTGTAAAAAATATGCAGCCAAAGTTGTTAACTGTAAGCCCTATTGATTAGATCTAGCAAAAGACCATATTCAACACAGGAGCCTATGTAACCTTTGCATCGCTATAGTTTTGAATTCACATTCTGTGGTCACAAGTAGGAACATGACACCATCTTCCCAGACAATAACTTGGGTCCACCTGCATATTAGATGTTGATCCATACTCCTAGCCTGCTTCTCTCTTTCCCTAGTAGGGTGGGGCTCTGGGAAATCAGAGCTCCAGGACACATTGGTGGGGTTGTCTGTCCAGGGAAGCCTGGTTGGCATGATGCTAGCATCTGGAACCTGGTGGCTGAAAAGAAAGTTAATACATAAAGCCAAAAAAGTTGTTGAACAATTATGAAATGAAAGGCTGGAATAGTGCAGATGAAGAGTTGGGGGTGGTCTCCATTTTGTAAACAGCTAGTAGGTATATTTTAGTTATACTTCAAAGGACCTGTGTCTGTATATACATATATATTTTTTCCCTGAGTCTGAAATCTGAAGTGCAGGTGGATCCAAGTTATTGTCTGGGGAGATGATGTTATTGGCTGGGAAAAGGAACAGAAAGCTGGATCAATAAAAAGAGTAGCTCTCAAACATGGGAAAAGTGTATAAATATTGTTGACTGTAAACCCCAACCATTTGATGTGATCTGGGGCCCATATTCAGCTTGGGAGCCTATGTAACTTCTGTATCCCCATAGATCTGAGGAACATCCTAAGCTGCTCAATATCGACCCATCTTCTTCAGGTGTTGCATAGAATATGTTATCCACCCTCCCTTTGGAGGATGGAACATTCTCTACCATTGTTGATCCAAGTTGACGGCAAGGTCCTATGGGGGCTCACAAAGGGGTCTATTGTGTAACAGCAGCAAATGCTGAAGAGGGTGTGGGGTCAAAGGAACCCTCCTGCACTGCTGGTGGGAATGTCAATTGGTCCAACCTCTGTGGAGAACAGTCTGGAGAACTCTCCAAAGGCTAGAAATGGACCTACCCTATGACCCTGCAATTCCTCTCTTGGGGCTATATCCTAAGGAACCCAACAGATCCATCCAAAAAGATCTGTGTACACATATGTTCTTGGCAGCACAATTTGTAATAGCCAAAACTTGGAAGCAACCCAGGTGTCCAACAACAGATGAGTGGCTGAGCAAGTTGTGGTATATATACACAATGGAATACTACTCAGCTGTAAAAAATGGTGACTTCACAGTTTTCAGCCGATCTTGGATGGACCTTGAAAAATTCATGTTAAGTGAAATAAGTCAGAAACAGAGATGAATATGGGATGATCTTACTCTCAGGCAGAAGTTGAAAAACAAGATCAGAAACGAAAACACAAGTAGAACCTGAAATGTAATTGGCATATCGCACCAAAGTAAAAGACTCTGGGGTGGGTAGGTGGGAGAATACAGGTCCATGAAGGATGATAAATGACATAGTGTGGGTTGTATTGTTATATGGGAAACTGGGGAATGTTATGCATGAGCAAACTATTGTATTTACTGTTGAATGTAAAACATTAATTCCCCAATAAAGAAATAATTTAAAAAAATGTGTGAGGCGAGGAAAAAGATCTAAATAAGTTTCCAGATAGTCAGAGCCTAGATACAACAGCTAAATGTGAGATACATCATCAGAGCAATCTTTTACCATGTATATATCTTGTTCCTTGATTTCATAGTTTTATTAGGGAAATGATTTATAAGACAGTGTTCTCTCATGTGATAATTTGTTATTTTCCTGTGATAGATATCGGTATACCACTCCCACCATCAATAAACTCTAGTATATTTTCCTCAATATAGAACTAAGAGAGGTTCTTGATTTAAACGCTGTATATAATATAAAAGCTGCCACTGGGCAGTATGATATGATAATTGGTTTTAATGTACTAGTGCATAAGCTAACTTGTTATTTCAAATGAATATCTGGAGTCTTGGCAATTTATTTTCTACACTTGGTATTTGGCACAATACCCAAGATTTCTTGCTTTAGGGATTAAACAATTCAGTTATTAACAGAGATAAAACACTGAACAAGATTCCAATCTAGTAGTGTCCCCAGGCATCTTTATAGATAGTTGTGGAATGGCTGCCAAGTGCTTAAAGGGGCAAACGAAGGCATTATAGACAAATTAAAGGGGTACTTGGCCATGTCTAAGTGTTGTAGGTAATTATTCTTAGATAGAATAACTTTACCCATATGAAGGGGGGAGGGACAGAGAGAAGAACATTCAACCAGAAGATTGGAGTGGTCCAAGCAAAAGAGAAAAGGAAGATGAAAGCAGATAGAGGAGAAAGGCCAACATACTGAAAGAAGAGGGTGTGGGTGCACATACCAGGAATCCTTGTTATAGTGGGGGATGTCTGAGTGAGGAAATTATATATTCATGTTTTTTTTTTAATTTCACACACATTGGCTACTGTCTGAGTCATCCAGTCACCTTTTTATTGAAAACATTATTAATAACTCTAGTATAAGAGATTTGTTGTCAATTTATTTATTATTTTTTAAAATTGTATTTGTAAAAAGGAAACACTGACAAAACCATATGATAATAGGGGTACAACTCCACACAATTCCCACCACCAGAGCTCCCGTATCCCACCCCCTCCTCTGATAACTTCCTTATTATTTATCCCTCTGGGAGTCTGGACCCATGGTCATTATGAGGTGCAGAAGGTAGAAGGTCTGGCTTCGGTAATTACTTCCCCAATGCTGAACATGGGCGTTGGCAGGTCACTCCATACTTCTAGCCTGTCTCTCTCTTTCCCTAGTGGGGAAGGGCTCTGGGGAAGCGGGGCTCCAGGACACATAGTTGTGGTCATCTGCCCAGGGGAGTCTGTTTGGCATCATGGTAGCATCTGGAACCTGGTGGCTGAAAGAAGAGTTAAGAAATAAAGCAGAACATATTGTTGACTAATCATGAACCTAAAGGCTGGAATAGTGCAGATGAAGAGTTGGGAGTCTCCATTTTGTAGATAGCTGATAGGACTATTTTATTTATATTCCACCAAAGGGTCCATGAACACTATACTAGTTTTTTTTTTTTTTTTTTTTGAGCCTGACATCTGATATGCAGGTGGATCCAAGTTATTGTCTGGAGAGATGATGTCATAGTTGGAAAAACAACTAGAAAGCTAGATCAGGGAAGAGAGTCGCTCCCAAATATGGGAAAGGTGTATAAATATTATTGATTGTAAACCCCATAGATTTCATCTGATCTGGGGCCCACATTTAGCTTAGAAGCTTATGTAGCCTCTGCATCCCTGTAGATCTGATTCTCTGTTCATGTGTAGGAACGTTCCAAGGTGCCCCAATTTCAGGACTCATGTTCCTCGGGTGGAAGATAAAGTATGTTATTCAGCCTCCCTTCAGAGAATGGAACATTCTCTACCATTGCTTTATTTTATTTTATTTATTATTTTTTATTGATAAAAAGAAAACATTGACAAACAGCAGGATAAGAGGGGTAAAACACTACACAATTCCCACCATCAGAACTCCATGTTCCATTCCCTCCCCTAATAGCTTTCCTATTCTTCATTCCAGGGTGGACTCAGGGTCACTATGGGATGCAGAAGGTGGGAGGTCTGGCTTCTTTAATTGCTTCCCCACTGAACTTGGGCACTGGCAGTTTGACCCATAATCCCAGCCTGTCTCTCTCTTTTGCTCTGGGGAAGCAGGACTTCAGGACACATTGGTGGGGTTTTCTGTCTAGGGAAGTCTGTTTGGCATCCTGCTAGCTTCTGGAACCTGGTGGCTGAAAAGAGAGTTAAAATATAAAGCCAAACAAGTTATTTACTAATCATGAACCTAAATGCTAGAATAGTGCAGATGAAGTGTTGGGGGGGTCTCTGTTTTGTAGATAGCTAATAGGCCTATTTTAGTTATATTCCAAAGGGCCTGTGACTATACTAGTTTTTTTTTTTTTCCCTGAGCCTGAAATACGAAATGCAGATGGATCTAAGTTATTGTCTAGGGAGATGATGTCATGGCTGGGAAAAGGACCAGAAAGCTGGATCAGGGAAGACAGTAGCTCACAAATATGGGAAAGGTGTATAAATATTGTTGACAAAACCCCATCAATTTGATGTAATCTGGGGCCTATATTCAGCTTAAGAGCCTATGTGACCTCTGCATCCCTGTAGATCTGAGCTCACATTCTGTGGTCATGAGTAGGAATGTTCCAAGCTGCCCCAATTTCAGGACTCATTTTTCTCGGGTGTAGCATAGAGTATGTTATCCATCCTGCTTTCAGAGGATGGAAAATTCTCTACCACTGTTGATCCACATTGAGGGTAAGGTCCAATGGGGGCCCACCAAGGGATCTCTTGTGTTGTTCCTGATAGAAATGACTGGTAACAATGGAGAGAGGGATCTATTCAAGGTCCAGGCCCATCATGTCTGTTTGGGAATCTCAGGACTCTCGACTAGGGCCCCAGCTGACAGGGTGGCCTTATAGTGACTAAGGAGTCATCATTAAAGTCTGCCAGTCTCTTGCCCTTATTCAGTTTTTCCAGTCCTTACTTCAATAAGGTTAGCTTTGGAGTGAGTGAGGGATGTGTAATAGGAAGTAGGTGAGGAGGGTATCTACTTAGGCCTAAGTAGACACTATTTCACTAGGAACTTCATGATGTCTTTCTAGGTCTTTCTATTTCCTTGCTGCATATATTGACTCACTGCAGACTGCTGTGCACTTTGCTTTCAGGTATATATTTTGCCCTGGTTTATGGATATATGTGAACATATTCCCTATCTCATGGCACCTGGTCTATAAGTTTTGGGACTTTGTTAGGAAATGAACCACCTGAAATGGAATTAGAGAATCCCATGAGAAAGGAAAGGTTTCACCCAAGTAATGAGGCTGAAGAGTTAACATTCCATGCCTGACATCTCTGGACACAGTTTGAAGTGAAGCATGCTGATGTGGTATTCACTGCATTGATTAGGCTAGGATCATTAACAGTGTCAGTTAGTATGAACCGAGAGAAGCATACAGGAAAATAAGCCTCATCCTAGAGGTTCCAAGACTGGGGGAAATATAGGCTCTGTAGAGGAAGCAGGAGGTTCCTGCTGTCGTAGGGTTTAAGAAGGCAATAGATTATTATTGCTATAATCACATTATTTGGCAATTAGGTTTAACTTTGAAATATCCCTTTGTTAGGACTTGCTGTACCATAAACAGCATCACCATAATTTATGTCCTTTGACATTATTTGTATATAGCTGTGTTTTGTAGAGTAACTGCACCAGTTGCTTCTGTTCTCCCTGGTCTAAGCTTTTAGGAAAGTCAATATTTCAAAGACTCAGCCTATGTTCTGTGGATTAAAAAGTTTGAGACGTTCAAACTTTCCCCTCTCATATTAATTAAATAATGATTTATATGACTACAAATTAATAGGAGTGTACATAAACACCATTACCCCACCAAAAGACTCTGTCCCATCCCATTACCTCCTCCCTCACCCTCCAGTGAAGCTGAGCATCTGCCCTCACCCTCTACCCAGAGACTTTTACCTTGGTGCCCTACTCCAAACTCAGTCAGATCCTGCTTTGAGTTTACCTTTCTGTTCTTCTTCCTCAACTTCTGTTTATGAGTGGGATTATCCCATATGCATCTTTGTCTTTCTAAACTGTGCTTACTTCTTGTAGCATTACCATTCATATATTGAGATTTGAGAGTATCATTCATTGACATTTTTATTGTTTTTGTTTAAGTCATTATCACCAACATATTGTATCAGTTGAACAACTATCAACTTCACAATATTTCTTATGTCTTAAATTCATCTGACGTATTTAATATTATCAGTGGTTACAATAAAACAAAGAAATATAAATTCATAAAATTTATTGTCAGCTGTGTACCATTTCCCTAACACCAAAGAAAGAGCAATAAACAAAAAAAGCGTAATTATAGCATTTACTTTCTAGAAAGAAAAAAATCATTTAAACAAAAATATGAATTGATAATTTAGATACTTGATTATAGTGAAAACACATTAACCAAGTAATCACAGTAAAAATTATTAGCAATGATATTTGATTAGCAGGAAATTTCCTCCACTAATGAGAAAGTTTACTTCACCTCCTTTTAATCTTTCCAAAATTCAAGACCCCAGTTTTATTATGAGAAAATAGCCAGATGCCCCCCAAATTGAATAATGTTCTACAAAATACTGAATAGTGTCCAAAAACTGAAATCATTATTCTAAATAAGGAAGCATGAAGACACTGTCTCAGAGCAGAAAAAAAAAAACTAAGAAAACACAAATAAATGTAATGTGACTGATGAGACTGGAACAGAAAAAAAGCATTAATGGAAAAACTAAGAATATCCAAATAATGCCTGGATGTTAATTAATAGTATGTACCAAAATCAATTTATTGGCTTAGACAAACAGGTCACATTACTGTTAGATAACATTAATGGGAAGTGAAACTCAATGAAGCATATACAAGAATGTTCTGTACTATATCTTTACAACTTTGCTATAAATCTAAAATGTAGCTTAGGTCATGAGTGTAGCTGAGTGGTGGAGTACATGCAAATTAAAAAGTTATCAAATTATAAATTTATATAAAATATACTTTACTATAAAACATGACAAAAGTCTGGGAGCCTTTGAATAAAGAAATGGTATGATCTGTCAAATTGTATTCTGCTTGTTATTTTCACTATAGTCTAGGAGAGACAGTGATAGCAGAGTTGGTACAATTAGAGGAGATTAGAAAGATTAAATTCTAACTATATTATAAATGTAGAGTTGGCTGGACTCTCAACAGACTAGATAGTGAAAATAGGCAAGGGTGATTCTCAGAATTTTGACCTGAACAATGGAAAAGTGATGTCATTAATAAAAAAAAAAGGGGGGGATGGATAAATAAACTTAGTGGAAATATCAAGAGTTCAGTTTTTGATAAGTCAAGTGGGAATGACTAGAAAACTTCCATATGGAAAAACTGATAGAGGAACTAACTAGAGGTAACTCAAACCAAACTGTCTCTCAGAGTCTGAGAATTATGGTGATGATGGGGCTAGGAGTCCACAGGACCTTGTGAAACATGGAATGTATTGTATATACCATGCATAGACATGAAACTATATCCCTATAATCTTAAACTATTAGAAAACTATGTCCAATCACTAAAGAAATTATTAAAATATTTCACTTTAGCTTGTAAGAGTCAAATCATCAAATAATTGGCACATAATTCCATGAAAATAATGAGGGTCATTACCTATATTAATGTGTAAACAGATCACCTGGGAGTTTATTAAATGTATATTCTGATTCAGTATGTCTAGAGTGAGGTATTTCTAACTTGACCATGTGAAGTTGATGGGTTAGTTCTTAACACTGAGTAGAAAGGATGTATGAAATTAGTGTAGCCAAAAAAGATATATGTAGTCTGACTAGTGAGTATTAAAAGTTGTCGGGCCTTAAGCCAGCCCCCCACCCCCACTATGCTCCATCCTCCATTGCTGACACTATGGCCTATTTACATAACCATTGTTTTGCCTGAAAGATTCCCCACCCATTCCTTTTATCTATCTTCTTTCTACCTCGAGACCTGCCCTGCCTGCAGGATATTTTAATCCCACCAGTTAAAACCCTAGCTACTGTTGCTACAGAAGTTTTCTACCTTCCTGCTCTTTTTTTTTCTCCACCCCCTTTACCAGCCATCTCAGTTCCCGGCTTGCCACTTCTGGTTTTACCCTATAAAGCCCACTTCTGTTCCTAGTTTCACTCTCTCTTTTCTCTCCTGCATCCCAACCAGGAAAAGGGCTGGCGTGCAAAGCAGGAGGCCAGCATTGTAGTTTGGTGCCATGTGACTTAACCCACTGTGCTCACACCCGACTCTGGAGAGTCCACATGATAAAGAATTGTATTACCACACTGCCACAAGTTTCTGGTCTCACGCCTGTGAAGTTAGCCTGGCAAAAAGTTATGGTGGTTATCCTCAGAGGGGTATGAACATAACAGTTGGTGGTGAGAATGGTGTGGAACTACTGTACCCCTATTATTTTGTAATTTTGTAAATCACTAATAAATTACTAGTAATCTTTTCTTAAAAAAATAGTTAAAGGATCAGCAAAGAAGACTGAGAAGAAACAGTCAAATGCAAAATTAGGTATGGTATTGTGCTGAGGTGATGGAAAAGTGTGTTATATATTCTATGCAAACACTTCTGGTAGATCCCACATGATGAAGACTGAGAACTGGCCATTGGAATCACATTTAAGTAACTGACATCTTGGCCAGAACAGATGTAGTAGAGCAGCAACAGCTGAACCTGCTTAAAATTGGTTCAACAGAGAATGGGTAAAGAAAAACTAGTGATTAATAACATGATCAGCTCTTTCAAAGAACTTTGCTCTAGAGACAATGAGAGATGTGGAGGAGAATCATTGAAGAAGAAAAGGTCAAGGAGTGGTGGCACATTTGGTTACGTGCACATATCACCATGAACAAGGACCTGAGTTCTAGCTCCTGCTCCCCATCTGCAGGGAGGATGTTTCACTAGAGGTGAAATAGATCTGTTGATGTCTCTCTGTCTCTCTCTCTCTATCTACCCACCCCTCCCAATTCCTCTCTGTCCTGTCAAATGAAAATAAATTAGAATAAACAAATGGCCTCCAGGAGTGGTGGATTCATAGTGCCCACTCTGAGATCCAGTGATAACCCTGGTGGCAATGAAAAAAGAAAGAAAAGAAAGGATCAAAATATTTGCACACTAAAAGGTCTCCCAATTAGCTAGGGAAAAAAACATTGTTGTAAAGAGAAGGGCAAATGAAAGAGTAATGTGCTTGAGTGGGCAAGAAGAAATAAGTCATAGTATTTGAGTTGAACTTGTTTTGGCCAAACACAAAAGGGCACCCATGGTAATAGCAGAAAATGTGTAATGCACAGGCAGGTAGGAGAGAATATATGAGAATGATGGGAGCAATCTTTTTGGATTGCATCTTATATTTTTCCATTGAAACTGAAGCATTATTAATAGTCAGAGGTGTTTTGAAGCTAGTGGTGAAGTGGAAAACAGGAATAAATGTTGCAAGTCAGAGGGAAAACAGGATTTTTTTTTCCTGTAACTGCTTCCACTTGCTACTAGACCCTTTTGGAGCAATCCAGATCTAAGCCACTGATGTAATAATCCTCCTCTCTTTGCCTGGGTCTCGTTTTGGGTCTAGTTCTGGTGGCCAGTTCTACAGCATTTCCATAGGAAGTCTTGACTACTCATTTGAGAAAGTGTGAGAATGACTGAATTGGAGAAACTCAGTGTGATTACTAGGCAGTGTTAAGTGCCCACTTAAGATTAATGGTCAGGAATTTAAAATGAGGACAGGCAGTTTAGTTGTTCTCAAGCCACATTCAGCTCTGTAGGTAGAAGTACAGAGACAATGTGGGTCTGGAAAGCACAACTGTGGTTTAGTCACATAAATAAATTTAGAAAGATTTTCTATGTTTCATGTAAGTCAACAAAATGGCATCACGATCATAACATAGTTATTATAGAATTTTTAATATATGCCACATACAACGATGCACTGTCTATTGTCATTTAACCTTCTCCCAAAAATTTTGTAGCAGGGAATGAAAACAGTTGTCACCATTTTGTGGATGAAAAAAGCAAATTTAAGGTGGCTAAATAATGTTCAAGTTTGCATATTAAATAGCAGAAGTAATTTGAGTACTGAACCCAATGTTACTGAGGTAGAGGTAGGACATTAGGATCAGAGTTAGAGTCTGGAGGAAATTGTGTTACTTTAAGAACATATGCCAGATGCTCAAGAAACAGGGGAGAACTATTTTTTATTCAAAAATAATTTTTCGGTGACCCCGGAAGTGACACCATGGTAGAGTTCTCACTTATATGCATAAAGTCCTAAGTTTGATCTCTTGCACTACATATGCTGGACTGATGCTTTTATTCTCTTTCTGTCTAGACCTATTTCTATCTGGTGAGACAAGTCTATAAATACTTAAGAGTTTTTAATGTTAGAAAAACATTCATACCAAAAATGGGTCTCAATATTTTAATGGAAGTACACATTTCTGTATGTATGTGTTTGTCATTCCTGCTCTAGTCAAGTGACTGCTACTCAGAGGTGATAGAAGTGATGTCTTTCCCAACTTGGAATGACCCAGAAAGATATGACTTTCTCTGTTGACTTTATAATAAGTCCATGGCCATGGCCATTTACCATTAATTTCCACAAATTCCCTCCTCAAAGACATTTTGAGGGACAGAAAGTTCTAGGACTTTGACCTCATGCTTTATCTTGGTATAGTTTCTATAGATTTGTAGACTAGGGTTGATAATGGGTCACATAAATAAAGTAACTGTTTTGCTGTACCTGCTCTCTTTCTTTCTTTCTTTCTTTCTTTTTTTCTTCCTTCCTCACCCCAGGCTTGTTGTTGGACCTCCTTGCTACCACTATGAATCCACCACTACCTATGGCTATTTTTTTTCTTTCTATTCTATATGATAGAACAGAGAATAATTGAGAGGGAAGTGGAGATAGAAAGGGAGACAGAAAGGTAGCCACCTGCAGGCCTGCTCCTGAGGTGTCCTCCACTGCAGGTGAGGAGCAGGAATTGGAATCCATGTCTTTGGGCATGGTGACATATGCCATCAGTTGGGTGCACCACTGCCTGGCCCCTGCCTACTTTTTTTTTTTAAAGTACGCCTAATGTAAAAATAGGCAAGTATTTTTTTCTTGTTCTTCTGTTATTCTCTCATTTAAAGTAGTTCTGAGAAAGAAATTCAGAAATTGATTATGTGACATAGTCTTGGGGAGGGTGGCTTGTAACTTCTATCACAAACCACTAAACAGGAGCTCATATGTTACATTTAGGTCTACTAAGTGCTAGTTGGCTAGCCAGTATGTTCTCATTTGTCTGCACAAACCTGAGAAAGGAATTTTCTTTGAGCTTGAGTGATTCATTCAAGAGCTCTCAGCAAGAAAGAGGTAAATCTAGGATTCTAATCCTCAAGGAATAAAACTCTCAGCAAATTAAAAAGAACTCTATGCCACAGTCTGGGTCCCACCACACTCAAGGAAGATTCAGTGTCGTGGTCTCCCTAGCCTACCCTTCCTGAGAAAGGCAGCAGCCTGGGAAAGAGAAGTCCCAGCAACAACAAATAAACTCAGAATTCTGAATCTTTAAATTCCTTTTTTTTTTTTTTAGCAGAATCTCCTTTCAAAGTATTAGAAATGGCCCAACTTTTCCAACACAACCTCAACATATATATTCTTTAAATATTTTTTCTTTTTTATTAACTTTATTTATAGGATAGAAACAGTCTGAAATAGAGAGGGAAGGGAGGGATAGAGAGGGTGAGAGACAGAGAGACCCCTGCAGCACTGCTTCACTACTTGTGAAGCTTTCCTCCTTCAGGTGGAGACTGGGGGCTTGAACCCGTGTCTTTGTGCATTGTAACACGTGTGCTCAACCAGGTGTGCCACCACCTGACCACCCAAATATATGTTCTTTAGTTTTATTTGCTCTTTTCCTTTCTTTCTTTCTTTTTTTTTTTTAAATTTTGTTTATAAAAGGGAAACATTGACAAAACCAAAGGATAAGAGGGGTACAATTTCGCACAATTCCCACCACCAGAACTCTGTATCCTATTCTCTCCCCTGATAGCTCTCCTATTCTTTAACCCTCTTGGTATGGACCCAAGATCATTATGTGATGCAGAAGGTTGAAGGTCTAGCTTCTGTAATTGCTTCCCCACTGAACATGGGCATTGACAGGTTGATCCATACTCCCAGCCTGCCTCTCTCTTTCCCTAGTGGGAAAGGGCTCTGAGGAAGCAGAGTTCCAAAGCACATTGGTGGGATTGTCTGTCCAGGGAAGTCTGGTCGCATCCTGCTAGCATCTGGGACCTGGTGGCTGAAAAGAGAGTTAACATACAAAGCCATGAAACTTTATTAGAAGGTAAATTTCTTCCTCGGAACTTTGTGGATTGCAAATGAGGCCAAGAATAACATAATGGAATTTTTCTGCACTAGGTAGACAGACCACCTTTACAAAGAATTCATGGTAAATCTCCATGCTGCCCAACATTGAAGAACTGCTAGATAGAGGATATGGCTTTGGTGGAAGGTGAGGTGTACTACATTTATGTTGGGGAGATGTGACCATGTACCCCTGTGACAACAACAATCCTATAAAATGGTCATTTCCTCAATAAATGGATTTTTAAAAAAGCAGATTACTTGGGAGTTGGGTGGGTTAAGCGCACGTGGAGCAAAGCACAAGGACCTGCGTAAGGCTCCTGGTTTGAGCCCCTGGATCCCCACCTTCAGGGGAGTCACTTCACAGTTGGTGAAGCAGGTCTGCAGGTGTCTTTCTCTCCCCCTCTCTGTGTTCCCCTCCTCTCTCCATTTCTCTCTGTCCTATCCAACTACAATGACATCAATAACAATAATAATAACTACAACAAGGGCAACAAAAGGGAAAATAAATAAATATTTTTTTAAAAAAGCAGATTACTCACTCAGTGGCAGGATGATTAGTAAATGCCCTCTATATTAATTTGAGGCTGCTCCATCTGCCATGGTTAAGGGATGCCCTAAGTCTAGTTTGCTAGATCTTTAGTCTACTTGAATTAGGAATTCTGTTTTATAAAGTAAGTTCCTACTACAGAATCAGCTTGTTCAGATTCAAAAACATGCCATATTTTAGCTAGCATCAAGGAACTATGCAGATATGAAAATGTATGCCCTCCTTGTAAGACCACAATGCATAAAGAATGTTAAGTGTATTCTGAAGACCAAAGCAATCCCCTGGACTCTTTCCCCTATACCCAAAACTACTTCCCTCACCGTAGGCCCTCCATGCTTCAAAGGTGTGCACAGTCCCATGAACCTGGGACCCCTCACTGTTCAGGGAGCTTCTGCATTTCCTTCTAGCAGCAACTGGTCTCCTTATACAACTTTGTGTCCAGCCTCGGGGTATGGTCCTGGTGCCAAGAACATCCAGTCACAGTGAAGAAATCACACCCATTAACATAACAAGATTAACTAGGAGGACAGGTGAGGTAACCTGTGTCTTTGTGCCAACCTGGCAGAACTCAGACTAATGCTCGTGCATTAAAATACCCTGCTTAGCAACAACTTTGATGCTGTGCTACATTGGCAGGGGATACTGGACTGCTTAAATATTTTTCATCCTCAAACAGGAAGTCTTCTGTAGCTCAATTCTGAATGAACAATAAGGTAAGATTAGAGAAAAAGGTTGTAGGTCCCTGAATCTTTTTTCTGGGGATCAAAGAACTAAACTCATTCAATATTAATAAAGCCTTTTGGGAAGTCACAGAGAGCAGAATAAACAAACAGGAAAGTCAGAGTGGATTTTTCCTTTGCTGGTGTTTTTCAGTGTAACTGAAAAGGTAGAGTCATCCCTTCAGATATGAAAAAACTAAAGATTGACCTTCATGAGGTCACAGCTATGAAATTTGCACAGTGGTTAACTTGCCATTTATTTTGAACATTCTCTCTTCCTGGGTACATCTTTAACTGCCGGGTTGACCTTCATCAGTCCTGCAAAGAAAAAGTTCTCTCCAAGTGTGCCTGCTTCTGGGGATCCTGAGCCATCTCTCAGTGTGTTCCTCCCAGGCAATACCAAATGACTGAAAAAAAAAAATTCCTTTTTTTTTTTTTCCCAGCTTATTCTGTGTCCACAACAGGGCAGCTTCTTTATAAAGACCCAAGCAAAACAATTTTGGAGCCAAATTTTTTTCCTAAGGAGATTGGCTGCCTAATCCAACTGTAAGGAAGGCATGGATTTTAGAATCCAACTCAATTCTGATGTTATCTATATGGTGATATCATCAGATGCCACAGGTTAAGGATTCGGTCCACACAATTACCCCTCCTTCTTCCACTACACCTCACTTTAGACCAGCTTCTGAAAGACTGGGAGTTCTAGAGACAGCTTTCTTGAGTTTAACTGATTTCCTAGAAAAACAGGACACAAAGATATATTTTTAAAATTAAATTAATGCTTTGTTTGTTTTACAAAAGTATATATATATCACTCAAGAAAAGATACAAGAGAAGCATTGGGGAAAAAGCATGGAAATCTCTTGCCTTTCCAAGCAGACCCCTCTCCCTGAAGCTCTGTCTATGTACCAGGAAATTCATGAACCATGTATTGTTTGAGCCCAATTAAATTGTTGACTATTGGTGATTGTTTCAACATTCAATCTATCTCCCTTCCTCAGAAATCAAGAAGTGAGTACAATCTAATCACAAATTCAGGTCCTTGGTAACCTGCACCATCCTTCTGTCCTTCCAAAAGTTGTGGCATTATTATAACAAAAGATATTCTCACAGCTCTTCTCACTCAGGAAATCCCAATTGTTTAGAGCTCTTTGTCAGAAACTGGAAAATAGATCAAATGTTTATTTCTTGTTATTAATAACACTTTCTCACAGCACTTGGGTATGGTGACTTGCATCAGAGAAAGATGATAAGTGAAGAGTCAAGATAGAGGTAGGTTAAACCTCTGAAAAAAATGGACAAATGATTTTCATCTAAATTGTTGAAGCAAAAGTCCTGAAAGAAAATTTTAAGAAATTGGATTCAATAGTTGCAGTTTAATAATTGTACTAGTGAGTAATTCCAATTTTACTTGGTAAATTAGTAGCCTCTTGAGAAGTTTCCTAGGTAGGATATTTCCTTAATCAACTGGAGAAACACATCTTCCCCAACCTGAAAAGGTTGAAAACATAGTTTCTTAATCAGAAAGAGCTGATGATTATTTTTTTCATTTTTGCCTTCAATTTAAGGAATGTCTCTCTGTACATAGTGGTGTCACACAAGGTAGACTGCACAAGCTATCATGCACAAAGACTCAGGTTGAAGTTTTTGTGCACAAATCATGGAGCGGTGCTGCAGGTGACTCTTTTCTCTCTCACTCTCTCCTTCCCTCTTTTTCTGACTCTCTAACAAAGAAAAAGGGGGAAGGGGATGGCCACCAGGAGTGGTAGAATCAACAGGTAGGCATCAAGGCCCAACAATAACACTGGTGGCAAAAAAAACACAAGAGTCTCCCCTATCTTCCTCTCCCATTGGATATTTTATTATCATTTACTATTCTTTTATTCAAAAGCACAGAGATTCAGTAAAACTAGTTGTCATGTAGTCAGGGAAAAGGTGCAAAGGTACTAGAAGTTAAAAGAACACTTCCCACTAAACACTGTAAAGTCCCATGCATATAGGATGCCAGATGGTCTCACAAATATGGTCACTGCTCTCTACCTTTTCACATTGCAGAACCGTGTTATCTTTTGGTTATGCTTTGGCTGTATATCAGTTCTCTACACCTCACAGAAGCTGCCTCTAGCTTCATCCAGTGAAAAAGAATGCTTCTAGAAATTTCATTAACTAGCGTTGAGGACTGCCTCCCTGTTCTACAGTTTAACAGCTATGTGGCCTCAGGAAAGGTATTACAACCAGGCCTTGGTTTCTGTATTTTATAATCAAGACTAATATTACCCAATAGATAAGATTAACTCAATTAACTCAATGCTTGGCACACATAGAAACATTTAATATGGTGACTTCCAGAGGCAGGACTATGGAGCAACAGCCAGCTGTTTATCTCATTTCTCTCCTGAATCAAATGGGAATACCAAAGGACATCATCTGAGACTGAAACAAGATAGGACTAGAATGACTCCAGGAACCCACTAAATCACCAGAGAGTGCAAATACGTATGGCTCCTGGACAGAGAGGAGCCTAGGGAGAGACTAAGTGGCTGGTAACAGTCTGGCAGTTTACTAGTTGAGACACCACCTCCATTTTATTTCACCAACAAAAAGATGGCTGAAGGGAGGAGAGGACTGCCCTAAGACTCACCAAATGGAACTGTGAGTCTCCATTGCTACTGCTCTCAGAAGCTGAAGCAGGAGTGGGGGAGAGGCCCCATGTTGACACCAGGGAACAGAGAATTAAACCAGGAAACTCAGGAGAGTATATCTGTGGCCTAGCAGTGGGGCAGTGAGAGTCTCTTTACATAACCACTGGATTATCTCTTTCCCACCCTGCATTATCTCTTGGTCAGGAGTGAGGGATTAAGCTAAGAAGCCTACTTGTAGTTTAAAAGCCCTCAGACTCCCATAGCTTACAGGGAAGAAGAAGAACAAGAGGCTTTCAAAGCCAACATGCTCCAACTGAGGGATTAAAATAATATTAAAACAACTGTCAATTTTCACAACTGTGAACCCTTTAAGTACCTTACTTAGACCTAAGTCAATCCAGGTGAGAGTGACCAGTAATTTGAAAAGTACTGAGAGAGGGACTTTATAACATACTATATAAAATGGTTAAACCAACAAGAAGAAATACTGGAGAAATGAACCAGGACTAGACTCCAGCTAGAAGTCCCCCAAAAGGTGAAGCACAAAATGATGAGATCAGCATCCAAACACCAGTTAAGGAAATAATCACAGGAGTGAGTAAAGAGTTTGAAAGAATTGCCATCAGAAATGCAGAAACAGCAAATGAGACTCTGGAAGAACACTAATTATCTCAAACTTATCAGAGAGCTGAAAGCTGAAATAGTTGAGCTGAGAACACAACGAACTGAACAAGCTAAAACAGTATCAGAAAAGGGTAACGAAATAGATGAACTCCAGAAAACAGTAGAGGAGAGAGAGAATAGAATAAATGAGGCTGAAGACAGAATTAGCAAGATTGAGGATGAATTAGAGACAGCTAAAAAAGAAGAGATCTCAAAGAGAGATTAAGAGATACTAAAAACAACAACAGAGACCTATGGGATGACTTCAGAAGAAATAATATACATATTATTGGCTTACTAGAGGAAGAAAGAGAAGGAGGGGAAGAAAGCATTCTTCAAGACATAATAGCTGAAAACTTCTCTAGTTTAGACAACATAAAAAACATAAAGGTTCAAGAAGCCCAGAGGGTCCCCAACAGAATTAACCCAGACTTAAAGACACCAAGACACATCATATTTAGAATGGAAAGGAATAAGGATAAAGAAAGGATCCTGAAGGCTACAAGAGAAAAACAAAGAGTCACCTACAGAGGAAAACCCATAAGAATAGCAGCAGACTTCTCCACACAAACACTACAGGCCAGAAGAGAATTGCAAGATATCTATCAAGTGCTCAATAAGAAAGGCTTTCAACCAAGACTACTGTATCCTGCTAGACTGAAATTCAGACTAGATGAAGGCATGAAAACCTTCTCAAACAAGCAACAGTTGAAGGAATCAACTATCACCAAGCCTGCCCTGAAAGAAGTTCTGAAAAGTCTCCTATAAACAGTCAGACCACTATATATATGCCGTATATGAACACTCTAAAAATCTACAAGAATGGCATTAAAATATCTTCAACCTTTGATATCAATAAATATCAATGGCCTGAATTCACCTATTAAAATGCACAGAGTAGAAGGATGGACCAGAAAATACAACTCAACAATATGCTGTCTACAGGAAACCCACTTTACTCAACAAGACAAACATAAACTCAAAATTAAAGGATAGAAAACTATCATACAAGCCAATGGCCCACAAAAAAGGGCAGGAACAGCTATAAATAAAGAAATGAAGAAGCTAAATGAGGAGATATAAACTACAACTACTGGACATTTTCAGAGTCATTCATCCCAAGAAACTGGAATACACATTCTAATCAAGTTCACATGGGTCATTCTCAAGGATAGATCATAGGTTAGGCCACAAAGACAGCATCAGCAAATTCAAGAGCCCTGAAAGCATCTTATCAGACCACATCAGACCCAAGCATCTTATCAGACCACAGTGGAATTAAACTAACACTTCACAATCAACAAAAGATTAGTAATAGTCCCAAAATGTGGAAGCTCAATAGTACACTACTTAACTACCACTGGGTCAAAGAGGAAATAAAGGAAGAAATTGAAATGTTTCGAGAGTTCAGTGAAAATAAAGACACAAGCTATCAAAATATTTGGGACACAGCTAAGGAAGTACTGAGAAGGAAGTTCATAGCCATACAAGCAAAGATTAGGAAACAAGAAAAAGCACAAATAAAAAGCCTGATTGCATATCTATCTTAAAGACCTAGAAGAAGAAGAACAATGGAATCCTAAAGCATCCAGAAAGACAGAAATAACCAAAGTTAGGGAAGAAGTAAATAACATTGAAAATAAGAAAACCATACAAAAGGTCAATGAAAGTAAATGTTGGTTCTTTGAAAGAGTGAACTAAATCAACAAACCTTTAGCCAGACTCACAAAACAAAAAAGGGAAAATACCCAAATAAATCAAATCCTAAATGAAAGAGGAGATATCACAACAGACACCACACAAATTCAACATATCATTTGAGGCTTCTATGAACAACTCTATGCCACCAAGATAGAGATCCTGGAATAAATGGACAAGTTCCTAGATACCTACGTACTTCCAAAATCAAATAAAGAGGAAATAGATAATGAACAGGCCCATCACAGCTAATGTAATTGAAACAGTTATCAAAAATCTTCCCAAGAATAAAAGTCCTGGCACAGATGGTTTTACAAATGAATTCTACAAAACCTTTAAAGAAGAGTTAATTCCTCTACTTTTAAAAGTCTTCCAGAAGATTGAAGACACTGGAATACTTCCTGCCAGCTTCTATGAAGCCAACATCACTCTGATATAAAAATCAGACAGGGACACAATCAAAAAAGAAAACTACAGACCAGTATCTCTGATAAACATAGATGCTAAAATATTGTACAAAGTTCTAGCCAACTGGATATAACAGTACATTAAAAAGACTGCTCATCATGGCCAATTGGGGTTCATCTCAGGGATGAAAGGTTGGTTTTATATACGTAAATCAATCAATGTGATCCTCCACATTAATAAAAGCATGACGAAAAACCATATGGTCATATAAATAGATGCAGAGAAAGCCTTTGACAAAATACAACATCCCTTTATGATCAAAACACTACAAAAAGTGGAAATAGATGGAAAAGTCCTCTAGATAGTGGAGTCTATATATAGCCAACCTACAGCCAGCATCATACTCAATGGTGAAAAACTGGAAGCATTTCCCCTCAGATCAGGTACTAGACAGGGCTGCCCACTATCACCATTACTCTTCAACATAGTGTTAGAAGTTCTTGCCATAGCAATCAGGTAGAATCAAGGAATTGATGGGATATAGACTGGAAGAGAAGAAGTAAAATTCTCCCTAATTGCAGATGACATGATAGTATACATAGAAAAACCTAAGGAATCCAGCAAGAAGCTTTGGAAATCATCAGGAAATACAGTAAGGTGTCAGGCTACAACATTAACATTCAAAAGTCAGTAACATTCCTCTATACAAACACTAAGTTAGAAGTAGATGAAATCCAGAAATAAATTCCTTTACTATAGCAACAAAGATAATAAAAATATATAGGAAAAAACCTAACCAAAGAAGTGAAAGACTTGTATACTGAAAATTATGAGTCACTACTCAAGGAAATTGAAAAAGACACAAAGAAGTGGAAAGATATTCCATGTTCATTGGCTGGAAGAATTAACATCATCAAAATTAATATACTACCCAGAGCCATATACACATTTAATGCTATCCCCATCAAGATCCCAGCCACAATTTTAGGAGAATAGAACACATGCTACAAATGTTTATCTGGAACCAGATAAGACCCAGCATTGCCAAAACCATCTTGAGAAGAAAGAACAGAACTGGAGGCATCACACTCCCAGATCTCAAACTGTATTATAGAGCCACAGTCATCAAAACTGCTTGGTACTGGAACATGAATAGACACACTGACCAGTAGAATAGAATTGAGAGCCCACAAGTAAGCCCTCACACCTTTGGACATCTAATCTTTGACAAAGGTGCCCAGACTATTAAATGGGGTAAAGCAGAGTCTCTTCAACAAATGGTGTTGGAAAAAATGGGTTGAATCATGCAAAAGAATGAAACTGAACCACTATATTTCACCAAATACAAAAGTATATTCCAAATGAATCAAGGACTTGGCTGTTAGACCAAAAACTATCAGATACTTAGAGGAAAATATTGGCAGAACTCTTTTTCGCATAAATTTTAAAGACATCTTCAATAAAGCGAATCTAACTACAAAGAAGACTAAGCCAAGCATACACCTATGGGTCTACATCAAATTAAAAAGCTTCTGCACAGCAAAAGAAACCACTACCCAAACCAAGAGACCCCTCACAGAATGGGAAAAGATCTTGACATGTCAGACATCAGACAAGAGGCTAATAAGAAAAATATATAAAGTGTTTGCCAAACTCAACAACAAGAAAACAAATAACCCCATCCAAAAATGGAGAGAGGACACAAACAGAATATTCACCACAGAAGAGACCCAAAAAGCTGAGAAACACATGAAAAAATGCTCCAAGTCTTTGATTGTCAGAGAAATGCAAATAAAGACAATGAGATACCACTTCACTCCTATGAGAATGTCATATACCAGAAAAGGTAACGGCAACAAATGCTGGAGAGGTGTGGGGTCAATGAACTCTCCTGCACTGATGGTGGGAATGTAAATTGGTCCACCCTCTGTGGAGAGCAGTCTGGAGAACTCTCAGTAGGCTATAAATGGACGTACCCTATGATCCTGTAATTTACCCTATGAAACCCAACACACCCATCAAAAAGACCTGTGTAGACATATGTTCTTAGCAGCATAATTTTTAATAGCCAAACCCTGGAGCAACCCATGTGTCCAACAAAAGATGAGTATCTGAGCAAGTTGTGGTGTATATACACAATGGAATATTACTCAGCTGTAAAAAACAGTGACTTCACCGTGTTCAGTGGATCTTGGATGGACCTTGAAAAAATCATTTAAGTGAAATAAGTCAGAAACAGAAGGATGAATATGGATGATCTCACTCTCAGGCAGAAGTTGAAAAACAAGGTCAGAAGAGAAAACACAAGTAGAACCTGAACTGGAATTTGCATATTGCGCTGTTGGGGTTCTCCCTGACAGGTAGTTGCGAGGAGGGAGATCTGGACCAGCCGGACCCCCCTTCTGGGGCTGAGTGGGAGGGAGAGTGTCGACGATTTGAGAAAAGAAAACACACCAAGTCGGGAGTACTGTCAAGGCAGTGACTGGCTTTATTGAGGAAAAGACCATTTTTTATAGACAGGGGGTAGAGGCAGGGATGGAAAGGTAGGGTGAGATGATGTTAGAGGTGGTGTGAGGTGGTGTCACCGTAGGTGGGGCCTATGCTCTTTATGCATCATCAGCTGGAGGGCAGAGGTGAATTCAGGCACGGCCTACAGGAAATGCTGTGTCACTCTGAGGAAGTTAGTGACCGTCAGTGAAACTCGACCCAGGCTTACGGAATGTCTGCTGGGCCTAGATCGGGGCCAAGCAGACCCCAACATTGCACCAAAGTGAAAGACTCTATGTTGGGGTAGGGGGGGGAGAATATAGGTCCAAAAAGGATGACAGAGGACCTAGTCGGGGAGTGTATTGTTATATGGAAAACTGGGAAATGTTATGCATGTACAAACTATTGTACTTACTGTCGAATATAAAACACTAATTTCTCAATAAAGAAATTTAAAAAGTATATATGTTAGCTCTTATCAATTCATCAATATTATTGTTGTTGCTATTCCTTTTTTCAGTTACTGTTTCTCCCTAGTTCTTGCTTACTGATGGCTTAGGTTTTCCATTGGAAAAGGGCAATCCACTTCCCCTGCCACCTCACATATTGGTTTACTGAGAAAACCATCTCAGTTCTTATTCTGATCTGTATTCTTGGTTCACATGACACTGGTATAGGTTAAAGTTCTTTCATATATAGTCAGGGATATGACAGTCACCTGGGTTCTCAACTTCAGAAGTGACTTTTGGTGATGGATGGTCCCAAGAAAGTATACTTTACATGACACAAACCCCCAAACATACCTACTATTACACATTTTTTCCATGTATTTTAAGCAAAACTATTTCCATCACTCCATCCTTCTATTAGCTTAGTATTTTGAATGCTATCAGTATACATATTTTATTCTGAAGGCCTTTTATATCTTTTTTTTTTTTTTTAACGTTAGCTTAGAATCCTCTTGAAGGGTGACGGTTAGCTTAAAATATCTGTTAGCCCTAAGGAAACATACTCTATTCTATTTTAATCCATGTAGTTTAAATCAGTGAGCTAGTTTCCTCTAAATCCTTACACACTTTTTTGTGATAGTACCAGATTTGTTCCACTACTTTGCTTCTTTCTTTTCAGTCCTAAAGAAAATGAAATCCATAGGTTTTATTACTGTATAATTAAAAACATATCCTCCTCTGTCTTCTATATTACCTGTCTAATACATGATCAGTATTTGATTGCTCTCACATTTTCTGCTCAGTGATCATCAAGGATGTACCAATAATTATTAAGTCCAGAGTTTAGTCACATTTTTGCCATCAATTCCCCAAATGATTCAAGTGAGCGGCCCATACATGCTGTGACTGCAGGTGTCACACTGCTTTCTGCCACCCAGCTTACATTTGACTTCACAACTACAGATGATAAACTCCTAAGATCATGTTGTCTAAGCAGTGTTCCATCAAACTATATTTAAAGAAATAGATATACTTTCAGAGATAGTTGGTTTAGTGTAAAGCCCCCATTTTTAAAAAATATATATATCAATATTTAAGATTTTAAAAACTATTTAAAAGTTAGATAATTCACATATAATAAAATGCACCAGTATACAATGCTCAGGTTTTGATAACTATATATAGTCATGTAATTATTATCAGAATTAAGATAGAGAACACTTGCATTACCCCAAAATGTCCCCCTATCCATTGTAGCAGCCATCTCTTTTCATTAAGCCCTTTAAGTGATTGTGAGGGGCTGTAAGATTTGAGACCACAATACATTCAAAAATCATTATAATTGGAATAGGTATATGCTCATTCAGGACTACACTACCTAAAAGTCAAAAGTAGGAACTAGGTCACAGGTACTCAGATTAATCTGGTCCTAATACACTATGTTTATTCTAGTATCATCTTCATTGCCCATAATTATGATTCAAAGCAATAAACAAGCTTATGACACAAACAATAAAACAAAACCGGATGAAGCAAATAACCCCCAAATTTAAAACAGGATAGCATGAAACAACCACAATAAATAATCCAGAGAATACTTAAAATCAGAGCTAATGTCTTGCAAGCAATAAAAAGACACAGTAGTTTGTACTTTATCCACAATACTAAGTACTACCCTCTTATTTCTATTGTTATTACCT
Source organism: Erinaceus europaeus (assembly GCF_950295315.1). Taxonomy (NCBI): domain Eukaryota; kingdom Metazoa; phylum Chordata; class Mammalia; order Eulipotyphla; family Erinaceidae; genus Erinaceus; species Erinaceus europaeus. The sequence goes on along the minus strand of NC_080165.1, from coordinate 116,523,257 downwards.
TTCTTTTTGCAAAAAATCTTATCTTACTTCTTCTCAGTGTAAAATGTACCTTTGGGCAATAACTCCACAATTTAACCTCGTTCTTTTTTTACTTTCTCTCTGATCTAGACAATAGGAAAGGAAAGACCTGTAAAAGACACTTGCCAGGGGTCAGGCAATAATGCAGCGGGTTAAGCACATGGACCACCGGTGTAAGGATCCTGGTTCTAGCCCCCAGCTCCCCACCTGCAGGGGAGTTACTTCACAAGCAGTGAAGCAAGTCTGCAGGTGACTATCTTTCTCTCCCCCTCTGCCTTCCCCTCTCCTCTCCATTTCTCTCTGTCCTATCCAACAACCATGACATCAACAACAACGACATTAACAATGATGACATCAATAGTAACAATAATATCTACAACGAGGGCAACGAAAGGGAAAAATTATAAAAAGTAAGAAGACACTTGCCATAGGTGACTAGCAGAAAGACCTTATGCAATTATGTCCTTATAGACAGCATACAAATAAATTAGCTTTGTGTATTTTTCATGAGCTTCCCAATGATGGAAGCCATTCTGTATTGAGAAACAAATAACCTCACCCTGGGATGGGCCAAGCTAGGCCAAGGAATTGGGAAATCCTACATGTTTACAAAGAGAAAAGTTCTGCAGCTTCACGTGGGTGTGCCTGCATACAACAGAAGCACAGTGTGGGAACCATCCACACTGGAGGTAAGGAGCTTTTGCTGTTAGGCTCTGTAAAGACTAGAGGCCAAAGTCAATGATTCTTCATTCAAAACCTGAGGTGGGGAGTCCAGCGGTAGTGTAGCGGGTTAAGCACACGTGGCACAAAGCACAAGGACCAGCATAAGGATCCTGGTTGGAGCCCTGGCTCCCCACCTACAGAGGAGTTGCTTCACAGGTGGTGAAGCAGGTCTGCAGGTGTCTATCTTTCTCTTCCCCTCTCTGTCTTCCCCTCCTCTCTCCATTTCTCTCTGTCTTATCCGACAACAACATCAATAACAACAGTAAAACAACAAGGGCAACAAAAGTGAATAAATATTTAAAAAAAAAAAAACCTGAGGCATGAGCTCAAAAGACAGAAGAACAACAATCATCTCTTTTTGTAATGTAAATGTTTCATGAAATCCAAAGTAACTTTTCCAGTGAGGGCTTTTTTCTTTCTTTCTTTTTTTCTTTCTTTCTTTCTTTCTTTCTTTCTTTCTTTCTTTCTTTCTTTCTTTCAATTGTATGTCTCAAAGTTTTTCAAAACACAAACTGAATCTTTTTTTTAATTTTTATATTTATTTTATTATTTATTCCCTTTTGTTGCCCTTGTTTTATTGTTGTAGTTATTATTGTTGTTGTCGTTGTTGGATAGGACAGAGAGAAATAGAGAGAGGGAGGGGAAGACAGAAAGGAGGAGAGAAAGATAGACACCTGCAGACCTGCTTCACCGCCTATGAAGCCACTCCCCTGCAGGTGGGGAGCCGGGGTTCGAACCGGAATCCTTATGCTGGTCCTTGTGCTTTGCGTCACCTGTGCTTAGCCCATTGCACTACAGCCCGACTCCCAAACTGAATCTTTTTAATATATAGGCTGTGTATTTGATATGAGGACTCTCTCAAAAGCCTAAACCAAGTAGATCAGAAGCATCCAATAACACAGCTATATACAAGATACTGGGTACTGTATAGCAAACCATAACAAAAGGACTTTTCAAAGTTAACCCAATTACCAAATAATGTGATGATAACATTAACTATCGATTGTCTTTTTGAACCCTAAGACAGCAGGAACCTCACATATCCACTATAGAGCCCCTACTTCCCCCAGTCCTGGAATCTTTTTTTTTTTTTTTTTTTTACATTTTTACATGTTAACTTGGTTCCATGAAGGAAATGATGTCTGATGACTTGTAGTTCCCATAGTCCTGCAGGTATTTTATAGATCATGAGGCCTGAATCCTAAGCAGTTTCCTTGGTCTGTTGCAGAAGGTAATGATAATCTTACAAAATGTTCAAGGAGCCTTTTCTGTAATCTTTACCATATAATTATATTCATTAAAAAGTCAACTACATGAAGGCCTGATGGTAGCGCAGTGGGTTAAGCCCACATGGTGTGAAGTGTAAGGAACTACATAAGAACCCTGGTTTGTCTGGGTTGGTGCCCCAGCCTCCCCACCTGCAGGGATGTCACTTCCGGGGGTGTGTGTGTCACTTCATAGTTGGGGAAGCAGGCCTGCAGGTTTCTATCTTTCTCTCTCCCTCTCTGTCTTCCCCTCCTCTCTCAATTTCTTTCTGTCCTATCCAACAAACAACAGCAATGTCAACAGTAACAATAAAAACAACAACAAGGGCAACAAAAGGGAAAAAGTGGCAGTGGGTCCGTAATGCAGGAACGAGAGCCCCAGTGATAACCCTGAAGGCAAAATAAATAAATAAAAATTAAAAAAATAAACTTCACAGTCAGTAGCCTGTCTCTGAGTTGGTCAATCTGGTGGTTATGTACTCAAGTGCTGGCACCAAATAACCAGGGCTTGAATTCTAACTGTACCATTTCCCCACCAACTTGGTGGGCAAGTTACTTCAGTTCCACTGAGTCTCAGGTTAACATAAAGCTTGGGTGCAGTAATACTCAACTCAAAATGGTGTGTGAAAATGAAAGAGCTTGCTCCCAGACCCAACACAGAGTAGGAAATTTGGAATCACTTAGTCTATTCTGACTCCCTTTGGAAATACAGTGTTTGAAATATCTTTTGCTAAGGACAGGCAAATAAGAATCAGCAGAATTTATGACTGATAATAAAATTTTAAGTTAAAAAAATATTGTCTGAAACCAGCCAAGGCCTATAACCAGCAGAGGAGCCATTATAGATTCCCAAACTCCTTCCTTCTGCATCCCTAAAATATTTTTGGTCCATATTTGGGGTGGGGGGGTGTTAGGTGAAAATGACCAGAGGCTTCTGAACCTCAGTTACACTGGGACCAGAAACATTTTTAGACAGGAATATTTGCCTTTATACCATCACTGAAAGGGAAGAGAATCTGAAAAATATCAGAGGGAGCAAGGCACTGTTTCACTTATCTGAGAAGGAAGAGAAAAAGGGAAGGACACTAGGAAGTACTAATAAGTGTGGGTGTGACTTAGAAAGGCAGTGAAGGCAAGGGCATAGAAGTGAATAAAAATGAGCAAAAATCATACATAGCTATATATAGAGAAATATAGCTATATAGTCAACCTGTATCTGTGACCTTGGGAGAAATATTGCAGTTATCTCTGGGGGGGGGGGGGGGGACACAGAAGTCCGCTGGAGGGAAAGCTATGTAATTATACCCCTGCTATCTTATAATTTTGAAATCACTAGTAAAAATATTTTAAAAAGGGAAAATAATACCTGTAGTGTGTCACTGAACTATTTAAAAATATATTTCAGTGATTTATTTGATTGATATTTTTAAAGCATATCAGTGGCTAAAGAAATAGCTTCTGAAAGCCCATATGGTTTTGTGATTGTTCTACCTGTGAAGCCATATCACCACTCCCAACATTCCTAACTAGCCACAGGTGGTTTTTAGAGTGTCTGAGTTTTAAAATCATTTTTATTCATTGCTCTGGCTACCATTAACTGTGCCACACAAGACAAATGTTTTCCATGTGTGCAATAAAAATATATATGTATGAAAATTAATGTCTACATTTTTTAAAAAACTTCCTATTATTTTTCAATTTTCTATAGTATGTTCAGAGATACTGAAAAGATAGAAGTGTGGAATGAGAAATGAAATTTCAGGGGTCCTGGTGGGCAGTGGTGCACCCTGTTAAGTGCACATAGTACTAAGTGCAAGGACCCATGCAAAGACCCAGGTTCAAGTCCCTGCTCGTCTTCTGCAGTGGTGAAGCAGGTCTGCAGGTCTATCATCCATCTCCTCTCAATTTCTCTCTGTCCTATCAAATGGAAAAAATAAAATAAGGAAAAAAAATTGGTCTTGTGCCAGCAATAACCCTGGAAGCAAAAGTAAAAGAAAAATGAAATTTTCTGTGTTCATGCTCTGCTTATTCTTCAAAACTGATTTGAGGGGAATCACTTTGCTCTCAAAGATTAACACTTCTTGGTAAAGATATATTTCCAGAGAGATAGAGTGAGATATTTTTGCTAGATGAACTTTATATTCTTTTCCTTATCTGAGATCCTTTCATTTTGTCTCAAATACCAATAGCATAAACAGTCTTATATATCAAGGGGATAAACAAATACACAAAACTTTCAGAAGTGTCTGCCAATAGGAGGACTAGCTCAGTGGTTATGTACTTACATATCACCATATAGAAGGATTCAGGTTCAAACCCCAGCTCGTAGGAGGGAAGTGTCATGAATGGTGAATCAGAGTTGCAGATGTCTCTCTTCTCTGTCCCTGTCTCCCCTTCTCTCTCAGTCTCAATCTGTTCTATCAAATAAAATAAAATAAATAAATAGAAAGAAAATGGCCAGGAGGAGTGGTTTTGTGGAGGCACTGAGACCCAGCAATAACCCTAGTAGCAATAAATAAAAGAAAGGGTATAGTTTAGCAATTAAATAATCAGGATTTAATTGAACCAACTGTCAACTACTAGTTAATGTTGAGTAAGAGACTACCTTTTTAATGCCTATTTCTACTATCTCTCAAATGATTTACAGCTATTTTTAAAAATAGCAGACTGAAAAGGCTGGCTTATAGTAGTCACTTGAAAATTGAAATATTTATTATTCTGAAATACCAGTTCAGTTAACACACATATAAAAATCATTGCATAGATGTCAAGACTTTTAAATTAGTAAAAGAGCAAACTCTGTGTAGTTGGGTTCTACTCCAGCACAATGTTATAGGTAAAAGTAATCAGCCACCAGGCTTCATAAAAATTCAAAGAATGGTGATTTGAAGCAGAGATTATACTATATGAGCAGACAGCTGCAAATATGGCATATTAAAACTTAATATTCAAATGTATATCATTCCAATATGAAATAATATTCCTTTCAAGAAGAAAGTCACTAATATATTAACTAGGCTGAGATATCCTTAAAAATCATATTACCGGGAGTCGGGCTGTAGCGCAGCGGATTAAGCGCAGGTGGCGCAAAGCACAAGGACCAGCGTAAGGATCCCGGTTCGAACCCCGGCTCCCCACCTGCAGGGGAGTCACTTCAGAGGCGGTGAAGCAGGTCTGCAGGTGTCTATCTTTCTCTCCTCCTCTCTGTCTTCCCCTCCTCTCTCCATTTCTCTCTGTCCTATCCAACAACGACAACAACAATAATAGCTACAACAATAAAACAACAAGGGCAACAAAAGGGAATAAATAAATAAAATAAATATTAAAAAAAATTTTTTTAAATCATATTACCGGGAGTCGGGCGGTAGTGCAGAGGGTTAAGTGTAGGTGGCGCAAAGCACAAGGACCAGCTTAAGGATCCGGATTCTAACCCCCAGGTCTCCACCTGCAGGAGGGTCACTTAACAGGTGGTGAAGCAGGTCTTCAGGTGTCTAGCTTTCTCTACCCCTCTCTGTCTTCACCTCCTCTCTCCATTTCTCTCTGTCCTATCCAACAATGATGACATAGAGAACAACAACAACAACAACAATAAAAAAAGGGCAACAAAAGGGAAAATAAATTTAAAAATTTAAAAAAAAGTCATATTACCCTTTAAAAGAGTTAGGTGGCTGACTTTTCCCATTTTTAGTTGATGCTTTTCCTGTATGTGGTTAGACTAAACTAGTCTACTAGTTGGAACTAAATTTTTTAAGTGCTAGTAAAACTTCCTACATCAACATGGAAATATTAACTAATTCCAAGAGTTGATCAACACATCACCCATATACCAAATAAATGAATTTACTTTCCTAGTATAATGCCCAAGGCTTATGCTTTTATAGTATCCTGGTTGCTGGAAGACTTGTCTAACTATATTCTCAACACAAATATTATCAGAATACTTTTCAACTGGCCATGAAAAACAAAAGAGAGGAATCCCAGGACAAAGAACATAACTGGCATTGTATTTGTCATCTCAGTTGATGAGTGAAATATAAGTTTAATATATTTTTAGGTTAGCAGACAACTCAACCTGTCACTAGTAAATTCTAAGAACATATTGAAAAATACATACTACTGCCTTGGTTAACCAATTTTGTCTAAATAAAAGGCATAGCAATCATGCTATATAGAATGAGAAAATTAGACACAGGATAAATTTGATCTATGATCTTATAAAGACTATTTCTAATATCTTCAATGGTCCTAGTCCTGTGACTAGGAAAACAAATAAACAAACAAAAAAAACTTCTGCACATAAAAAAAGGCTACCACCAAATCAGAAAGACAGCCTACTGTATAGGGGGAGATGTTTGTAAGCCATCTATCAGAGAAAGAGCTAATAACAAAAATAAATAAATGGCTAACAAAAGTCAGTGGCAAAAAAGCCAAACAACTCCATTAAAAAATGTGGAAGGGGGTTGCTGGGTGGTGACACACTGGGCTAAACTCACATAGTACAAAGCAAAAGGATCCCAGTTCCAGCCATGACTCTCCACCTGCAGGGGGCTTACTTCACAAACAGTGAAGCAGGTCTACAGATGCCTCTCTGTCTCTTTCCCTCTCTATCCACCCCTCCCTTTTCAATTTCTCTCTGTTCTATCCAAATTAAAAAAAAAAAAAAAGGAAAAAAAGGCCACTGGAGCAGTGGCTTCGTAGTACAGAAGACAACTGAGCAGCAACGATAACCCTGAAAGCTAAATAAATAAATAAATAAATAAATAAATAGGGTGAGGGTGGGGCAACGAAAGAGCTCAACTAGTAGTCCTTAACCCAGGTTTGAGCACTAGAGATCTTTTTCATTCTCATTGATCACTCAGGTGCCTTTTAGTCTCTCTGCCTTCACTGTCTCTACCTAAGGAACCAAACACACTCATGCAAAAAGATCTCTGTATGCATATGTTAATAGTAGCACATTTTTGTAATAACCAAAACTTGAAAATAACCTAGGTGTCCAGCAATAATGGCTGGACAGATAAATGGCTCAGAAAGCTGCGGTATATATACACAGTGGAATATTACTCATCTATTAAAAATAGTGAATTCACTAATTCACTTTCTTCATCCTATCTTGGTCGGAGCTTACCAGAATCATGTAAAGTGAGATAAGCAAGAAAAAGAAGTATAATTATGGGATGATCCCATTCAGACAGTAGTTGAAAAAGAGGAACAGAAAGGGAAACACAAAGCAGAATTTGGACTGGGTTTGGAGTATTGCATTAAGTGAAAAGACTTTGGGAGTAAGGGCAGATTTTCAGATCCTTAGTAGGGGGGTGTGGATAAGGGACACAGAATTCTGGTCATGGTAACGGTGTTAAACTATACTCCTATTAATTTACAATCAAATATATGACTATTTGTTCAATATGTCAAATAAAAATAGTTTGTCTATCCCAAGTTATTTTAAAAAATATTTTTTACTGGGGAAATAATTGTTTATAGAAGACTTGTATCTCTCCATGGTCAATAGCTGAACACTTCTCCCACCACTTAAGCCCTTCTCCACCACCATCTACTGGGGCCCTGAAGCCCTCTAATCTCTTCTTCAAACCAGAATCCTTTACTTTACTGCAATATGCCAACCCAGTCCATGTTTCACCTTGTTTGCCCTTTCATTTCTTGTCTCTTCATTTCTACATAGTGAGGCCACCTGGTATTTATTTCCTTTCTGACTTATCTCGTTTAACATAATTCTTTCAAATTCCATCCAAGATGAGGCAAAAGTGATAACTTCATCATTTTTATGGCTGCATGGTATTCCATTTTGTATATATATTCCACAATTTTCATAGCAGCGCATCTACTGTTGGGCACCTGAGTTATTTTTCAAGTATATTATAAATTGTGATGCCATGAACATAGGTATACATATATCTCTTGGCTAGGTGTTTCAGTGCTCTTTGAGTAGATCCCTAGATAAAGATTGCTGTATTATAGGGCAGGTCCATTTCTAGTGTTCTGAGGAAACTCTAGATTGTTTTCCACTGGTGTTGGACCCATCCATATTGTCGCTGGCAGTGTAGAAGGGCTCCATATCTCATCAGCACTTGTTCCTGGTCCTTTCTTAATGTATGGCATTTTCACAAATATGAAGTGGTGTCTTTTTGTTTTAATTTCTCTTATAATCCATGACTTTCAACACTTTTTCATGTCCCAAAGTCTCACCTCTCCAGAGCCCTACCACACTAGAGACAGATAAAAACAGGCTGAGGATATGGATTGACCAAAACTTTCCACCTTCTGCACCCCATAAAGAATATTGGCCCATACTTCCCAGACAGGTAAAGAACAGGGAAGTTTCCAATGGAGAGGATGAGACACAAAACACTGGTGGTGGAGACTGTATGGAATTATGCCATTATTATCTTTCAATCTGTAAATAATTATTCAATCACTAATAAAATTTAAAAGATACTTTTAATTTTTTATTATTGGAAAAGGACACAGAGAAATTGATAAGGGAAGGGAGATAGAGAGGTAAAGAGAAAGAGAGACACCTGCATCCCTACTTCACTACTTGTGAAACTTTCCCTCTGCAGGTAGGAACCGGGGGCTTGAACTCAGATCCTTGCACACTGTAGTGTGTGCACGCTTAACTAGATGTTCCACCACCTGGCCCTCTTGAAATATTTTTGTAAGTTATTATTTTATTCAATAATTTCATATTAGTAAAACTTTTTAATAATAATGGTGATGTTAAAACTCCAAATACACAAAGATTAAAACACTTTGATAGCAAAAATAAATTAGAATGAAACTGAATTTCTGATGACAAGAAATTGATGGAAATCATTTCTGTCATCTTATGGAAAAGGAGTAATATACAACATAGAAAAATATGCTTTTGGAAAATATAAGGACTTAAGAAAATGGTTTTAAATATGTTTCACTGAAGAACATGAGATGTAAAATTGTATATACTGCATAATATAATTTTGTGGCCTCATCTGATGATGATAGAAAAAATGACATATTCTCTGAAGTATATGAAAAATATGACTTAGATTCCTATTCTAAACAGCTGGAAGAAGTCAGTGGTGAACTTTTAAAGCTATTTTATTTCCCTGTTCTTACCAGATGAAATCTGAAAACTAGAACTATGAATGATGCAAGACTATATATATATATATATATATATATATATATATATCATGCCAAATGAATGTATTACTAAGAGCAACATTCTTAGCAGCTAGAGTAACTAGATGAATTAAAACTTCATAAAACATTTGCAAAAATAGTCATGAAGTCAAACATACTCCTGATAACATCTCATAAAAATTAATTTTGTGTCTTAAGAACAATGTTAACACTGTGATGTTTAACAGAAAAAAATCAATAATTTGTTTGAATCTTAAACATCTGTAAGAAGTAAGTGTTCTGTCACAGGGAGATGAGAGATTGTAGCAATGTGCCAACAACTGTACTGTAATCCATTATCCCTCCAATAAAGAAATAAAGGAAAGAACACAAACAAGAGAGCAAACAAATTAAAGGAAATGCTCAGAGTGTGCCTAGTTCTTTTCAGTTATCTTTCACCTCTATGTACTGTACACAGTGTGTGAAATGAATCAGCACAGACACTGTGGACTGTCATCCTATGAAAGCATGGGAGGACACCTGTTCCGCATGTAAAGGACATGGACATGGGACTAGTACCTGAAACTGAGAAGAGGAAGGGACTAAATGAGGATTCAGACCCAGGGAAGTGTTGATTCAGTCAGAACAGACTGGGCATGACAGTCTTTTTATTGCTCAAGCCCTGGGAACAATTTACTCAGAATTTGTCACGAAGAGTCAGTGAAATAAGAGACTGCTAGAGGGGGTTGGGCGGTAGCACAGTGGGTTATGCGCACCCGGCGCAAAGCACAAGGACCTGCGTAAGGACCTGGGTTCAAGCCCCCAGTTCCCCACCTGCAGGGGAGTCACTTCACAGGTGGTGAAGTAGGTCTGCAGGTGTCTATCTTTCTCTCCTCCTCTCTGTCTTCCCCTTCTCTCTCTATTTCTCTCTGTTCTATCCAACAACATACTACATCAACAGCAACAATAAGAACTACAACAAAGGCAACAAAAGGGGGAAAAATGGCCTCCAGGAGCAGTGGATTCATGCTGCAGGCACTGAGCACCAGCAATAACCCTGGAGGCGAAACAAAAAAGAGGCGGCTAGGAAAAGAGGGAAGATGTTAAAATGACTGGTACCCTAGGCCTTCCAAACCACTGGTAATCTGTAGAGAATTACTAGGAAGCTAGACTTTTTTTTTTTTTAGTGATTTAATAATGATTCACAAGACTATGGTCTTTATAAGAGGAGTACAATTCCATACAATTCCCTCCACCAGAGTTTCATATCCCCTCCCCTGAATACCCTTGACAGTGGTGTAGTAAAAACTTTAAGAATCTAAGAAAGAATGACTTGAGTCCTTGTCCAGTTGAGTTATTTATAAGTTGTCTGAGTTTGTGTGAGTTCCTTATCTTCTCTGAATATGTTTCCTGCTGGGCAAAAGAGTGTTAATGATATCTACTTGGTAAGGCTTTGTGAATTGAAAGAATTATCTGGAAATGCCTAGAGTAATACTGACTCACAGTGGATCCCTAATGGGGTCAAGTCCTTTTTTGCTCTCTCTTACTAGCCTCTTCAGGTTTTATTTTTCAGTTGTTTGAAAGTAGTGAGAAAATTGAAGATTTTATATACTGAGCAAAGAGAATTATTTTAGTGAGTTCTGACAACATAAAAATCTCCGAATGAAATGACAGGTCATTAAGGCCTACAGAGGTAGCAGCTAATGCCATATGTGTTGTATGCAAGCACTGCATACAAATATTAGCACATTGTTTAACTGCAAAAGCCAGTATGTGCATGTGTGTTGTACTTTTTATCTATTCATTTATTAATCTAATTAAGGACATAAACCCTTCATAAAAAATTCTGTGTGACTGGGTGGTGGCACATCTGGATGAGCATACAGGCTACAATGTGCAAGGGCCCAGGTTCAAGCCCCCAGTCCTCACCTGCAGGGGGGAAGCTTTGTGAATGGTCAAGTGTTGCTGCAAGTGTCTCTTTGTCTTTCTCCCTCTTCCTCTCCTTCTCCCTCTCCCCTTTTTACATCTGGCTGTCTCCACCAGATAAATACAGATAATAAAAATTCAATATATATATATCCTGTGACATATTTCTAGCAATTAAGAGAAACAAGTGCAATGAGTTGTACACACACACAAACCTAAGCATGAAACTATACTCCTAAGACCTTTTAATGTTTAACTAGTGTTAAATCTATAAAGAAGCAGGGAAAATAAACCTTGTAGCCTGTCTTCAGCAGAACAATCTAGCTGAAGATATGATTTCATTTTAGTTAAGTAGGCCATAGAAGATGAAGAAAAAGTTTGACTTTTTTCTGTAATCTTATATCTAGAAATCTACACAAGAAATTTATTCATTTAACAAATATTTCTTGGGACTCTCATGCACTAGGATTGTAACAAAGACATGAATTTTCCATGTCACTAATCATGGACATTCTTGTAAGCAAGAACAATAAAAGTCCAAAGTCATTTTCTAGCTCTTTTCCTGTTATTTCCAATTTAAGTCACTAGCCAGGGATATCTGCCACTTTATACCAAACCAGAAGTTCTAAAACATAATACTTTCAGCAGAAGGACACTTCTAAGACCAGAAGGAAAAACGAAGGTTTTAGTTATCTTCACAACAGTGAGAACTACAGGCCATTAAGTCACATAGGAAACTTATAGGTGGCCTTAAGAAAGTCACTTAGAGAGGACTCCCCCATTTGAGAGCTGTGTTATGACAAATCAGGGCAAAACATATTTCCATGTGGACCATCTCTTCTCTGAATGATCATTTATGTGTAGTTTCTCCTCTATGCCAGTGGGATATTTCTAAGCAGAGTAAGATATTTCTACACAAACTTGTCAGTTTCATAAAAGAAAGTACTGGGGCGGGGGGCAGATCCAAGATAGTGACTTGGAGGCAGCTGCTAGTGTGAGTTCCAACAAGCAGTGGCTTGTGACCTAGGATTCACTGGATAGGGTAGAATACTGGGACATCAGCAGGAGGGTGAATAAGGGGTCCTAAGTGTGACACAAAGGAGGGGGTCCTATAGCTTATTCTTGGGATAGAAAATGGAGGAAAAAGAAAGGAAATCTTTTTATTATTTCTGAAGCTCATACCTCCCCCCCCCCCCCAGAACCAGACCCCAGGGGCTAGACAGTAGCTTCTAGCAGGCTTCCCATTGAGCTATTTTCTTTACCAAGATTCCTGGCTCACTACAGGTATCATTACAATCCTTTCTCTTTTTGATTTCCTTCTCTTTTTTTTCTAAGTGACTGGAGCTCTAGTTGAGTGACAACATATCTGACCAATCAGAGCATCAACCCTGCCTGGAAAAGGCAACCTGGATTTTTAAAAAATTTTTTTTATACTTCTTACAATTGGCTGTCTTTGCGCAGGCTGTCTAAGCCAAAACAGAGCTGTCCAAGCTGAAGACTGACTGTTAGGGGTTTTTATTCTATTCTATTTTATTACAACACCCCACTCTCACACCTAGATCAATGAAGCAGAGAATTAACAAAGAAACAAGAGAATTAAATGAAGAGATGGACAGAATAGACCTCTTGGACATTTTCAGAATTCCCCACCCCAAAAAATTGGAATATACATTCTTTTCAAATCTACAAAGCACATCCTCAATGATAGATCACATGTTAGGCCACAAAGACAGCATCAACAAATTCAAGAACATTGAAATCATCTCAAGTATCTTCTCAGACCACAGTGGAGTAAAGCTAACATTTAACAACATACAGAAAATTACTAAAAGTCACAGAATTTAGAAACTAAACAACATACTGCTTAAGAACTGCTAGGTCAGAGAGACACTCAAGCAAGAAATTCAAATGATCCTGGAAACAAATAAAAATGAAGACACAGCTATCAAAATATTTGGGAAACAGCTAAAGCAGCACTGAGAGGGAAACTCATAGCCATAAAATCACATATTAAAGAACAAGAAAAAGCTCAAATAAATTACCTTACTGTACACCTTAAGGACTTAAATCAACCAGAAGGACAGAAATCACTAAAATTAGAGCAGAAATAAATAACATTAAGTGATACATAATCACTTCACCTAAAGATTCTGTTACAAATCTTAGCATGTATCAAAAATAAGAGAACCATACAAAAGATCAATAAAGCCAAATGTTAGTTCTTTGAAAAATTAAACAAGATTTACAAACTCACTAGAAAAAAAGGACACGACTCTAATAAACATAAAAGAAAGTATTTTCCATTTGTCAGAAATTTTTATAATTTTTATAACTACACCTATTTTGTCTGCAACTAGAACTTGTCAGTGTAATAGCTAGCTAAATCACAGTTATCAGTGCTTTCAGGTACAGAAATTTTTCCTGGATTTTTTTTTCCACCATTTCATTTGATAATGAGGGTCTTGTTTGCTAGTTCTCTCACTTTGGGAACTTATTTTATTGCTCCTCTCCCTTTTTTTTTTCCTAAGCATTATGCTGTAAAAAGAGTTTTAGTTAAGGAAAAAGCAACTGCATGTAAGAGTTATGCAATATTAGTGGAAATAACTTTTCCAGTTATTTTAGAATTTTTTTGACAGAAAAAGAAGCAAAGAGGAGAGAAATTTTATAATATATATACATAATCACTTCACCTAAAGATTCTGTTAAAAATCTTAGCATGTATCTTCTGGTTCTGTGGGTATAAAAATATATACCTATATTTGCCTAGCTAAATTGTGGTACTATTCTCCATGATGTTATAAAGTCCACATCATTCAACGTACTTCTACGTCATCATTTTTAATGACAGAATAGTACTCCGCTGTATAATGATTAATTTAACTGCTAGAAGAGTGTATATAAATGCCATCAAAATAAATAATTTATTTAGAGCTTCAGTTATTAAACTACATCACTCCTCTAGTTTGTATTAAAAGTTATATTCTTCAGTTTGAATTTGTATTTCTGCTCCCAGCAGCTCAGTCAGTCCCCTGGGAGTAGATTTTGGGAAGTTAATTGAGTCAGGTGTTAATTAACTCTCCTGTTACCATCCAGAAAATGAAAACTACATTATGAATTAGAACCTAGTGTTTTTCCAACTCAAACATTTCACCCACCACTAAAATAGGACATTATTTAGAAGAAAGTAGGAATCTGAATAACCGTTAATATGGGAACAGTTTGATGAATCACTGTTATAGAGTTATTAGAATTAATTAATAAATTTTATGTATACTGACTTGGGACAATGTCTCTGACATACATTTAAGTGAAAAAAATAAATAAGGCTGAATGATAATTCATATAAGATAAAGTGTTTTTATTCTGCTTTACAAATAAAAGTGCAATCCTATATATATGTTCATATGTTTAAATATGTCTTTATGAACAAGGAAGTAGGTATGGAAAAACTACCTACCTACCTAATGATATTGATTATTTTGCATACATAAAACAGGGCAGAGGTGACAGAGACTTCCCTTTTTATGAGAAGGCATTAGCTTGGAGATATATATATATACATATATATATAATTTTAATCCATACATATATATATATATATATAATTTTAATCCATACCCTTTGGGGGTAGTTTTTGTTCACTTTCAGACCTCTCTGCATATCATTCATGTAAGTTATCTTTTTTTTTAAATTAGGGCAGGAAAAAAGTAAGTAAAAAAATATGGCAATATGGCCAGGACTGAAGATATATTCCTGAATGGCTTTATTCCTATATTTCAGTCAGCCTTTATTTATGAAGTACTTAGTACTTGCAAGAATGAGATCATAGCATTAGCCATAATGCCTAACAGCAGGCCACCAATTTAATTGGAGAGTTAGAATATACCTAGGTGAAAATAAACTCAGTATTTTCAAGATGAGACTAGAATTAATTAATATACTCATTATTATTTTTTTTAAGTAAGTGGAATGGGAGTGGAGTAACGAATGCAGTTGAGATGTGGCAGCCACTTTCAATGTTGCTGCTCATTTGATGTATTAAACTGGACAGGTTCCTGAACATCTGTAACTGTGTCTCCTGGACCATTCACCTCTGACATTCAGAAACATTTAGTTGGGAAGTAAATTACATTTTACCTACTAATATGATAGGTATCTTCCTCTTCCACTGCAGAATCTCAGGCTGCTGTTCCAGGACTTATTATTTGTCTTTAGTACTATAGTTACTGGAAGACTTTTGATAAACAGACCAGCTCCAACAGACAAACACTTGACACAGACCTTCATATTCGAAGGCCCAAATGCAACAGCAGGCAAATTTTACTGATGGTACTAGGTTGCAAACTGTCTGTCTCTAGTCATCAGTGAGAGTTTTGGGGAAGCATAAGAGCAAAAAGCATGATGCAAAATTTCTAGTTCTAAGCTTCTCTTGGTCTGGGCTAGAAACCAGAGACAATTCTGTATATAGGTGGCTTCTTGGTGCCAGTTGACTGCCATTAGCTTCTGCATGGCAGTTGAAAATAGTATGACAGGAAGAGTTAAAAAAAAATCATATGAGTACACTTAATTAAGCAATAAGCACAGAAGGATGGGAAAGCATAGCTAGGCCCTTGCACAAATCTGAGTTACCACTTCAATAACAAATAATCAGCTGGCTCTCATCCAGGGAGTTTCCAGTCCCAATGTCATAAGCATGTAAGCATGTGACAGGTAATGCACACAGAGCATCAGAATGGGCCAGTCCATGTCCTCATACATACTTCAGCGGTTGACAGATGCATTCCATGAGCTTGCTGTTTTAGAAAGATACTAGAGAAATGTAAAATGATGTCTTCTTCTGCTATGTCATCTGGTATATTAGAAAGTACATTCTCAATTCTCTACAACTCCATACAACTGAATTCTGAACTTGGCTGGTCATAGGGACCTGGAGCTTATTTTTTCCCATCTTTCTCAAGTCTGACTGTTACAATGCTAGATGTCATAGAAAGAAAAGAACAAGGAGACTGCCCTTAGGGATTGTAAGAAAGCAGTGGAAAATAAGAGGTATAAGGCACAATGATTAGTGAGTATTAGGGGTGAATGTGGGAGGTCTACATACTGTGTGGGAAGACTGAAGTAAGCTTTCAATCAAAATCTCTAAGATTACTTAGTAGGAGGAAGGGGAGAAGATGGAGCAATCATCTGGTGGGTTGAGTCTGCAAGGAACACCTTATCTCTAGAAAAAGTTGAGAGGGAAAAGTATGAGTGGGCCCACCACTGTTATATTACCTCCTTGTCTGCTCAAATCCCATTATTTAACCCTAGAGCATTTATGGTCCAAATTAGGTTAACTTAAAAATGCATCTGATTCCCTATTCCTGTAATCTGTACAGTAGGCAACTGCCCTCACATAAAAAAAAAAAAGTTTTAAAAGAAACTTGAAACTACTGATGTTTTCTTGGGTTAGTCTGTGCTTTTGCTTAAATAATACCCAGGAATGGAAATAAGCTGTGGAAAGAACACTCACCTGAGAATCTATAGGCAGGCACTTTGGTTCCCAGTTTGAGACTCAGAAACTCTGACCCCTGGGGCAAGCAAATTTCTCTACTTATCAGTTCTTTGGTTTGCCATTGGGATAAAACAAACAAACAAACAAACAAAAAATAGCTAAAAAACACCTCTCCACCCAGAATTCTCTGCCTTGTTGAAAAAAATTACATTAAATAAACATTTTGTATATAAATGTATAAAAACATTAAATAAATATTAATTTTTTAATGTTTTATTGATTCATCATCTATTCATGCAGCATCTACTCGTGAGCCCTGTTTAAAAATTTCTAAGTACTTTGTGAAAGTGCATTACATTTTTGGAAGTATATTATGTACTTGGAGAACCTTAGTCACTTTATAAACATGCTCTGATTGTACTTACACTTAAATGTTTCCTATTCCTTAGGTTTCATTTACTTATTTGTTTATTTTTTTTTTACCTAATATGGAGCTCAGAATATTTTTTACAAATAGTGTAATGATGACTTGAGAAGGACAAAGTCCTCTTTAATGCAAACCAACTTGGTTAATTGTCTATGTGAATAGTGAACAAGACACTTAATGTTTTTGATCTGTGGCTTGGTAACTACAAAGTCTATCTTGAAGGTTTTTGGTGCTGGCGTGTGTGTGTGTGTGTGTGTGTGTGTGTGTGTGTGTGTGTGTCCTCGAGCAGGGGTGGTTGGATCCTAGCTTTCCATAATGCAGATGAGCAGACTAAACCAATAGCAGTTTCTGAAGTTTCGTATTCCAACAAGACAGCTAAAAGGGTGGGTTTCATGTTTTCAAAGTATGCTACTACTTGAAATGTACTTAGTTTTTTAAAATCTCAGCTTCAAATTTGAGGTAAGAATAATATTCCTCATACACAATGACTATCTGTGGTGAACTTAACATATAATGCATCACACTTAGCAGAATGATCATTGAATATTGCCCAGTGAGTCAGACTTCACCGAATCTTGGACACAATAACTGGAGTTTTCTTTTATAACCATAAGAGAAAGAAGTATTGTTCTAGAGAGTTCAAATGGTAAATATAGAAAAAAATATTCTAACTCATCTAGAAGAAAGCTAATGTTGGGGAGAGAGATAGCTCAGGCTGTAGAGTACACACTTTACAGTGTGTTAGGACTCAGGTTTGAACCCCAGTCATTACATGAAACTTCATGAATGGTGGAGTGGTGCTATGACTTCTTTGCCCCTCCCTGCCTCCGACTCGCTCTCTATCTGAAATTAAAAGAAAAAATATGGTGGAATCATGCAGATGGAAGAAAAATAGCCTTGGCAGGCAGTAAAAATTTCATCTGCTGAATGTGTGCATTATTGTAATGGGAAATAAAGATAAATGTTGGTTTGATGTGTACATTATTCTATTCAAGATAAAGAGATTTACTGTCCTGTTATGTGTGGTGTTCTTTATTATGATGAAGTATTCTATGTAGTCTATGACTTGTAAAGTTCTCTTTCAATATTTTAGTAACTGAATATATTATTATGCAAAATACAGATAAAGATAGCATTTTCTTGGTGTGATTAGGACTTGAAGGAATTGAAAGTGTATTTATCTTGAGGCATCAGGTAGGTCTTTCTTTACAAGCAGTAAATGCACCTCTGGCTCAACTTATTAGAAGGATATGGAAGGGGCCAAGTGGTAGGGCACCTGGTGAAGTGCACACATTACTGTGCACAAGGACCCAGGTTCAAGCCCCTGTTCCCCTCCTGTAATGGGGAAGCTTTACAAGTGGTGAAGCAGGGCTGCAGGTGTCTCTCTGTCTCTTTCCCTCTCTATCTACCCCTCCTTTCTCAATTTCTGTCTGTTTCTATCAAATAATAAACAAATACATAAATAAATAAGTAGGATATTGATGAAGACAACACACCTAACTGATGGAAATATAGAGAAACAGGCTTAGACAAGGGATAGGAACTAGAACAGAGACTCCTGGCAGGAAAAGATTTTTCCCTCCTTGCATCAAAACTAAAGAAAAATCTTATTGACAAGGCTTAGATTGGAGAAGACATTTCCTTTATATCATTCCCACAGAAAGAATCTGCCCAAGGTTACTCCTGCAGTCTCTTCACTGAATAAGTACCGTTCATATAAATGTTATGATCATGACTGCCTACAGTGGGGGCAGGGAGGGCGAAGCAAGTTTTCCAAGAGAAACAAAGATACTGGTAAGAAGAGGGGATGGATGCTAGGTGACCATAATCAGTCAGGGTTCACTCACAGAATCAGACAGATCTACTGTCACATCTGAACTTACTACTTGTTATACAGATAACCTCCACTCTCCCTGATCTTTTGTAAGGTGGGCATAATAGCAAACTCACCTTGTCAGGATTTCTTTAACATACATATTTAGCACATAGCTGCCTAATAATACCTAATAAGCATGTCTATTCACTTTCCTTGAACACACTGTCCTTCTTCAGTTGTGTCTGTGTTAATATTTTCTAGATTAACCCACATATGTTTAACTCTTTTTCTTACACTTTATATCCTAGCATTTTATTATGGAAGTATGTGCTTTCAGGGAAAGTGACCATGCTTAATTTAAACAGTGTCATATGCTTTTATTGTGACTGACAGTGATAACAATAAGTGAACAGTAACTGGCATTTCCCTAGGATTAGTTTTAAACACGGAAAACTTCTTTTTATATCTACATACCATGGTACTTAGCTTCTTCAGTCCATGTTCATATTTATGCTTAGGGAATAAGCTTCCATTTTCTTTTTCATACTTAATTTGAGGGACTTTGGTGACAAATAGATCATGTTGTCCATGCGTACAAGGTTTTTGATGATGGAATGGTTGGCATAGTCTTACTTTCCTGAATAGTTTGCTGATTCACTCATTCTATTTTAAACAGCAGCAGATTGGCACTGGTGACATCTGCTGATTATTTGGTTTGATTCGTGTTTTGCACGAGACTTCCACCTGCAGCAATCAGTAAGAATTGATCATGATGAGCTTAATACTACTCAGTCCATGACCAGTTTGTTGTAATGAGCATCCAAATCTGTTTTTTCTGTTTTCCCTAGAGGTATCATTATTTATCATGTATTGGAAACTTAGCTGCCAGAAGATTAGCTTAAGCCTGATGAGACTTCATGTAACTTCATCCAACAGGAAACCGAATTTTCTTCCAGAAAATAACATATTAACTGGTGAATTGCAGTCACCTGTTCCATTTCATATTTAGGTCCTTTTACATCTCTCTTAGGGTCTCCTTCCAAATCACATCCCACCATTGAAACAGTCATGGAAATGAGATGAAAACTGTCTTTTTAATTTTTTTTTTTTTTTTTACTTTTTGATACCATATTTTGAGAAGTCCCTTCAAAAGCCACCTCTCCCTCCATCATGTCCTGTTTCTGTAATGACTTCACTAAGACATATAAATTATGATTCTGGATTTAGTTCAGAATGAGTTAACCGGTAAGCTTACTAAGACAGTTGTATTATTTTGCTTGTCTTTGTAATGCTCAGCTAAGTTTAGAGTATGAAGCCTCAAACCCAGGTACTAGTCACTTTTGCTAATTGTTCACTCAAAGCATTTGTCAAAAGTAGTGCACATTTTCACCATGTTGTGATCTACTAAAGTCCAAGAGGAGGCTTTCTGCCACCTGGTGCTCTCTGTCTGCTACTGCAGCAGCTGTTCTCAGTGAAGGGATTGTCCAAACAAGAGGAGAGGGATTTCTGTTTGTTCTTGGTATACAGAAAAGCCACAAGCTTTCAGGGATTTTCATGCCAAATCGTAGTTAAAATATAAGTATCAGGAGGTAGATAGCATAATGGTTATGCAAACA
Organism: Erinaceus europaeus; assembly: GCF_950295315.1. NCBI lineage: Eukaryota > Metazoa > Chordata > Mammalia > Eulipotyphla > Erinaceidae > Erinaceus > Erinaceus europaeus. Next base: position 116,502,856 of record NC_080165.1, on the reverse strand, counting down.
GACTCTCCTGCCTGAAGCTCCAAAGTCCCAGGTTTAATCCCCTGCCCCACCATAAACCAGAGCTGAGCAGTGCTCTGGAAAGAAAGAAAGAAAGAAAGAAAGAAAGAAAGAAAGAAAGAAAGAAAGAAAGAAAGAAAGAAAGGAAGGAAGGAAGGAAGGAAGGAAGGAAGAAGGGAGGGAGGGAGGGAAGGAAAGAAGGAAGGAAGGAAGAAAGAAAGAAAGAAAGAAAGAAAGAAAGAAAGAAAGAAAGAAAATATAAATATCAGATAAATGAATAGAAAGGAGCACTCAGTCAACTCCATTAGAGAGAAGGGTGAGAGATAGTGGATTCAGAGTGTTGCAGCTTCATAAGCCTTTCTGAGATGTTGTATGAGTCACCCTGGTCATGGTTCAGACTCTTAACTATACCAACTTACAGTTCTCTAGCTCCTGTCAGCCTCTGTCACAATTTAAAGAAACATCTTCATGGAGAAAACTAAATCCATTCAACCTCACACTACCTGATTCTTCTCCTTCAAAGTACTCAAGTACTTCAAGGTACTTCAAGTATTGTAGTTAAATCATAAAACAAACAAACAAAAAATTCTTTGCTAATATATGTGTCATTTACCAAAATTTAACCCCAGTCCCTAGGATCTTTTATGTCTAAATTTTATTTGTCTAAAATAAATAGTAGGTACAAAATGTGTTTTTAAATAAATTCTTTTAAAATATTTTTATTTATTATTGGATAGAGACAGAGAAATTGCAAGAGTGGGGGGGTGTAGACAAAGAGACACATGAAACACTGCTTCACCACTTGGGAAGCTTTCCCCCTACAGGTAAGGACCAGGTACTTGAACGTGCACCCTTGCACATTGTAATGTATACTTAACCAGGTGTGCCACTGTCTGGTCCCAATACATAAATTCTTAATTGAAAACTTGGCATTTATAAATTTGTCAGTTCTTTCAGATTTTGTTAACAAACTAGAACCAGATTTATTACGAAGCATAATCTCAAATATACCCAGGAGGAGAAGGGGAATGTTAAATTCTCTTTTTTCAGTTTCTTCTAGGAGCAGTTGTATGCTAATATAGTTAGATGCCAAAAGAAACTTACAAAAATTTTATCTGTTTTCCCAAAACTGCACTGATTCTAAAAATTGTACTAATCCTTTTCAAACTTGCATTTCACCATTACTTTTTTTGCCTCTAGGGTTATTGCTGGGGCTTGGTGCCTGCACTATGAATTCACTGCTCCTGGAGGCCATTTTGTTACCCTTGTTGTTCTTGTTGTTGTTATTGCTGTTGTTGCTGGATAGGACAAAGAGAAATCGAGAGAGAAGGGAAGACAGAGAGGGAGAGAGAAAAACATCTGCAGAACTGCTTCACCTCTTGTGAAGTGATGCCCTTGCAAGTGGGGAACCAGGTAGCTCAAACCGGATCCTTAAGTGCTTAACTGACTGTACTACCTCCCAGACCCCTCACCTTTTATATGAACAAGTCTGCAGACTCAAAAAAAAATTGTAATTTTTTTTTCTTTTACAGGTGAAAGAAATGAACTCGGGCAAATCTGAATCTTGACTGTCACACATAGCCTACTGGCAAGCAAGACTGGGTCACCTCTAAGTCACTAATAGAGAAAACCCCAGTATTCAAGCCTTCTGGGCCATTTCCAATACCTGAAACTGAGCAAAGATCCTAGTTTTTCTCCCATTAGCTATAGCTGTAATAAGTATAAGTTACAGGCTGACTGCCTTTTGAGATATTCAATAATGGTTATCAGTGAGAAAAGAGAAAGTCCAGATGTTCACTTTTAAAATTCCTCCTTAATATGAGTTGAAAATGTGTTCTTGAAAGTAACTTTCAAAGTAGACTGGAAAATATTTTCTCTTCAAAATTAAACCCATATAAGAAAAATACAGTAAGATACAGACCATTATCGCAGGACATGGATGATGAAGGGAATGAGGAATAACACATGCCAGCTATTATTATTGTACCCATCTGAAAAAATAACATGAGGGAGAAGGCAGTACAAGCCACAACATATTAAATCCTGTGGACAGGAACACTGGTTGAAGACATGCTTAGAAATCTAAGGGCCATGTGAAAGTCTGGGGGCAAGGAGGTAGCAACTGCAAAGAATCAGAAGCTGGAATCAGTACTGAGAACTAGATATACAGAGTAAATGTTTTAATAGTGCATTGGTTTCCTATTTGTTTAACTTGCAACAAATATGTTTTAGAAACTGACAGTTCACTAAGCTCTATGGGTACAGGAAAGAACCCATTGAAGCACTGGTCCTTCAGACTTTTTATTTTAGAACAAAAGGCAGATAAGCAATGGAGGACAGAGGAGATATATACAAGTAGATAAATAATATCATTTGAACCACTGGTATAATAATTACTATATATACTAGAATATCACAAAAGGCCACTGGAGGCCTGGGTATAGATAAGGTCTGCACTGACCAGTATAATTGTAACTAGTCATATGTGTTCTTGAGCATCTCAAATGTGGCTAATTCAAATAAATTTAAAAAATAAGAATACAAAATATCATGAGTATCTCTTTACTAATTGTATGTTGAAATGGCAATATCTTGGATATCTTGGTTTAAATTAAAATTAAGAAAAAGTTTTTGACAAGGTTGCATTTATTTATTTATTTTGGATATACATACTGAGAGAAATTGAGAGGGAAGGAGGAGATAGTAAGGGAGAAAGAGAGACACTTGCAACACTGCTTCACCTCTCATGAAATTACCCTTCTGGGAGTTGGGCAGTAGTGCAGTGGGTTAAGTGCAAGTGGCACGAAGTGCAAGGACCTGCATAAGGATCTCAGTTCGAACCCCTGGATCCCCACCTGCAGGGCAGATGCTTCACAGGTGATGAAGCAGGTCTGCAGGTGTCTTTCTCTCCCCCTTTCTGTATTCCCCTCCTCTCTCCACTTCTCTTTGTCCTATACAACAACAATGACATCAGTAACAATAACAATAATAACCACAACAATGATAAAAAAAAGGAGGGCAACAAAAGGGGAAAAGTGGATAAAAAAAAAAAGAAATTACCCTTCTGCCAGTGGGGAGCGGAGGCTTGAACTGAGGTCTGTGTGCATTATAACATGTATGCTCTACTGGATACACCACCACCCAGACCCTTTATTTATTTATTTATTTATTTATTTACTGCAGCTTTAAAAAATTTACAACTGTATACATGGTTCATATTTGTCTCAGCAGTTCTATCTACTCGGAAGCATTGTGTTAATGACTGCGACAGGAAAAGTTGGTTGGAGATACTCTAAGTTAAGACTGTGTAGACGGAGCAAATGAGGGAGGCAAGTGGGTGGCAGCTTCAGAGAGGCAGAAGCTGGGATCTGTTTGGAGAACTAGAAAACCAGAAAGTCAGTATACAAGCAAATTAGGCCAGGGAAATGAGTGGTGGAAATGAGCTAAGCTCAGGAATCCATGACCTGTTCATGAAGCCCTTTGTAGGCAACAGTTAAATAACTTGAGTTTTATAGAATATTGGAGCAGATTAGCTTCTGTGCAATTTTTCCAGGAACCCTTCCAAAATACCAATATTCAGTATGAAATTCTGACTGAAAAATATACAAAGAGTCCCTTTTTGTTCAGAATATACCCATGCAAATGGAGATTTGTACTAGGTTCTGCATTCATTAAACTTGCTTATTTTCACATAGCAGTCATGATGTTTATACATATGTGGGTCTGCGTGTGTTGGCGGGGGGGAACTGTGGACAAAGAATGCATCCTAATAAGCCAATTATCTCAGTCACATTCTCCTCTACTCTTCATCTAAAGCTTAAACTTTAAGTCTGTACCATAAAGGAAGGTAGGCATACTCATGTCCAAGCAGAAAGTATAAAGTGTGGGTTGGGAGATAAATATTGAAGATTTTCCTTCCTTACATATAAGTGTCTGCTATGTATATTTTCTACTGAGCTACTCCCAGGAAAAGGAAAATAAATTGAATATGTTCTTTCCCACCACCTATGGGAGTGGTTCCAAAGGGGAAAAAAAAATAGTGGATGGGTTAACCAAATATGGTTGGTGTATTTTAGAGCTTAAGCAATGAAATGCATTGCTGAAAAAGCACATTTTTTTCTTTTCTTTTTTTTTTTTTCATTTCCCAAGTGATGTGGAAGCATTCATGTTCCCAAAAAGTCAAAGGGAAACAGACATCCACAATTATCAGGCAACTCACACATACTATGAAAAGCAACATGTAGTGGGCCCTAGCCAGGGATATATGGTCACTAACTAAAAAGAAATGAGGCCAAGTGTTCATATTGGCCAGAGACACTGACAAGATAGTGCTTGGTAAAATACTCTCAACTCTGTCTGTCCTTGGGTCCATGATCAATACAAGCAAAGAACTTTTATTATACTAGTAATTGGAAACTAGCAAAAATGACCCTGGAGTACAAACCACAAGTGGAAATCAGGTGAGTGAGCCAATGATAATTATTTTAAGTTCTAAATTTCTGATATTATAGACAAGTAGAATCATAGTACTTTTTCCTAGTCTTAATGATTAGTGTCATTCTTACCTTCATAAGACCTTGAATCTGGTTTTAGCCTCTTTGTTGGCCTAACAAGTGAAATGTTATTTTATATTATATTTTATTTACTTGGTAGATACAGAGAGAAATCAAGAAGGAATGGAGAGAGAGAGAGAGAGAGACATGTACAGTACTGCTTCACCACTCAAGCTTTCTTCCTGCAGGTGGGGAATGGTGACTTGAACATGAATTCTTGCTCATAGTAACACATACACTCAACCCAGTGTACCACCACTGGGCCTCAAGTGAAATCTTATGAATGGTGATGGATTAAATGGTTCATAAGTATTCCTTACATATCATCTCAAAACAAACAAACAAAACTTTTATTTAAACAAATAAAAAAAAACTTGAGTGGTTAGCATTAATCAGGGTTTAATACTTAGTAGACATTGAGTAACTACTTTTTGAGTGTTTACATGTACAAATGTTAAATAGGATTTTGAGAACCTCATTTTTCGATTAGTTCACACCACAACATAGAATGTGCAAATCTTACTTCCCCCATCATATTTTAGTATTATTTTTGGTGTGTGTGTGTGTGTGTGTGTGTGTTTGGGGGGTATCATCAATACACATAAAGACACGTAAAAATAAAAATTTGTTTTTAACATATGATGCAAGAAATCTCAGTATCCCAGTACTGAATTCTCTGGTAATATAAACTGGAGCCATTATTCTAGGCTTAAGTTCACCATGAGTCTAATTATGACTCTGAGTCCCAGTCTTCCATGAGCTAACTGCAGTAATTGAAGAGATGAGTTCTGCAGGACTCTGAACATCCATTCATCAATCACCAAGAGAGAACACAAGATGATTGGACCTGTCATTTTGACATGATGACCCTGATAAATGTGCTCCTTAGCTCAATTCATTTGCAGTTTCTTGCTTAGACTTTAAAGACTATTTGATAGCACTGAATTTTAGTAGGAAGAAAATTAAAAGAGAAATGAAGGATAAGTAGTCATAAACTGTTAAACAATAACTTTGAAAACTTTAAAAATATGAATGTAGCTGTATGAAGCCCACTCAAAATTTGATCAAATTTAGCTTCACAGTAAGGACGTCACCTGTCAAGCCCAAAAATAACCTTGTGATGAATGCAGTAACTGAACACATTACATAAGACAAATGTCCTAATGTAATTTTCTAAATAATAAAATTTTATCACATATTATTATTGATGTGAAATTCATTAATTATCCTTATAAAGACATAAGTAACTTATAGTACAAGTTGCAGTAAGGAGAAAGTTTTTGTCATGTAAGAATTCTTTCTTGCTTACAACAAGAAATAAAATTTTGTTCAGATTTTGTTCACATTTCCTAGCATACCAACCCTGAACTAATCTGTACACAACTTCATATTCAATTTGAATATATAATATCTGGTTTGTTAATTTATTTCCCAAATCACATTTTTAGATTCCTCAAAGGATAGCAGTTCTACGTACGTCTAAATTTGTGGGTTAATGACATCACACAGGCATTGGATTTGTTAGGTACTGCATTTGCTTTATCCATAAACTAGTTCTTACCATAATAAAATAGTGAAAAACAGTTCAAGTGCGAAGATATTACCTCTTGGGAGTCAGGCAGTAGCACAGCGTATTAAGAGTACATGGCCCAAAGCGCAAGGACCAGCGCAAGGATCCCAGTTTGAGCCCCCCGGCTCCCCACTTGCAGGGGAGTCGCTTCTAAAGCATTGAAGCAGGTCTGCAGGTGTCTATCTTTCTCTCTCCCTGTTTTCCCCTCCTCTCTCCATTTCTTTCTGTCCTATTCAACAACGACATCATCAATAGCAACAGCAATAATAACTACAACAATAAAAAACAAGAGCAACAAAAGGGAATAAATATTAAAAAAAAGATATTGCCTCTTTCCATATTTCTCTTGTTTCAAAGACAGAGGATAGTTCTCAGGACCCTCTAGAGAATATCTTGTACATGGCTAGAAATGGGGATTATGAGTTCATCCCAAAGCAGATTCATCCTCTGAGGATGACAGACCTTCTCTTCTGAAGACCATGAGAGGATAATGGGACAAAATCAGGATTTAGTTATGAAGAAGAAAGCAGAGACATAATAAGTGCCCTCTGTTGTGTGTGGAGTATCTGCTTAAGTTGTCATTGTAGACTGTGAGCTATATTCTAAGCCCAATGATCACTCCATGGTAATCATTATCAAATATTGTTACCTGATCAATCTTCATAAGAGTGGCTTTGGTAACTTGCTGTTGTCATAGAAATTTCTCACCTTGACTTTTAAAACTCTCTAAAATACATGCTACTGTTCCCTACTCTTAGGCCATAGCCTCACACAAAGCTTTTCCTGTCCTGGTTATTTTTACCTCCTCTATGCCATACCACATCCATAACCTGCTTTCTATCCCTAGAATGATGCTCCTAAAAACAAAGAACTGAACTCTACCACTTCTTAGAGGATAAGATTGAAATGCTGGGCTGGGCCATAGCGTGGGTTAATCACACATGGCGCAAAGCACAAGGACCAGTGTAAGGATCTGGGTTGAGCCCCAGCTCCCTATCTGCAGGGAGGTCACTTCATAAGTAGTGAATCAGATCTGCAGGTGTCTTTCTCTCCCCTCTCTGTCTTCCCCTCCTCTATCGATTTCTCTCTGTCCTATCAAGTAATCACAACAGCAATGACAACAATAACAATAATAACAACAGCAAGGGAAACATAGGCAACAAAAATGAGAAAAAAAATGGTTTCTAGGAGCAGTGGATTTGTAGTGCAGATACTGAGCCCCAGTGATAACCCTGGAGGCATAAAAAAAATACCACAGCATGGTATATGCAGCCTTTCACAAATCGCTCCCTACCTGTCTTTTCAAACACTATCTCTAAGAAGTCTCACTTCCACCTTTTCCCTCCTACCTATTTTAACCCCATAGGAGGTCTCACCCATCTCAAACATATTATGTCAAACATATTAAGTCTTCATAACTTGTCATATGTTGTGCTCATTGCCTGGAATATTTTTCTCATCTTTTCCCATCTGGGAAAATTCCACTCATCATTCAAAGCCAAGATCAAAGTTCATTTCCGTCATAAATGCTTTCTCAGTTTCCCAGGCAGAACTAATTTCTTCTTCCCTAGCTACTTCTAAAATGTTCTACTATACTACTGACACCTTAAAGAGCAACAATTTGTCAACAACATATTTTCTACTAATACATTTTCTATGACAAACTTTATTAATATTATTGTTAGCACTTTCCTCTTTGTCATTATTTTCATCATTATACTCCTCTTTTCCTGTTACAGGGGCTTCACAGCTCTAGTTAAAATTTCCAGAAAGAGAGAAACCAACACAGAGAAATAGATGAAGACATTATAGCAGTGGAGCATTCCCATTCCCTAGAGCAATGGGAATTAGGTTTGAACCTGGGTGGCCCACATAACAGATCAGGTGCCTTCCTAGGGGAGCTATCATTGTAATACTAATTTCTATGTCCATAAGTCCCAGCAAAAGTATTCTCAATAAAGTTGGTTGGTGGCATATCTACAATACCACTTTAAATTAAACTCTTTATTTAATGACCATATCAATTGGCATCTCTCCTATGTAGACTTCAAGTTCACAGCTGATGAGCTAGCTCCTCATTCAAATGTATATAACTTTGATTTGATGGCCCTGTACCATGTTCTCCCTCCCCTTCCTTCCCTTCAAGTCTGTGAACTCCTTCTGTAAGACTTATGTTTCCATAGAGCCAAGATAGTGACTTAGAGACAACACCTGGCATGCGCTCTGCAAGGAAGCAGCTTTCAACCTGGGAATCTTGGTGAGGGTAGGGTTTTTAGGCCAGTGGTGTAGGAGGAGTGCAGAAGGTGGCCAGGGTGGAACCAAGGAAGAGCCCTACAATCCACTTTTGGGCTGGCAAACAAAGGCTGAAAAGGACAAAGGAAACAAGGATTTTGGCTTGCTACTTCTTCCTGCACCCCCCAACCCCAAGACCAACCCCCACACCAGCTACTCCTGGTAGGCTTCCTGTGGAGCTAATTTCTCTATCAAAATTCCTGGCTCAGCAGGAGTAATCCAAAGGAGGGGGATATCTCCCCAAGCAAAGGTTTTTTTTTTTTTTTTTTTTTTTAATTTAAATTTTTAATTTAAGAAAGGATTAGTGAACAAAAGCATAAGGTAGGAGGGGTACAACTCCACACAATTCCCACCACCCAATCCCCATAACCCACCCTCTCCCATGATAGCCTTCCCATTCTCTAGCCCTCTGGGAGCATGGACCCAGGGTCATTGAGGGTTGCAGAAGGTAGAGGGTCTGGCTTCTGTAATTGCTTCCCCGCTGAACATGGGCGTTGACTGGTCGGTCCATACTCCCAGTCTGCCTCTCTCTTTCCCTAGCAAGGTGTGTCTCTGGGGAAGCTGAGCTCCAGGACACATTGGTGGGGTCTTCAATCCAGGGAAGCCTAGCCAGCATCCTGGTGGCATCTGGAACCTGGTGATTGAAAAGAGAGTTAACATACAAAGCCAAACAATTTGTTGAGCAAACATGGATCCCAAGATTGGAATAGTGGAGAGGAAGTGTTGGGGAGGTACTCACTGCAAACTCTAGTGTAATCCTGCTTTCAGGTATATATTTTGCAGTAGTTTATGGATACGTGTGCGCATACGCTCTCTCTCACAGAAACTGGTGTATGTCTAGGTTATGGGACTTTGTTAGAAAGTGAACTACCTGAGATGAAATTAGAGTGTACTATAAAAGGAAAGGTCTCACCTGAGTAATGAAGCTGAAGGGTTGTCATTCCACACGTGAAGTCTCTGGATACACTCTGAGGAGAAGCATGTTGAGATGGCAATCGTTGCTTTGGTTAGGTTGTGATCGACGGATGCAATATTATTTGGTATGGATTGGGAGAAGCATACGGGAAAGTGAGCCCTATCCATGGGTGCCAGGACTGGGGGAAGTAGGGGCTCTATAGTGAAGATGTGAGGTTCCTGCTGTCTTAGGCTTCAAAAAGACAATCAATAGTTAATATTATCATCACATTATTTGTTAATTGGGTTAACTTTGAAAAGTCCCTTTGTTATGGTTTGCTGTACAGTACCCAGTATCTTGTATATAGCTGTGCTATTGGAAGCTTCTAATCTACTTGGTCTAGGCTTTTGAGAGAGTCCGCATATCAAATACGTTGCCTATCTATTAAAAAGATTCAGTTTGTCTTTTGAGAACCTTTGAGACATACAATTGATTTCCCCCTCTCATATTAATTAACTACTGATTTATATGTCTACATTTTGCTAGGAGTGTACATAAACACCATTCCCATCACCAAAGGACCGTGACCCATCCCTCCCGCCCATTCCCACCCCCCACTGGCCCAGGAAGCTACATGTCTACCCCTCACCACTGGGTTTTTACTTTGGTGCCCTACTTACAATTTGATCAGGTCCTGCTTTTAGTTTCCCTTTCAGATCTTCTAAGTCAGCTTCTGTTGATGAGTGGGATCATCCCATACTCATCTTTAACTTTCTGACTTAGTCCACTTAACATAATTCCTTCTAGCTCTGTCCAAGATGGGTCAGAGAAGGTTTTTTTGTTTTTATTTCTTTTTGAGGGGGGCTGGAGCTCTGAGTGACATAATACCTGACCAATCAGGGCATCACTCTTGCCTGGGTTTGATTACCTGTCTTTCTCCCAGCTACCTCCTGAGTTTGTTTGATAGTTGCTTCTTATAATTGTTTTTGCTTGGTTTAGGAAGGAGCTGAGGCTGTGTATAGTCAATCTAGAGTAGCTTAATCCTCAGACAGACTGTTGGGGTATATTATTATTATTATTTGCACTTGTCTGTTTTCCCTCCTCTCCAGGTTGACCAAATTTAGCTTTTTCCATTGATAGGTGACTGGGTGTGCTATCCATTGTGGGAGGAACTTGCTTTTCTCTCTCTCTTTTCTCTACTTTTCTTTTTCTTTCCTCTGAGCTGATCCAAAAATTCTCTTTCCTTTCATTTTTTTTTTCTTTTTCTTTCTGTATTCACTGCCACTCGTTTGTGAATTACCTTGTGGAAGAAACCTGACTTGGAGTGGACTCTCTCTCTCTCTCTCTCCCTCTGTCTGTCTTTTCTCCTTTCCTTTCTCTTCCCACTATCTCTAGTATTTACGGTTGAAAGTGGATTTTCAAAATTGACTATTCTTGCTTTGTCCCTTTTATTTTTCTGTTTGTTTTTGTTTCTGGAGTAGTGGAAGTGTTGCTGGGCTAACTGGTTTTGGTTGACCTGCATTAATCTTTGCTTCGGTTGCTATTGTACTTTCTGAGATTTGTGACTTCATTTGTGAAAAGACTGTAGTGTGACTTGTACTCACACAACACAACAACTGAAGAATGACAAGACAGAAAAATACAAACCACATCAATTAAAAAAAAAAGGTTATATTGAGAACAAATAAAACTGCTACCACAATGAATCAGGACAGGAGCCCAGAAGAAACTCCAAATAAGTCAGAAGCAACTATAAATAAGGAAAATATCCAAACATTAACTGACCTATTAATCACAGAAATGAAGACAGCTATTGAAGAAAAAGCTATCAGAAATGGGGAAACAACAGATGAGGCCCTCAAGGAAAATACTAGCTACCTTGAGGTAGAGACTGAAAGCTTAAATAGCTGAGAGGCCAGCTAGCAGGACAAGCCAGTAGTGTAACTAAACAATGTCAAAAAGAAAAAAAAAATAGCTGAACTGAATAAGGAAGCTGAGGTAAAGGAAAGCAGATTAAAAGAAGCAGAAAAAAGAATTACCTAGACCGAGGATGAGTTAGAGAAAACTAATAAGGAGGTAAAAGAGCTAAAAAAGAGATTAAGAGACACTAAAAACAACAACAGAGACATATCGGATGATCTCAAAAGAAGTAACATTCACATAATTGGACTACTAGAGGAAGAAAGAGAGGAAGAGGAAGTAAACATCCTAGAGGAAATAATAGAAGAATACTTCCCAGCCCTAAACAACAGAAAGGACATTAAGATTCAAGAGGCCCAAACAATCAACGCAGATCTGAAGACAGGAAGACACATCATAGTTACAATGAAAAGAAGTAAGGATAAAGAAAAGATCCTAAAGACATCTTCAATGAAATGAATCCAATTACAAAGAAGACTAAGGCAAGAATAAACCAATGGGACTACATCAAATTAAAAAACTTCTACACAGCAAAAGAAGCCACTACACAAACAAAGAGACCCCTCACAGAATGGGAGGATATATTTACATGCCATATATCAGACAAAAGGCTAATAACCAAAATATATAAAAAGCTCACCAAGATCAACAACAAGAAAACAAATAACCCCATCCAAAAATGGGGAGAGGATATGGACAGAATATTCACCACAGAAGAGATTTGAAAGGCCAAGAAACATAAAAAAATGCTCCAAGTCATGAAAATAATTTTAAAGTTTGCTCTTTCAAGTATATTTTATTTCTTGTATTGCTTTTCTTTCACTCTTTCTTTTTTTCTTTCTTTCTTTCTTTCTTTCTTTCTTTCTTTCTTTCTTCCTTTCTTTCTTTCCTTCAGGCTTATTGCTAGGGCTTGATGTTGACACTATGAATATACTGCTCCTGGTAGCCGTTTTTTATTTTATTTTTTTTTTATTGGAGAGAGAGGAATTGAGAAGGGAGGGGAAATACTGGGGTGTGTGTGTGGGGGGTTGACACCTGCAGATCTGCTTCTCTCATGAGAGAGCCAGGGGCTTGAAGAAGGATCCTTGAGCAGGCAGGTTCTTTCACTTTGTACTATTTGTGCTTACCCAGTATAATCTCCTTTATATTGCTTTTCAAACTTTATTCCAATATTCATTTGTAGTTTCTTGGTAATCTGTATTTTATTACTTTCAAAAACTGTCTTTCCTTTATATTATCTCCAAGTTCTCTCCCTTTTTTTAAAAAAAATATATTTATTTATTTAGTCCCTTTTGTTGTCCTTGTTTTTTTATTGTTGTAGTTATTATTGTTGTTATTGATGTTGTCATTGTTGGATATGACAGAGATAATAGGATGGATACCTGCAGACCTGCTTCACCGCTTGTGAAGTGATTCCCCTGCAGGCAGGGACCAGGGATTCGAACCCAGATCTTTATGCAGTGTAACACGTGTGCTGAACCACATGCGCCACAACCTGCCCATCCTTTTTTTTTTTTTTTTTTTTGCTCAGCTCTGGCTTATGGTGGTGTGGGGGATTGAACCTGAGACTTTGGAGCCTCAGCCATGAGAATCTCTTTGCATAACCACTATGCTATCTACCCCTGCCTTTCTCTCTATTAAAATACAAAACAAATTTGGAAGTTTCCCAGAATTTTTTCCAAGAAAATGATAATGACAGTACTGTGATATATTCTGTACATCATTATTAAAATTATTAAAGCTGTTTTAAAAGCACCTATTTGTGCTGTGTGTTATGCAGAGAGCTTGAAATTATTTCTAATCTCTAAGAAATTTAGTATTTAGAAGGGTAGGTCAGTAAATGACAAAACATGAGAAATACATAACAAAGCAAAATAATATATAGTTATTGGATATGATAAGCTATAAGCATTAATATGATGTATTACCATATTTAGTTTTACAACTACCAAATATGTAATATATATATATTAGACAGGAATAATTGAGGGATGTCTCTGTGGATTATTCATTTTGGTGTCTGTTGAACACTGATATCATTACCTATACAGGGTAGAGAAGAAATTATAATTTCTTTTCATAAATTTATGTACTAGTACAAAATTCTTCTAAAAAGAATATTAAAAATGAAAAAATATAGTCAGTCTCCAAGTTTTCACCACGTTTTCCAATTTTTTATCTTAGTGTAAACTTCCCAGGACATACCAATTCCTCTGACATAGCAAGGAAAAATAGGAAAAAAAAAGTTGCCATCTCTAGGGCTTCACTGCCCTGGGGTTTACATTTTGCTAATACTACTAGTCAAACAGGGAAAGGAATCACAATCCCAAAGCTTCTTTCAATAAAGTGAAGGCCAAATTTGAGCCAGTGTCACATATAGGGTGAAGCATAACACTAAAGGTGGGTTATTTTGCCAGCCCAGGTAGAAAGTTTTCTTTTAATTTTGACTGTACACTTATTTCAGGAATATAAAAAGTTAACTTAAGAGCCAATGAAAGAATAAAGGGTTTAAAGTATTGTATGCTACAATATACAGGGAGAATATAGTATCTTCTGGTTTCCTTCACTTCATAATTCTTTTTTTTAAACTAAAGTTCCATTTCTAAAATGTATTTTTAATTATATTTATTTGGTGGATAAAGACAGAGAGAAATTGAGAGGGTAGGAGGAGACATAAAAACACCTGTAGCCCTGCTTCACATTTGCAAAGCTTTCCCACTGCAGTGGGGACCAGGGGTTTAAACCTGGGTCCTTGCACATTGTGACATGTGCGTTTAACCAGGTGCACCAACACCTGTCCACTCCATAATTCTTTCTATTCTTCAAGATTGAGAATTATGTTCATTTAAGAAATGTAAAGGGGTCTGGGCGGTGGCACACCTGTTTGAGTGCACCTGTTACAATGCACTAGAACCCAGGTTCAAGACCCCTGTCCTCACCTGCAGTAGGAAAGTTTTGTGAGTGGTAAAGCAGTGCTACAGGTGTCTCTCTTTCTCTTTCCCTCTCTACCTTCCTTTTCCTTCTCCATTAGTGGATGCCCCTATCTAATAAATATATAACTAAATAAATATGATTAAACAAAAACAATTAAAAATATTTGAAAGTATTAGGATAACTAATAACACTGCTTTACTCTCCCCACCCATTCCCCTTGTTCCAAACCAAATGCAGTCCCTGATTAGGAAAATCAATTTATCCCACCTGCTTAATTTTAAGGTTCTGTGTGTATTTGATGATGGACAATCAAGTGGTAAAAATAATGTACTCTATAAGCATCTTCTTGTGGTAGAATGCGCATAGTTTTGCTCATTTTCTTAATCATAGTTGATGTCTATACCAAACCTTTAATTTAAATAGCTAAGGAAGCTTAACTCTTGAATCCTTAGTACACCAAAAAAGGAGATAAATAGGTAGGACCAACGTGCCCATTACTGTTATTTTTCAGACAGTAAGTAAATCCAGAGGTCAGGTAATTATATCAGGTGGGGGAAAAAAGAAAAAGCCACAAAGAGAATGTAGTTAGTCAGTGCACATCTTGTTTTGTTACCACTTGTCCAATTTAATATATTTTCCTGAAAAGCCCTGAATTGTTTGAACAGCAGTATGAATTAATACACATAGGATTCCATTGACAGAAATCCTTTGTAACAGCTATTTAGATTTATTATACTATATTTACCTTTATTTTAATAGATGACACATAGATACTTGTTCTTAAAAAGGAAGAATATGCTTATTCTTTTGACTGCAAAAGATCTATGGTACATTACTAACTACAGGTGCATAAGTAGACATCTAAGACAAAACCCAGGTCATTCACATTGCCTACATCTCCTTTCATTGTTGGTCCTCAGAGACACAGTTGATGTTCCAGAGTATTTACCAGGCTATTCTCATCATTCAAACACACATCAGGACAACACTATATCAAGGCTAAGATTAGATTTGATATGAATATTCACACTGCTGTCCCCAGTGTCTATTAATGAAATTATAATGACATTTAAGTTAAATAATTTTGGAAAAAACCTAAGGGAAGAAACCTTTGTTCCAAAAAAAAGTTACTAGCTAAAACAGGGCAGAATAAAAAATGTCTACTTCAGAAAAGCTAGCCAATTTAGCGATCACATATGAAATAATTATATTATTTGCCAAGAAAAAATTAACAATGAGTTTAGTATATGGAACTTAAATGAAAAATATGAATTACTATTTAATTATTCTATTATTTTTAATAACTTAAAATATACATTTGAAGTGTATGTTTGATGTGCATATTTTAATGGTGAATAGGCCCAGAAAAGGTACCTCAAAATTTTAGACTAGACTTAGCTTTTGGCAGAATCCACCTGGCTACCCAATTATGTTCTAAAATTAAATGTTCCTTGATTCTAAACCTAATTATTTGGATGAATCAAATCTGGGAGAAAACAAGTATGTCATCTCAGACGTCACAATGTACGGTGAGTCTGACATATAATTAACATCTGAAAGCTCATCTTTAATTAAGAGTACAAATGAAATCAGACCAGTATAAGTTCAAATTCTTATGCCATTTACCTTAGGACAGGAATGTAAACTATGACTCAGCCTCCTCAGTCACAAAATGCAAATAATAGCATTTATTTGTAGTGCTAAATAAGATGAAATATATAAAGTCCACATTCTGTAGATAGTCACAAAGTTTTAGCAATTATTAGAAGTTACAGGGAAAGCTATATCACTTATCTAACAGGTACATACAATATCTTCTAGAATATGTTTAATCCCTTGAATGTAGGTTTTATCCTTTCTATGAAACCTTTGTGGATACTGTCAGAGCTCATATATAGTAAGCAGCACTAAGTAAATGCTTTTTAATTTGACTTAAACATATATGTTCTTCAAAGCATGGAAATTATGCCATCGTTCTCTACACAGCTTCCATTTCTAATAATTTATTTACTAACTTTACTTTTATCTCATTTAATGTTGTTAATTACCCACCAAATAGGAGGCAACTTGAGAATGTGAGTCTCCTGAAAAAAGTACAATAAAACAAAAATGTTATGCTACCCAGAGAACAACAAATATGTCTCAACAGAACATAAGAGATGAAAAACCTTCTCAACAGAACATAAGAGATGAAAAACCTTCTATAGAAGGTTGGGCAAGATTGTTTGGGACACAATGTTAAGAAAAAATGCCAATTATTAGACAGTTTTGTTAATATACATCATATAGAGAAAGGAAATCATAAACATGGAGAAAGAGAAGAGAAAAAAGAAAGAAACAGAAGTAGTAAGACTGACACAAAAACTTTTCAAAAGCTTCAATAGTCATTGAGGGTGCAGGGTATAGAACTATGATTGTGGTTATGGTATAAAACTATTAAGTGAAAAAAAGAATGTCAAGTGAATTTCAGTGATTTCTGCATTTTCAAAAACTAACAAGATAGTAGAAAGTTGCAGGTAGACAAATTTCCCAACACTTTTAATACAACTTTTTATTTTATTACTTTTTTTTTTGTAATGATAGATGAGAGAGAGAATGAAAGAGAGAAAATGAGACTGGAGTGCTGCTCACATCTGCTATGGTACTGATAATTGAACTTGGGACATGGAAGTTTTTTTTGCATAACCATCACATTATCTCCCCAATGCTCCCAACATTCTTTAAAGAGAATTTCCAGAAATTATAGATAAATAAGTTTAATATTAAATTTTAACAAAGTTCTACAAAAGTAATTTGTGTAAACAAATGATATGTGAAATTTTGAAAAGGAAATGCTAGCCAAAGTCTCCATTATTGACTAAATAATCCATAGCCAATTATCCTCATGGGGTTATTTGACAAAATTATTAGATTATCTAGTAACAAATGCTATATGTACGGTATACATTCATTTTTCTAAGTTATTTGAATAACTTTTCTATAATCACATCATAGAAACAGCTACTTTACAGTAGATAGGGGACTATAACACATTTAAACTTTTTAGGAAAAATGAAAGCACATGCACAGAGAGGCACATGGAAATAGATGTCTTTATGGTGAGAAAGTTTGGCCCTTCCATGCACTTCTTTTTAATGTTGTTATTAATAGTTTATTACAATATTGTAAGATTATAATTTATAGTTCTACAGAACACCTACCTCCAAAGTATCTCATATCTCCACCTCCCAAAGATAACCACTGTAGTTCTCACAAGTCTTATAAGAAGTTTGCTTTCTTCTGTTTTATTTAAATTTTTCTTTGGCAAATTCATGTGAATGATATTTCTAGATTCCACAAATGAGTGAAACCATATGGCAGTTGTTTTTCAATTCTTTACTTGTTTTGCTAAGCATAATCACCTCCAGTTCCATCCATTTTTTCCCAAATGATGCAATTTTTAATGCAGAGTAGTATTCTATGGAATACATATATATATATATATATATATATATATATATATATATGTATTCCATAGAATATGTTATATATGTATATATATAACTTTTTTAACCAGACATCTCATGATGGGTATTTAGGTTGCAATGACTGGCAATTTTCATCTTTTAATACTTTTACTATGCCATTCCACTCCCCTGTCTAGGGCTTGTGATGAGAAATCTGATGAAAGCCTGACTGTTCTGCCCTTATATGTGAATTTCATTTCCCAGGCAGACTACAATTTTTTTCCTTTCTCTCTAGTTTTTGATAGTCTTACAGTAATGTGTCTTGGTGTGTGTATTGTTTTGGACTCAAAAATTCAGGTGTGAGTTCATCTTCTTGGATTTCTATATTTTCAACATTTCTCAGATATGGAAAATTCTGTTAAAATTTGTTTGAATATGTTATCTACTTCTCTCTGTCTCTCTTCTTCTTCAGGGATCCTTATAACTCTGATGTTTGTCTTTCTAATGGATTTTGCTATTCCATAGGAACATGTTTCACTTTTCCTAATCCTTTCCTCTCCAAGAGTTTTAAATTCATAGAGTGAGGTGGTTGATTTTCTCTCCTCTACCTACATAAGTCTACTTCTGAGGCCTCTTACCTCAACCTAAACTTCATTTAAAATGTCCTTTAGGTCCTGAAGCTCACTTTGAACTTTTTTCTGTACTTTGTAATTATTTTTTTGTAAACTGATCACTGAATTTGTGATCTTTAATTTCTTGAATTAATTTCCTACTGTGTGCTCTGGGTATTAAAAACACTAAAGGACACAATTTCAGTCATCCAAACACAATGGTAACTCAGAACTGAAAATGAAAAGTCAATATATCAAAGAGTAGGTATTATAAAATGGGACCTCTAGGAGCAGACAGACTAGGAAATAGATAAATATGAGGACTGAGACTTTACAAATGATATTAGTGTTCTATAAAAGAGACTACACACAGCTTCCTAGCCTTTTTCACCCCATGTTGGCACAATGGAAAGTCAGCAGTCTGAAATAAGAAAAAAATCTTTACTAGAGCTGGACTGTGCTGATATCCTGATCTTGACTTCTGGTATCTAGACTGCAAGAAATAAATTCCAGTTGCTTATAAGCTACTCAGTATGTGGCATTTTGTAGTAGCAATCTGAGTGGACTAATACAATTATAAGCCATCTTAAATAAGGTCTGTATCACAAATGTCAAAGTTAAAGTACAATAAGTGCTTATGATACCTGTAAGTACTTACAGATGCTTGAAAAGGCTTAATAATCAGTCAGCTGTTTCAGCTAATCCCAGAGTGCAGGACAAATAAATAAACTGTGTCTGTTGTCCACTTTGCCTCTACTCTGTCCAGTGGATAAGAAGTGAACTAATCAATTTATCATCCATTAATTTCTCTGGAGATGAGAAATAGACAGTGAAGTTATCTTGACAGAGAATATTTTTCTTTGAGTACCTAAGAATTTCCTGAATCCCACTAATATTCCTCCAATATATATGAGCTTCTCTTTCTGCTCTTGGAACTACAGGAACTCAGTTTCATGACCTTCAGATTGATTTTCTCAACTGAACTAGAGAACTGTCGAGGTAAGAGAGCTATTCTTTCTTCAAACATGGTAGTACCTAATCATGGAGAAAAGGCTTTGGCCTACTCCTCCTAAACTTAAAACACCAGGAAGAAAAGGTCTTTGCTTCCTTTCTGTACACCTCTTACTTTCTTTCTCCCACTCAAGGAGAAGCTAATCTGATGGTAGAGAGCATGTATTAGAGCACATTTTCTCTTAGAAGTTTAATAAATGTTGAAAATAAAAGTACCATCATCTTTCTTTACTTTCTGTCATCAGCAAAGTTTCTTATGAAGCCAGGGCCACTAGGAAAAATCTCCCTTCAAGTAAAGAAGATGGCTCGTCTTTCTTTCACTAGCTCTGCCTTTGTATTTGGATAACTGAAATTGTGTCTTTTAGTATTTTTTTAATTCCTAGAACACACAGTCAGAAACCCACTGTGGCCTGCAATCTCTACTCTATTAGCCAACACTCTTTCAGGGATCTTTAGTTTGGAGGATTATGACGCACTTGTCAAGATTAACAAAGAGAAAATTGAGTCTTGATTAGTCATCTATCTGTGTGTACTCTACATTTCCTCAGAAATACTTTCAGTCCATCAGGCCCAGGCAAACAGTAGCAAAGTCATCGGTCCTTGAAATACACTAAAATAGATTTCCTAGTTTCTTCCACCAAACCTCACCTGCTACATTCTTACCTTTAGGTTCCTGATCATTAAACAATTTACTCTGCTTTATACCTTAATGCTTTTCAGCCACTAAGTTGCAGATGCTATCATGTTGCCAACCAGACTTCCCTGGGTAGGTAACCACACCAATATATCTTGGAAGCCCACCTCCCCAGAGCCCTACTTCTCTAGGGAAAAATAGAAACAGATTATAGGTATGGATCAACCTACCAATGCCCATGTATAGCAGAGAAGCAATTATAGAAGCCAGACCTCCCACCTTCTGCATCCAAAAACCAATCTTGATCCATACTTCCAGAGCGTTAAAGAATGGGGAAGCTTTCAATGGAGAGGATGAAGTATGGAACTCTGTTGGAAGGAATTATGTGGAACTATACCCCTCTTATCCTGGTAAAAACAAAGAAAACATAAGCTGAAAAAAAAAAGAAATAGGAAATAGGGTTTTGGGAATGGGTGGTGGTACTCCTGGTAGAAAGCACATGTTACTTTGTGCAAGGATGAGGTTCAGCTTTCCAGTCCCATAAGTGGTGAAGCTACTGCAGGTGTCTATCTTTCTCTTTCATGATCTGTCTCTTCCTTCCTTGTCTATTTCTCTCTGTTTCTATTAAGTAAAAGGGAAAAAAAATACCCACTGAGAGCAGGTTTTTTTTTATATGCAACCAGACTCTAATGATATTAATTAATCAATTAATCAATATTTTAAAAAGGAAAAAGGTCTCCACAGATAGTCAAATTTGAATGCTATCATTAGAGTGGGTACACTGATCCTGTATGATGAAACAAGGAATTTGAGGACAGAGACAGAAACACACTATGAAGAACACCATGTAAACATGAGAACAGAGATCAAAATGGTGCCTCCATGTGGGTGGGAGTAGACAGCATAATGGTTATGCAAAGAGACTCTTATTCCCAAGGCTACAAAATCCAGAGTTCAACCCCAGCGCCACCAGAAGCCAGAGCTGAACAGAGCTCTGGTAAAAAAAAAAAAAAAAAAATGATGTATCCACAAGGTAAGGAAACCAAATATTGCCATTAAAGCAAAAGTAGTCAGGAGACAGGTATCACACGCTAAACAAGTACTATTCCTGTAACATTTTGCTCTTAAACTTCTACTCTTCAGAACTGTGAGACAATAATTATCTGTTGTTTTGTAGACCTAGTTTGTAGTACTTTGTGACAACAACCCTGGAAAAATAATGCAAGTTCCATTGTCTGCTTTCTCTCTTTATAGGTGATGAGAGACAGAGAGTGGGGAGAGGTTAGCCTCTTTTTTGATGATGCATGCTATGTTATAATGGCACATTCCTAAATGGAGTTATAAGCTCAAACATCTTCATTTATTTTTAATTTTTTTTTGCCATCATTAGAGCTATACCACTCCTACTCAACTTATTCAGATAGAGAGACAGAGACAGAAGGAGAAATGAAAAGATACCTCAGCAAAGAATGCTTCTTCAGTGTTATGGGAGCTAGGAGCCCATGACA
The DNA here is from genome assembly GCF_950295315.1 of Erinaceus europaeus. Lineage (NCBI taxonomy): Eukaryota > Metazoa > Chordata > Mammalia > Eulipotyphla > Erinaceidae > Erinaceus > Erinaceus europaeus. The sequence continues at coordinate 116,481,485 of NC_080165.1, read as the reverse complement.
AAACAAGCATTCTATCCAGATGTGTTATCATGCCGACCTACTTTATTATTTTAAAGGTATCAGCTATGGTCATAAGGCAGTTTAGTCGCTGGTTCCTTAATGCTATCTACAAACTATTTCAGTTCTCTTAATTACCCAAATTAAGACCTCCTCACCTCTTTCATATTGTTCCTAGTGGCTATTTCTTCTTTTTTTCCTGATAGGAACAAAAATGAGTAGAGAAGGAAAGAGAAATAGAGACACCTACAGCACTTCTCTATAGCTTGTAAAGATTCCATCCTGCAGATGGGAGCTAGAGGTTTCTAGATGAAGGGAAAGAAGTGTATGCCTTCTTTTATCTTTGAGCTATCCTATGTGTAAATTAGGTAGTGGGTCTAACTGAAATAAAAATCACATAAAAGTTCTATCTATTCCCTTTAGAGATTTTAGCATTTATAGGAGGGATTCTTGTTTTGCTACAGTAGTAAACTAGCTGTTTTTCCCTAACTGTGAAATGGAAAAAAAAAAAAAAGCAGAAAGAAGGGTGAGTAAGTGAAGAAGCATTAAATTTGTAAATATACTAATAGATATTGTAAACCAGGTTAACTAAGTAGAATTTTCTGAAGTCTTATGATTTTAGAAAATGCCCTTCAAGACTATGTTGTATAAAGCTTCAGAGAAAAGTCTGTCACTAGAACTCAGGCCTCACCTTTATACAATCTTCCATCACTTTTTTTAATATAAATAATCTGGATGAGGTACAAGGCCAAAGATAAAAATGATATAGTTAATAAACACAATAAATGAAAGCTACCTTTTTAAAAGTCTTGAATGTTTGTGACTCTAGACCTTTTCTATTCCAAATAGATACATTAAAGAGAAATGCCCTAAAAGTTAAGCAAACAGTGGCTAATTATTTGAAGGACAAATAACTAACTCTTATGTAAGAAGAAATTCTTTATCTCAGCATCCTCAGAAAGCATATTTATAGAGCCAGCTGTGTATTACACCCTGATAAATATGCACAGAGAAATTTGCGCAAAGTTCTGCTTATCAATAATGCTGAAAGCACTGACTCAGATGAACAAAGAACATTCTATAAGACGTTCAGCTAGACCTTAAAGGCCTAATTCAAATACTCTCTCTGCAGTGTGCCTTTCCAATTACCTAGAACTCATATCTGACTCTGAACTTGTAGAGAACGTCAGTTATTTCTGTTAGGATATCTGACACTCATGGAACATTAATCTAGTGCCAATCACTATTATGGGAAATGTTCTCCTCAAAACATTATGGGTATGATAGGCACAATTATTATCTTTAGTTTATGGATTAAAATAAGAGGACAAAAATATTACTCTATAGAAGTAGAATAAGATTCAGACAAAGGTGGTCTCAGCCCAAAGTCCATGCCCTAATATCTATCCTTTGCCATGCTAAGACAATAAGCATCTCCACCTAATATTCTCTTTTACCTTGCAAGTTCTTGAAAACAGAATTAGTTTGCTTTATATCTATGTTCCATATAACATTTAAAATGGTGTCTAGAGAGACTCAGAATCAAATAATTAACTCAGTGAGCAATGAAAGAGGCAAATACAGCAGAAGGGCATCTGAAGTTAGACAGCAAGAATACATATGCCATAAACACAGGTGGTAAAACACTGCCCATAGACATGGCTCCTCTCATTCATAAGTGCTCTCTGCATACTAATTTGTTTTGCTTAGGTTACTGTGCCAAGACTTATTAGAAAAGATAAACTATAGGGAAAACACAACTGAAGCATCTCAGGGATATTTTGATGGAACTCTAATATAGTCAAGTTACATTACTTCTTTCTTTTTAGAATGGGCAGCTTTCATTTGAAATGTTCTGGGCTTCGCTAGATGTGTTTGGAAAAGTTACTACCCAGCTTCCAGGAAGAGAACAGTTTGACCAAAGCGGTGAGACAATTATCAGGAATCTATGGACACAAGCAATAAAACATATATTCACTCAGATGTGTGATCCAGTTACTCCAATGTTCCCTGAAGTTTAGATTTGTACATTTGACTTACCCTTCTCTCATAAACATCATAAAACTGTCCTCGTGCATGACTCACTTTCTTTCACTTACTCACATTTCAATGATGAGAATTAACCTTAACGAATCATTCTCTTCACTAGACTGACTCAGGGAATATTAAAAGCAACAAGTTCATAAAGTAGATCCTGGAGACGGAGATACAAAATTCAGTTTTGTTCATGTGTTCTAATATTGACATCAAAAACATGCATATTTGCTTATGCTCACTGCTGGGAGATCTCTATATCAAAAGAAAAGCCTTGGGAAAAATCAGTGTAGCACTTACCTTACCATTCAATAGTAATGCTCAAAATGCTAAATAATGAGCAAAAAAAAAAAAAAAAGAGAAAAAGTTCCAGTCAGAAATAACACCTCCAATTATTTAGTCAGATAAATGTCAATCCTGCCAGCTGTTAGACAGAAAACCACCAAAGAACCATTTCCTAGAGATTAAATGCAACAATTACTCTTAGGGTTTAAATGCAGACATATTGTCATTTTTGTTTAGTGTGAATTGTCCTCTGACATTGTGGTTTGTTATTTAGTGCTTTTTACAAATGGGTACAGTTTACCCTTCTCTTTCCCACCTCCACATATTGATTTGAGCTGCTATTTTTTAATTTAAAAATGGGTATTAACTAGTCAGGGAATTGGGGGATTCTCACACAGATAGGATGGGCCTAGACCTCAAATAGATCCCTCTCTCCACTGTCACTGGTCATCCCCATTAGGAAAAACATAATAGACCTCTTTGTGGACCCTATAGGATCTTGACCTCATTGTGGATCACCAATGATAGGAACTTCCCTATTCTTTGAAGAAAAGTTGGACCAAAATACTCTATCACTCGAGGAAGAGGAGTCCGGCAATGGGTGCAGCTTAGAAATTCCTAGCTGTGACCACAGAGCTCAGACCTGCAGGGATATGGAGGTTACACAGGCTCCTGCACTGAATATAGGCCCCAGATTAAATTGATGGGGTTTGCAGTTAACAGTATTTATATACTTTTTCCCATATTTGGAAGCTGCTCTCTGCCCTGATCCAGCTTTCTAGTCCCATTCCCAAACCTGAAAACCATTTCCCCATATAATACCTTTGGTCTACCTGCAGGTTAGCTATCAGGCTCAGGCAAAAATTAGTAAAGTCATGGACCCCTTCCAATATACCTAAAGTAGATCTACTAACTTTTTCCAATATGGAGACCCCAAATCTCATCTGTTATATTCTTGTCTTTAGGTCCCTGATTATTAAACAATTTGTTCTTCTTTATTATTATCATTCTTTATCATCGTAGTGCTTTTTCAGACACCATGTTGCAGATGCTACCATTACACCAACCTGACTTCCCTGGGCAGATGACCTCACCAATATACCCTGGAACCCCACTTCTCCGGAGCCCTGCCCCACTAGGGAAAGATAGAATCAGGATGGGGGTATAGATCAACCTGCCAATGCCCATGTTTAGCGGAGAAGCAACTACAGAAGCTAGACCTTCCACCTTCTGTACCCCATAATGATTCTGGATTCATGCTTCCAGAGGGATAAAGAATAGGAAAGCTTTTAAGGGAGGGAAGGGGATACAAAACTCTGGTGGTTGGAATTGTGTGGAATTTTACCCTTCTTATCCTATGATCTTGTTGATATTTTTTATTTTTTTAATGAAATTAAAAAAATAAAAATGGGAATTAAAACAAAGATGTGTTAATATGCCTCCAACTTGGCTCTGTTGTTTTCAAAATGTCTTATTTATAAAAAAGTTAATACTATAAGATAAGAATTTTGTACATGTGCCAGACATTGCTGATCACCAAACATGTTCTTTTTGAATCTGTATTATAGTTTACTCTGTAATAAAAAAGAGGAGCACTTTCTTCAAGTTTTCAGTACGAAATTAAAGTTCAAAGACCAAGTGATTTATTCCAGTTCACTCACATATTAAGTGAAATTAGTATCACCTCCAGGAATTATTATTTCAATCCTAGTTTTATTATTGTTTGTTTTAAGACTTTTAAAAAAGGAAAAAGAAGAAGGAGGAGGAGGAGGAGGAGGAGGAGGAGGAGGAGGAGGAGGAGGAGAAGGAGAAGAAGAAGAAGAAGAAGAAGAAGAAGAAGAAGAAGAAGAAGAAGAAGAAGAAGAAGAAGAAGAAGAAGAAGAAGAAGAAGAAGAAGAAGAAGAAGAACTCATTCCAATGTCTTGGCAAAAACATTGACAGTACATGTGTTCTCCCAAATTTTTAAATCATTGAAAGAAGAGTATATAAAACACCATGAAGGAAAATATAAGGGACTGAGTGGTGACACACCTGACAGTACACAAGGACCTGGGTTCAAGTCCCCATTCCCCACCTATAAGGGCAAGTTTCACTAGTGGGGAAGTAGTGCTATAAGTGTCTCACTTTCTCCCTCTCTATCACCCTCTCAATTTATTTGTGTACTATCAAATTAATTAATTGTTCTTAAAAGAAAAAGATGAGATTTTCCAAAATAAGTCCAGCCATAGGATCCTGTTAATTTTTTTTTATTTTTTCAGTCTGTGTTTTAAGAAGTTCTAGACATACAATCATTTTTCCCCTCTCATATTAATTAAATAGTGGTTTATATGTTTACATTTTAATAGGAATGTACATAAACACCATTCCCACCACCAAAAGACTGTGTCCCACCCCCACCCCCTTATGTCCCCCACCCCCAGCCCCCATCACACCAGGAAGCCCAATGGCCACCCTCCCCTTCACCACAGGGTTTTTAAAAAATTTTTTAAAAGAGTAATTGACAATATAGAATTTTGCAGCAACACTGGGACATGACCAAGTCTGATGATAGTGCTGGCCTTCATGAACTCACTATCTGCTCAGTCACATAGGAGTCCATGCTCAGAGAAACACCATGTTTGGTTTATTTCCTTGCTGCTTTCCTTTTGAAAATCTTAATTATTTTTTCTTTTCTTTCTTTTTTTTATTTATAAAAAGGAAACATTGACAAAACCATAGGATAAGGGGGTGTACAACTCCACACAATTCCCACCACCAGAACTCCGTATCCCCTCCAGTCCCTTGATAGCTTCCCTATTCTTTAACCCTCTGAGAGTATGGACCCAGGGTCATTGTGGGATGCAGAAGGTGGAAGGTCTGGCTTCTGTAATTGCTTCCCCACTGAACATGGGCATTGACAGATCGATCCATGCTCCCAGTCTGCTTCTCTCTTTCCCTAGTGGGATGGGTCTCTGGGGAAGCGGAGTTCCAGGACACATTGGTGACGTGCCATGACATCATCTCCCCAGACAATAACTTGGATCCACCTGCATTTCAGGTTTCAGTTTCAGGAAAAAAAAAAAAAAAAAAGCTAGCATAGCCACAGGCCCTTTGGAATGTAACTAAAATATGCCTACTAGCTATGTACAAAATAGAGGACCCCCCAACTCTTCATCTGCACTACTCCAGCCTTTAGGTTTATGATTGGTCAACAGTTTATTTGGCTTTGTATGTTAACTCTCTTTTCAGCCACCAGGTTTCAGATGCTGCATGATACTGAACAGACTTCCCTGGACAGACAACCCTACCAAATCTTAGTTATTTTTGAACAAGGGGGCCTATTTTTTCTTGTACACTGGTTCCTAGAAATTATGTAGCTAGATTTTCCTGTAGTCAATTTTTTTTTATCTTTTTCTGGCCTATTTAGAAAAGCTGTTATAAAGATCAAATGGGCAAATGGGGGGGTAATATAGAATTCTTTACATTCTATTAAGGAGCATTTTTACAGGAAAGCAATTATTTTTCAAGCAATTTCTTTGTATATCTTTGGATTCACAGACATGTGCATCCTTGAGGAAAGTATAGCTCTTTTTTTTACCTTTATAACATGTCATAACCATAGATGGACAGAGAACTATAAGACCAGAAATCATATGAGATTAAGATCAGAGTCCACCTAGACCCAGGACACAGGTCAGCCAGCAATCAGAGAAGATTCTTGCAGCAGCTTCTTCTGCTGCTTTTTTCATTTTCATCAGCAAAATCTAATAGAACCTCCCAGTGAGGTCTTATTTGCACCCTAGTGTATAGGTATCTTCAGTAAAAGAAGAAATGAAATGAATAAGTGAATTGAGTATCTGATTTCAGTTGTCCTAGGAATGCTGCTTTCTGGGCTGACTCAAATAGATCCTAATGTTCTTTGGTTGTATGGTCAATGGGTGGATTTGGTTGGAATGTATTAGTTTACAAATGTTTAACTATCAGCTTACTTATCTACTTGCTCTTAAAATGAGATTCTAAACGATAATAAAGAAAGGCCTCTGGAATTTGTACCAGGCCGTCTATGCACATGGTACAGAATGTTCTCAGCAGCACTGGACTCATAAATAACCAGGCAGACACTTTCCGGACTTTATCACCTGGCCCGCCTGGTGGCCTGGTGTTCTTCTCTCTTGCCCACAAACCTCTTGCCTCCTGACCTGAATCTGGATTCTTCTCCTTCCATGAGAGATAGCAGATAAGATCTGCCTCAAGTGCTGAAGAATTTCTCCCCAGTTGCCTTCATAGAACATTGCTATTTTGTGGAAAGAATGCAATTAATATTATATACCCCCAAAACTGCTACAAGTGCAGCTCCTGAGCAAGGCAACATTATTCCTTTCACACAGTTAATGTTAAGTTGCTCCAGATGGCAAAGCTGAATCAACAGACCCAGGCAGGAAGGTTGGGTTTATGTCACAGTAGGTAGGAATGTGCAGTTGCAGCACAAACAGAAAATTTCAATTCTTCCCAGAATTATGTATGTTTGTTACTCTTAATAAAGTCAGCATCTAGTAGACTATTTATTCCATGCACATAAAAAATGTTTGGCTAGGAAATTTATACAGCATATATTATCCGTATGAACCTGCATCATTTCCATGCCCAAACACATGAGAGATAGAGAGAGAGAGATGGATAGATAGAGAGAGAGAGAGAGAGAGAGAGGGAGAGAGTCTCACACACAAATTATCTTAATATAGGCTCACTGTTAAAAATTCATATGGCTAAAAAGGCATACTCACATTCGTGGGATCACTGTATACAATAACTATATATGAATGGAAAGAAGTCAAATGCTCTGTGGCAGAGAATTAAGTAAGAAGTATACGTACACCCTGGAAAATCACTCAGACACAAGGAAAGACAAAATCCTGTCTTTACAACACTGATGGAATTGAAGGGGGATAGTCTAGGTGAAATAAACCAAAAGGAAAAAGACAAATACCAGATGATTTCACTCGTCTGTAGGATTTAAGACACCAAAGCAAGGAAGAAGATATGGTGAAATATTAGCGAACCTTCAGTCTATATGAGCAGACCTGAGGATACAGGTGAGGAAGGAAGAGGGAGTTACAAGTGGCTTGAAGGTCCTGGGGCCTGCAGTGGAGAGAGATGACACCTTCGTGGATGGTGAAGTGTGCTGGCACATGTTTTGTGGAGATAGAATGTTGTACTAGAGGATACAACTATCTTATAAAAGAAATAATGTCCTCAATAAGAACATCGTTTTAAAAATTTTAAATAACCCTTGGATAGGGCCCACTTTCCTGTATGCATCTCCCAATCCGAACCAAATAATATTGCATCCGCCAATCACAACCTAACCAACGCAATGATTGCCACCTCAATATGCTTCACCTCAGACTGTATCCAGAGACTTCATGTGTGGAATGACAACCCTTCAACTTCATTACTCGGGTGAGACCTTTCCTTTTATAGTACACTCTAATTTCATCTCAGGTAGTTCACTTTCTAACAAAGTCCCATAATCTAGATATACACCAGTTTCTGTGAGAGAGAGCTTATGTGCACACGTATCCATAAACTACTGTAAAATATATACCTGAAATCAGAAGTACACTAGAGTTTGCAGTGAGTACCTCCCTAACACTTCCTCTCCACTATTCCAAGCTTGGGATCCATGATTGCTCAACAAATTGTTTGGCCTCATATGTTAACTCTCTTTTCAATCACCAGGTTCCAGATGCCACCTGGATGCTGGCTAGGCTTCCCTGGATTGAAGACCCCACCAATGTGTCCTGGAGCTCAGCTTCCCCAGAGACACACCTTACTAGGGAAAGAGAGAGGCAGACTGGGAGTATGGACCGACCAGTCAACGCCCATGTTCAACGGGGAAGCAATTACAGAAGCCAGACCTTCTACCTTCTGCAACCCTCAATGACCCTGGGTCCATGCTCCCAGAGGGCTAGAGAATGGGAAAGCTACCATGGGAGGGGGGGGATTATGGGGATTGGGTGGTGGGAATTGTGTGGAGTTGTACCCCTTCTACCTTATGTTTTTGTTCACTAATCCTTTCTTAAATAAAAAATTTAAAAAAAAATAAACCTGAGGGAAAAAAAATTTAAAATAAATAAAAATAAAAACCGTTTAATGATATACAAAAATCAAGTGTATAGGTTTCTTTATCACAATTCATTCCCTACTTCCATAAATGCCTTACCTTTTAAACAATTGTATATGTCTTTTAATATCTGAGAGTGTATTTGTTCTGGTATGTTTTCTGCATGGAGATCATTTATCGAAAATAACCGTAAAAAGCATTTGTAAAATCCTTTCTTGATGTTATGTCTTCATAAGTAGTCTACTACTATTTCTAAAAAATGAACTGTTTTAAATTTGATAGACTTTTAGATTCTTTGACCACTAATTTAAAAAAATTAATTAAATGGTTCATACTTGCTGTATTATTATTTTGGAAGTTGATTCTCAAGAAAACCTAATAAATCCTCTACATACTTACCACTCCTGCTACATTTGTATCCATACCATTTGATGTTTTTAAGCTGTAAAATAAGTTTATAGCTCTCATGTCTTCAAACTGCTTCTAGATTCATTCCAACCCCTCACATAGTGTCACTGGCAGAAAGGTCCAATTCCACTATAACGGTATTTTGCAGATATGGTATAAAAATAATGGATTATACACTTGAGGTACCCTTGTAACCTGTGGCTTAAAAGCACAATAGCTTTCCTAATGTTAAAAGCAATGGTATAGTGCGCTGGTGAAATAGCTTATTTCAATAGGACACTGAATTCACATGTGTGTGACCTAGGTTTGAGGTGACCCAGGTTCAAGCCTAACCCCTACCATGTCAAAGGAAGTTTTGTTGTAGTAGTCTTTTTCTCTCTGTCTCTTAAGAAAATAATTTGATGGGGGCTGGGCAGCGCACAAGGAGCAAAACTCAAGGATCAGCATAAGCATCTGGGTTCAAGCCCCCGGCTCCCAACCTGCAGGGGGTCGCTTCACAAGCCAAGAAGCAGGTCTGTCTGCAGGTGTCTATCTGTCTCTCCCCCTCTCTGTCTTCCCTTTCTCTCTCGATTTCTCTCTGTCCTATCCAACAACAACAACAACAGCTTATAACAACAATAACAATAGCAACCACAACAAGGGCAACAAAATGGGAAAAATGACCTCCAGGAGAAGTAGATTCATAGCACAGGCACTAAACCTCAGCAATAACACTAGAGGCAAAAAAAAAAGGAAGAAAGAAAAGAAAAAAGAAAAAAGAAAAAAAAAGGATTTAACTCATGCACTGGTTTATTCATATTTTATTTAAGACTGTATACCTAAGCATGACCACCATATCATTCTCTCTCTTTGTGTTTATCTCTCTCTCTCTCCCTCTCACACACACATACTCACACACATTCTAATATAGTCTAGTAAATATATATATATATATATATATATATATATATATATATATGTATATATGATAGATAGATTCTATGTAAGCTTATTGAGCCATGTAATTCTCTATAGAAAAGGTGAGGAAATGAGGCATGTGGGGCAGTGAAGCTGTAAATCTCTCCATTTCTGTGTTTGCTTACTTGAACTATTTCAGTCCCTAGGTTGTACACCTTCACTATCTCAGCTCCTCGATTATTGAAAGGCTCTAGATTATCTGCAGCTGACCCTGAGATATAAGGGTGCACTCACAAAGACTATAGTCACGTAGACTGAGTGTGCAGGGAGGGAGGACTCTGACCTGTACTCTTGTTGGCTTGAGTTCAAAATAAGCCTCTGAGAAACAGGGTAACTTTGGGCCTCACAAAGGCGAGGTTCTAAAGGTTAAGGTGAGGTAAAGTGTCTTCCCTGTTTTCTCTGTGCAGCTCATTATTACTAAGCCACTCCACAGATGCCCCATTGTCTCTAAGTAAGCCCAAGGACAGAAAACTTTATCATCTTTGCCCCTCAAAATGCAGTATGGTATCTGGCATAATAAAGACTCAAGGGTTCTAGTTTCTCAGCCCTAGGAAACCACTTTTGTTTTTTAAATATTCAGAGTGGAAATTTATATTGCAAACATGTAAAAACACATGAGTCAGTCACTGAAACATCTAGTTCTGTGGTTAGTACAGAAGACCATGGAATTTAACGGGGTTTAACCATTTAACCGTTGTTGTTTCTCCAAGAGTTTTCAACTGAAATTTATTTAAAATTTAATTTATTTTATTTAAATTTATTTATTTTCTGTGTTTCTAGAAATTATACATACAGAAACTGGCACATAAGTTCAAGTTTTCTGGTGCTTGACAGCAAAAAAACTTTTTCTTGCTTTCTTCCTGAAAAAAAAAAAAAAGACTGTTCCCTCTACGTTAGATTTCAGAAAAATGAACTTGATATCTCTTACAGCCTTACAAAGGCCTGCTTGCATAATTGCACGTGCACTCTGTAAGACATCCCAAACCCTAAATACTTGTTTCCATTTATTTAACATGTATTGACTCTTATGTAGTGCTGGCTATCTTCAGTTAGACATTGATTTGATATATATCATTTTATTTTATCCGTCTGACTTCCTATAACTGCTCTTTCCTCCATAATACAGGAAAATTAAAAAAAAATTGTTTGGGGTCTGGTGGTGGCACACCTGGTTGAACGTACATGTTACAGTGCACAAGGACCCAGTTTTGAGCTCCCAGTCCCCATCTGCAGGGGGAATGCTTTGCAAGTGGTGAAGCAGTGCCATAGGTGTCTCTCCCTTTCTATCACTCCCCTTCCCTCTCGATTTAAATAAAATAAAGATAATAAAAACAAGAATTTAAAAAATTGCTTAAGTCACAGTTAAGTCATACCTTAACAGTCAGGAAAACCAGATCGGCACGTCTAGTTGAATTCACATATTACCACGCACAAAGACCCAGGTTTCAGTCTCCATGTCCCACCCGAGGGGGGAAACTTCATGAATGCTGAAGTAAGACTGCTGGTGTCTATCTTTTCCTCTCCCTCATTACTTCACTACCTCCCCCCTCAGTTTCTCTTTGTACTATCAAATAAAAAATAGGTGGGGAAAGGCAGGGGAGGTAGAATAATTGTTATGCAAAGAGATTCACATGCCTGGGGCTTCAAAGAATTCCAGGTTCAATGACCTGCACCACCATAAGCCAAAGTTGAACAGTATCTGGTACAAAAATAAATGAATAAATCAGTAAATAGATAAATATAAAGGAAAAATAATATAATATAAAGGAAAAAAAGACTGCTGGGAGCAGTGGATTCATAGTATCTGCACAGAGCCCCAGTGATAACTAGGTGGCAATAAAAAAAGTAAATTAAAAAAAAGAAGATTCAGTGAGTGAATGAAATGTTTGTGTTTAATAACTTAACTTGCATTCTCCAGTATACACAAACTAGTTTTACTCATGGACAAAAGGACACATATTTTTAAAGAAACAGCCTCCCATTTTACTTAATATGAAGAATTAAAAACTAATTTTTGTAAAAATAAAAAGTGCATATTTAATGAAGTGACTTCCATCAAGGAGAGACAGAAAGAGATGGGCAAAGTGTACAGAAACAGAGAGACAGACAGAATGAGATGACCACAATCCCATATATAATAGATACCTACATTTATCTTATGTTCATACAGTTATGTTAAGTGAACATCCCAAAACTAATAACCTAATGATAAAAAGTCAATGAGTTGTGTTTTGTATTAGACAAATACACTTGAATTACTTTATTTATTGTTTTTTTCTTTTAAGAAGATGATGTTTAAAAACAAGCTTATTATAGAGGTAGAGAGAAATTGAAAGGGAAAGGTCATAGAGAAGAAGAAAGAGAGAGACATCTACAGCACTTCTCCATCACTTCTGAAGCTTCCTTCCTACAGGGGAAACTAAATTAGGACTTGAACCCAGGCCATTGCACATGCTGATGTGTGTGTTTTAATTACTGGTTGACCACCTGGTCCTTTGAATTGTTTTTCTCTGTATGCATTAGCATGGTATTATGGGATTAATTTTCCAACTATTCATTCATGAAATGATAGAAACACATTCTTCTTCCTATCCTTGATTTCAAGACCAAGATAGTTGAAAAAGAATGCACCTTTTTGGATCAGCATTCATTTCCCTTCAATTCTTTTTATCAAGCTAACTTCACAAGATGCAAATGGCATGAAATATATTATATATCTTCACAGAAATTGTAGGTCTGGAAAATTTGGTGTGTGGGGGGATACTCACTTTCCTTGATTTCCAAATAACTTTATCATGATAGAAAAGTCATTTTATGGGGACTCAGGCGGTAGTGCAACAGGTTAAACGCACATGACCCAAAGCCCAAGGATTGGCTTAAGGATCCAGGTTTGAGCTCCGGGCTCCCCAACTGCAGGGGAGCCACTTCAAAAGTGGTGAAGCAGGTATGCAGATGTCTATCTTTCTCTGCCCCTCTATATCTTCCCCTCCTCTCTCCATTTCTCTCTGTCCTATCTAACAACAATGACATCAATAACAACAACAATAATAACTACAACAACAATAAAAATAACAAGGGCAACAAAAGGGAAAATAAATAAAAATATTAAAAGAAATAAAAGTCATTTTATGGTCTCTCTTCTAGTCACAAGTGCAGTGTAGACTGGATTTCCAGATACACCTGTTAAAAGGAGGAAAATATACCTGTCAAAATTGTGTCACATCTTCTGTTTCTGGCTGCATACAGGTATTATTCATCTTTCTTAAATAAGCAAGTACTCATATCTCCTCTGTATACAAGGGTATACAACAAGTTCAAGTGTTTATTAAAATTGCTAGTGATTATTGATTCAACAAACCTGAGTTTTTGTTTTCTTGTCATTCTCTTTACCTCTCCAATAACTCAACAAAGTTTTAGGAAAAGATCACCCCATGTTGTTAGAGCATGCATCTTTCTGCCTTCAAGTTAAGTTTTGACTAGAGTGTACTTCTGAATGGTTTCATGAAAATATCTGAATATATTTCTCACTATTCTAAAAGATTTTATTGCCTTAGGTAAGCCCTAGTAATCATTTATACCACAATAGCACTATCATTATTGCTGTTGCTGTCATTATACATCAGAAAAGTCAAGGCACACATAATAAACTGAAAATACATCCTCAAGGAATTAGCATCCCTTTTTATTGCACCTGTTATTCCTTTTATGCAAAATGTTATTAGTGCACACTACCTACTGTCAAAATATTTACACTAGGCATTGAAGCATGCTTAGAATTTAATAGACCGCAAGTTCCTGGTTGCCTAATGACAGTTATTTCCGAGTGTGAAAACATACTTCTTTGTGCTCTGGACTATTGAGATAGAATGTTGAAATAAAATTAATATGATCTATTTTTTTTTTTTTACTTCCAGCGCTTTTGCTAGGACTTCATACTTTTATAATTCCACCATTCTCAGTGGACTCTTTTCTGCAGATAGTGGATGTGAGACAAAGGAAAGGGAAAATAAAAGAAAAGGTGAGTTACCACAGCTTATCCACCAATCATGAAGATTCCCTTATGTATGGTGCGTTCATATGGTGGCCAGAAGCTCTAACCTAGGTCCCTATGAACTGTAAAGTGTGCCTTCTCTGCAGTGGGGTATTCTTGGTCTGAAATAAACACTCCTAATAAAAGTAGAGCTATGTGAATGTAGAACAACAATGTTAGAAACTGTCCCACTCTCTGAAGGGAGGCTGGCTCAACATAATCTGCCACTTGAGGAAGACTGGTCCTGAAAGGAGTGCAGCGTAGAATATTTATAGTTATGACCATTGTAAGTGACCTCGGACTGACAGGGGTGCAGAGGTTACACAGGCTCCTGTGCTAAATATGACGAGATATGGGCCCTGGGTCAGATCAATGGGGTTTACAGCTTTCTAGTCCTATTCCCAATACTATCTTCCCAGACAATACTTTTAGTCAACCTGCATGTTAGCTATCAGGCTCAGGCAAAAATTAGTAAAGTCATGGGCCCCTTGGAATATACCTAAAATAGATTTCTTAGCTTCTTCCAACATGAAGACCTCAAATCTCATCTGCTCTATTCTTACCTATAGGTTCCTGGTTATTAAACAAATTGTTCTGCTTTATATCTTAATGTTTTGCAGCCACTAAGTTGCAGATGCTACTATGATGCAACCTGACTTCCCTTGGTAAATGGCCTCACCAATCTGTCCTAGAACCCCCTACCTCACCAGAGCCCTACTCCAGTTGGGAAAGATAGTAACAAGATAGGGTTATGGACTGACCTATCAACACTCCTGTCCAGTAGAGAAACAATTACAGAAGCCAGACCTCTGACCTTCTGCACCTCATAACGATCCATACTCCTAGAGGGATAAAGAATAGGGAAGCTTTCAATGGAGGGGATGGAATACAGAAGTCTGGTGGTAGTAATGGTATGTAATTGTACCCCTCTTATCCCACAACCTTGTTGGTCATTATTAAATAACAAATAAGATAGAGAAACAAACAAAAATATATATACATCTGCAAAGACCTTACAGACATCAATTTATAAGCCCTAGGCTCTGGATTGCTTCAGAAGCATATAGTAATAGTTTTAATTAAAAAGCTTTATGATTTGAATATTATTCTCTATCTCCCCTTTCCTACAACATGGAGATTTTTCTAAGTTAATTTCAACCTTTCAGTTTTAAATACTGAATATTAGTTGCTAGTAATATTAATCAAATAAATATACCATTTAGCTATTTTGGAGCATTTAAACTATTTCTAATGTTTCCTATTCCAATCAATTCTGTATTGAGTCCATTCATTTTGTTTTTCAATCATGAATGTACTCAAAGGAAAATATTCTTCGACTTCCCTTGTCTTGTAAAAAAAAAAAGTTTATTTATGGTGTGGTGGTGGTACACCCAGTTGAGCACACACATTACCAAGAACAAGGATTTGGATTCAAGCCTCATGACCTCACCAGTAGAGGAAAAGCTTAGTAAGCACTGAAGTAGTGTTGGAATTATATCTCCTCTCTTCCTATCTCTCCCTTCCTTCTAGATTTCTTTCTCTCAAATAAACAAATATATATATTTTTCAAAAAAGAAAATGTGTATTTGGGGGCTGGACAGATAGCATATTGGTTATTCAAAAAAACTTTCATGCCTGAGATTCAGAGGTCTCAGATTCACTCCCCAACACAACACCACTATAAACCAGAGCTGAGAGAGAGATAGAGAGAGAGCTAAGAGCAGGAGAGCAGAGAGCTGCTCTCTCTCTCTCTCTCTCCCTCTCTCTGTCTCTCTCTCTTTCCTTCACACAAGCTCTCTCCTTCTCCCTTTGTATATCTCTATTATTAAAATAAATGTTAAATATTCTTCTTTTTCAAGGTCCGAGAATTATTATATTGATTCAAAGTTCTGGAAACCAATTTTTTTTGAACTGCCACTGATATAGTAATATATCTATAGAGTTACTTCTTTTTCCTAGATGAATACAGAAGTCTTTATATTCTATTTTCTTTTTTTTAAAGATTTTTATAAACATTCCCTCTTGTTGCTCTTGTTTGATTGTTGTAGTTATTGCTATTGTTGTTATTGATGTCATTGTTATTGGGTAGGACAGAGAGAAATCGAAAGAGAAGGGGAAGACAGAGAGGGGCAGAGAAAGATAGATACTTGCAGACCTGCTTCAAGGCTTGTGAAGTGACCCCCCCTGCAGGTGGGGACCTGGGGTTCAAACCCAGATCCTTGTGGTCCTTGTGCTTTGTATCACATGCACTTAACTTGCTGCTCTACTGCCCTATTCCCTATATTCTATTTCTAAACTTGTCCACTCACTACACTGTAGCATAGTTTCTCTTGTAAGAAAAACAAAAACATAAGTTCTGAAAATCATATAAATTAAAGCAAATGACATCCATTTCCTCCTTAGAACTATATTCATGGTGTGGTGTAAAATCAGGAAGTTAAGCATCCACTTGGTTAAGTTAATTGAGTGTTGAGTTGGTTGGAAATTTCCAACAATGTAGTTAGTTTAGTTTAACAATTTCAGTGCTCCTTTTAGATTCAGGAGTCAGGAAATTAGACATATAGGGTCTGAGTGGTGGTACATTTGGTTGAGTGCACATGTTACAATGCATAAAGAACTAAGTTCAAACCCCCAGTCTCCACCTGAAGGGAGAAATCTTTGCAAGTGGTGAAGCAATGTTGCAGGTGTCTCTCTTTCCATCTTCTTCTTTATCTTATCCCTTCAGCCTCATTTTTTTCTGTATCTAGTAAATAAATAAATAAATAAATAAATAAGGAATTAAATATATAATGTGAGCCGTTCAGTCACTTAGAGATAAATTAGCATTATTGTTAAAGGGAAATAATATCAGATTCACAATCACCTCACTATTTTTTGACTTTGAGAAGGATAGGTAAGTTTAGGTATAGGAAGAAAGGGGAAAAACATGAAGTTTCCAATTCTATATTCCATGAGCTCCTAAAGAATATTGTAACACTATCATGTATCATTTTATAACTAGATTTTACTTATATTTACATTTTATAATGTGCATTTATATATGTAAGTTTGTAAGTAATAAATAATAAGCATTTGCCATATAACTTTTACAAATGGAGAAGCTAATACTGTTTTCTAATGTAATGAATCAGCTGTGAGTCAGTCAACCATTTCAGACCCTAAGGCCTGGGTTCAATGCCAATCATTACTACATCCCCTTCCATGAACAACATGACCAAGTTAATGCATTCTTTCACAACCACTGAACAAATCCAGCACTGTCTCTTTCAATCTTTAGAATGTGCTACTTTATATTTAGATGACTGACTTTTTATCTTGCTAAATGAGAAATATTTCCCTCACTCTGCCTTCTCCCAATAAATTGGTAGATTTTCCTGAAATGGTATTTGACTGAGACAGCAACCTTAACTGTTAGTTCCCCTGGAGACAAAGCAACAGATCATGAGATTAACTCAGTTTTCTTTGTACTGAACAATATTGCACAGCTCAAGGATGTTTTCTAAGTGTGGCAACTGTTCCACTGTACTAATAGTGACTAAGCTTGGCAGGGAGAGTAGAGCATTGGAGCTCTGGAAAGAAATTGTCTAGCAGGGTGGGGTAGATAGCATAGTGGTTATGTGGAAGAGACTGTAATGCCTGAGGCTCCAAAGTCCCACGTTCAATCCCCTGCATCACCATAAAACAGAGCTAAGCAGTGCTCCGCCTTTCTTCGTAATACTCTAACCTACCCTCTTCTTTACCACATATCCCCTCCTCCCACTATGAATCTCTCTTCCACGTACTTCACAGGGAGAGCATCAAAAAAGACTTTCCAATCTACACATCCTTAGTGGATTTTTATGGAAAATATGCCCACCTTCCCTATGATCCAATCAGTGATTGCTTTTCAAAGAATGGGGATTGTATGCAATTGTGTCTTCTCTGGAAACAGCTTATTATACTATTCTGGGTCATAACTGAATATGTTCATTTTCATAGCTAACTCATGGACATTACAATCATTAAAGATAGAGGCAACAGTTTACTGTGCCTTGTTTATTAGGTTTAACATATTTATAAGCAATCAGGCTAACATGAAAAAAAAGTGATCCAGTGATTCAAACAGAGCCAAGAGATCCAAGGCGAAGAACCACTGTGTCAAAGTTATTAATAAGAAAACATGTGCTTAGCAGCAACAGTGTAAATGCACAGGCAACTGGAATCAGCACTTCTGAGGTCATCTGCAACCGTCACCACAGTAACCTCAATAGCAGCAGTAACAGAAGAGTCAGCTCTTATGAATGGACCCAGATAAAGAAGATACTTGCTATCTCTAGTCCCACCTGACTCTAGTCAGGAGCACACAGTTGTTCTTCATGAGTCATTACTCATTTGTTCAGTGAGAACCATGTTCTCAGCATGGTTCCAGGGACAGGGAAGGTACAGCAAATGTGACCTAGTCTCTATGTTAAATACAAGAGACTAATTCAATGGTTATAAGAACAAATGTGAAGGGAACAGAAGAATACAAAGAAGGAACTATCACCTAACCTGGCTTATAAACTATGATAGGAAGGCTAAAATATTATCATTGACTCATCGTATCGGTGGTGGGGATGGTTTTTTGATGTTGCCAAGGTGACTCTAATGGTGACGGGGTTCATTTGTAAAAGGTGACTCCTTTGTTCTTTACCTTGGATCTCTTAGCTCTATTAGAATCAGTGGATCACTTTTTTTTTTTTTAATTTAAATGCCAAGGCCTCACTAGTTAGTAACTTAGATTTCTTATGGTAGAACTCAGGCATCATTTTGTAGGGTTTTAATTTCCTTTGGACATGTTCAAGCAGCTTTGACTTTATGCTTTATCTATATAACTTAGTGAATCCAAAATTCATCTTATAACTTGCTGAATCTACCAAAGAGATCCAGAAATCAAGACAGCCCATAATATTGAGTCAGGGAAAAATTAAAACATCAAAGCACATCACAATGAGTTCTAAGCATAATTAAGAGACTATCTGGTTCAAAAGTTTTCCCACCTTTTAGAACAACACAAAATTAATGGTTCGTGTGATTTCTGGGTGTACAGATTTGCAAAAATTTCTGTGCTTTAAATGATTACCAGACTCTAATAAAAATAATTTTGTAATTTTCCCAAATCATATTTGCATGCATTTTGTTTATTTGCCATGTTATATTTTATCCAGCCATTCATCCACTGCACCACCTCCCAGACCACAATCCAGCCATTCATAAACTAGATTTTTCTGGAAAAAAGTTCACTAGCTTTTACCATATGCCCATACAGACTGGGAAGGAGGCATGATAGTCATGCAAAAATCCCTTCTTTCCTGAGATTCCGAGCTTCTAGGTTCAGTCTGTAGCACCACCATAAGCCAGAGCTGAATATTATCCTTCAAAAAAGTGATAATAATGATGTTTCACAGTGCTATGCATATTTACAAAATGCCACAACTGAATTTCTCTTCTGTTCTTTCTACCTGTCCACATCCTCTGTGATCAAGCACTGTGATTGTTGCTGCTTTAGGATCTAATTACTAAGGGCATCATCGAGTGGACCTGTATCATAAGCATCTCCGTGACTGTAGAAGAGAAATCAAATGTCTCTGTGATGTGTTCACAGCCACTTAAGTGGAAGGATCATTATAAAATTTTTTTTGCTGGTTTATGCTGGGAACACAGTAATATTCAAAGGAAAAAAAAAGGATACCACTATGATTCTGATCTCAATATCCCAAGGACAATGCTTCACAGAGCAATGAAATTATGTTATTAAATAACTGCTTTTGTTCTAAGGTCTGACATATTGACTTCAGGAATTAGTGAGTATCTATTATCTACATGGGCACAGTCCTGCTACTTTGAAAGGAACCATTGCTAAGTGAACTAGAAAGGATATACACATACAGTAATGTTTCAAATATGTCTATGATAAAAAGCATAACAGGTTTAACATGTATAACAGAGAACAAAGAAGAATGATTAAATTTTGTTAGAAAAGATACATATTGATACACTGTTTACATTATTTATTCTATATCACATATATATATATATAACATGTACATTGTTGGGGGGAAATTAAAGATATTTAAAAATAAATTCTGCTTCTCTCAGTTGTACTCCTTTCCTTTCTAAATACACTCATTTACATGATAATCACAAATTCCCTTAGAAATAGTGCCCCTAGAGAATTTGCCATATGGGGGTTGGTGGGAAATTGGGATTCAAGCAGCTTAAAAAATAATTTCTAAAAGGAACTTCATCCTTAGGGCATCCACAAATACTGGCACAACAATCTGTTCTGAGATGGAAAGTTCACCTCTATTTTTTGCCATCTCCACAGCCTGTTATTCCAAAGGTACCAGTCATGACTTGCAATATATCCTATATGTGAGATAAAATTTAAATATAGCTGAGGGTGTTGGGTAGTGGTGCACCTTGTTGAGCACACATGTTACAATGCACAGGGACCCAAGTTCCCACCAGCCCCTGGTCCCCACCTTCAAGTGGAAAGCTTTGTAAGCAGTGAAGCTGTGTTGCAGATATCTCTCTGTCTATCCTCTCTCTATCACCCCCTTCCCTCTTTATTTCTAGCTGTCTCTGTTTAATAAATAAATTAAAAAATAATAAACATTTAAATATAGCTGAGAAATAACTTCTTGCAAGATCAACTACTATGCACATTGTTTATAAATTATTGCCATTGTGCCAACCTAATAATGGCCCTGGGCAAACGACCCCATGAATGTGTCCTGGAAGCCCACCTCCCCAGAGCCCTACCCACTAGGGAAAGATAGAAACAGGCTGGGGCTATGGATGGACCTGTCAATGCTTATGTCCAGCAGAGAGGCAATTACATAAGCCAGAACTTCCATTTTCTGCACCCCATAAAGAATTTTGATCCATACTCTCAGAGTGATAAAGAATAGGGAATCTTCCAATAGAGGGGATAGAATACAGAACTCTGGTGGTGAGAATTGTATGGAATGATACCCATCTTATCCCACAATCTTGTTGATCATATTTAGATTACTAACAAAATAAGTTAAAAAAAATAATAAAATCAAATACAGAAAGTACTGTCAACTGGACATATTTTTAGTGTCATGCAGGATAGCACACCTAAATCACTAACACAACTCTCTTTTTGGAAAACATTTTGTCACTGATTAAATAATTATGTCATAGAAATTGAATTGTACCAAATTATCCTATGGTTTTTGTCAGTGTTTCCTTTTTATAAATAAAAATAAAAAAA
Source organism: Erinaceus europaeus (assembly GCF_950295315.1). NCBI lineage: Eukaryota > Metazoa > Chordata > Mammalia > Eulipotyphla > Erinaceidae > Erinaceus > Erinaceus europaeus. Next base: position 116,460,410 of record NC_080165.1, on the reverse strand, counting down.
GAAATATAATTGCTTGTTCCCATTCAAATGTCAAACATGGCAAGCATAGAAGTATAGAGCCTGTGATCTATACAAACATTTTATCTCAATTTCCTGAAACCCTTAAAAATATCAAGTTATTTAATAACCTCAGTAAGAGATAAAAAGAATAGTTATTTTATATAAAGATAATATATAGTCAAAGAATGCAAGATAAAGATAAGATAAGTTACTTAGGATGTGGGCAGTATGGATAACCAAAATATCAAGTCCTATCCATGGTGTCTTAATCAGAAAATCTGAGTGACTTTCTTGTCTGGATGGACTATGTATCTGTTACCAATATTGACTTTCAAAAGAGTAAAAGCTTATAAGTAAATGTATGTAGGTAGGTGTGTGTGCTTGTGTGTGTTTAATGCCAATGATTTAACAAAGAAACATTCTTGTTAATGGCTATTGGAGCTGACTTTATTTATTTAGTTAGTTATTTTCTTTGTCATAAGTAGAACTTCACCTCTCCAGATCAACTTTTTTTCAGACAGTGAAAGAGACAGAGAAAGAGGGAGAGCAAAGAATGACATAAATTTACAGTCTCACTATCACTTTTGTTTGAGAATCGTAATTGCCTAATATCCATTCTTCTGCACTTTATTTTTATTCAAAACACACTCTACAATAATTTTCTCGTTTTTAAATGTTTCTTCTTTTTTTTTAAAGACTTGAAAGTTCAATGTAGCACTATATAGTAAATTATATATCTTCAGGTTGAAGTACTTGTGTCTGCTTTGGTCCAAACCCAAACATTTGATGACCAGACAGCCTGATTGTAACTACTAATAATAAGGGAGCTCATCACTCTCAAAAAGTGCTATGTGGGAGGGATTTAGAGCAATATTTTTTTAAACTTTCTTTTTTTTCTTTTTTAAATATTTATTTATTTATTTATTCACTTTTGTTGCCCTTATTGTTTTATTATTGTAGTTATTGATGTCGTTGTTGTAGGATAGGACAGAAATGGAGAGAGGAGGGGAAGACAGAGGGGGGAGAGAAAGATAGACACCTGCAGACCTGCTTCACGGCTTGTGAAGTGACTCCCCAGCAGGTGGGGAGTTGGGGGTTCAAACCGGGCTCCTTATGCTGATCCTTGCACTTTGCGCCACGTGCTTAACCCACTGTGCTACTGCCCGACTCCCAAATAAACTTTCTTTTTAAAAAATTAATTAATTTACTTATATTCCTTTTTGTTGCCCTTGTTTTTATTATTGTTGTAGTTATTATCGTTGTTGTTGTGGATGTCATTGTTGCCAGATAGGACAGAGAGAAATGGAGAGAGGAGGGGAAGACAGAGAGGGGGAGAGAAAGATAGACACCTGCAGACCAGCTTCACTGCTTGTGAAGTGACCCCCTGCAGATGGGGAGCCAGAGGCTTGAACTGGGATCCTTGCGCTATGCGCCATGTGCGCTTAACTGGCTGCTACCGCCCCACCCCCTAGAGCAATATTTTTTTAATAAACTGTGACTTGACAACTTTGTCTATATCAACTCTTTGCTCTCTCACACCCCAAGGTCTCATAAAGAGAAATTGAAGCTTCTCTTCCCCTTCCTTATGTTTAAGGGCCTGTTTAACACAGAATAGGATCATTGAAAAGTCTTTCTTAGTTTGTTAAGTCTATGTGCAGAGAAAGACTGAAAAAAAGTTGAGCCTAGCACGTAGGTATCTCAAACAATCCTTTGCAATACATACCTCCAAACTACCGGCAATAACATTAGTATTTGTGACATATCCTTGACTCTTAAGGGCATTTGATCAAGACCTTAAATCCTACATTGTCTGTCTTTGCAGTGAAGCACATGGTTCTTCTTAGGATAAACATGGATAGTTTATCCTAACCTGTGATTCTAGAAGAAATTTCAGTAAATGTTTTTATAGCTAGAGAAATATACAAGTTATGAAGCATCTCTCCTTAAGAGGAAGAAATATGACTTGCCTTTAAGAGTATTGGGGATAGCCACAGTTTACTTATATAGAAAGAATTTGTCATTTGACTTAATTAGTAAAGATGTACTGGAGTGCTTTGAAGTCCCCAAGTGTCTTGCCTCCAGAGTACAGAAAGCACATTGAACTAGCTGATCTACTCAAGTGTATCAGCTGAGAGCCACCCATGGTCAATTCTTATTCTATTTGGTTTCTTTTTTTGTTGCCATTGTCCTTTCTCTCTAACACCCTCCTTTTTCCTCTCTCAAACGCTTCCTTGTGCTTTCTTTTTCAAATATCCAAAAGCTATTACTGTACCATATCAATGATTAAAAAGGCTACTGACAAGTGCTAAAACACAAAGTTCTAAGGCATATTAAGCATTACCTTCATTGTACTGAGCTCTGTGTAAAATCAAAGTTGAAATGATAACCCCATTAGTAACTTGGATTTGCACTGACACACAGAGACCTAAACAACAAACTTCTGCAACTTTGTGAGTCTAGAGGCAGATTTATATTGTTAAAGCTCTTCTTAGACAAAATAAAGTCCAAATCTATGCTACTTGACAATATGACCCTTGCATACAAAATGTCAGTGATCCAATTCACGTCCACAATAATATTTTACTTTATTTTTAAATTTATTTATCCTTATTTATTTATTGGGTAGAGACAGTCAGAAATCAAGAAGGAAGAGGGAGACAGAGAGGAAGAGAGACAGACAGATATCTGCAGCACTGTTTCACCACTAGCAAAGCATTTCCCCTGCAGGTGATAAATGGAAGCTCGAACCTAGGTCCTTATACATTGTACCATGTGTGCTTAACAAGGTGTGCCACCACCTAGTTCCCAGTAATATTTCATATATCTGGCACAACTTGGCATAAAATATTGTGGGATGATAAACCAGCAATGGAAAACACTGTGTCTAAGAAGACACTCCCATCGTGCTGTTTTATTATATAATTTACCCTGACTTTGGAGGAATACATCATCTCAAAGTTCCCCAACGTTGATTTTGCTCCACTGATGCAGCAAATTCCAATGACCTTGTTTGTTTCAGATTAGCCCTACTGGAAAGTTCTGTTCTTCTTGTACTTTGACCAGTAACAAGAAGTTCAGGCTGTTTATTGAGATGGTAATCAGCACTCATGCCAGAGTAGTACTCTCAGATGCAAATCCAATCTTGCTCTTCCTCCACATGCTTAGAGAATCACTGTAGGGAAACGGAATGCAAATTATCTAAATTTAGTGAGTGTAGTAGTCTTCCTTTCATGTAGGCACGTTCAGAGACTGCCTTCTTGTGATTAGTTTTTCCTACCAAGGATACTTTGGTTATATATGTTGTTTGGCTTGCTTCACTAGGGTCAGGGTATTCTGCATAGATTTGGCTCACAATTTTTCTTCTCCCCTATCCCTAGCAAAAATCCACAATGAGATTAAGAAGCAAGTAACCAGTAAAGAGAGGAGCATACTTGGAACATAGTAAGTTGAAATGGTTTTGCCTATTCCTTTCATTGCCATCTCATCCACTGTTCTATCCTTTACCCCAAAACAAGTAAAGATGCGAAAATTAAAAAATCTCTATTACATAATTTAGTACATGTAATGTATATGATATTATATAATTGCTATATATCAAATATTCATATGACATATATGGATATGTACATTAATGTCTTTAGTAAATGTGTAGGTTTACTTTATTTAAAGACTCAGTTGACCCAGGTTTGAGGCCCCAGTTCCCACCTGTAGGGGGGAAAGCTTTGCGAGTGGTAAAGCATTGTTGCAGGTGTCTGTCTCTCTCCTTCTCTATCACCCTCTTCCTTCTCGATTTCTGGCTGTCTCTATCCAATAAATAAATAAAGATTTTAAATTTTTTTTTAAAAAAGACTCTATCAAGGGGGCTGGGAAGACAGCATAATGGTTATGCAAAAAGACTCTCATGCCTGAGGCACCAAAGGTTCTGGGTTCAATCCCCAGCAACACCATAAACCAGAGTTGAACAGAGCCCTGGTTAAAAAAACAAACAAACATCAACGACAACAAAACTCTTGCCTGACTCCTCAAAGTCCTCTGCACCACCATAAGCCAGATCAGTGCTCTGGTAAAAAAAAGAAGAAAAAAAAAAAAAAGACTCAGTCAAGGTAGTGAAGGAGCTATCAATCACCTTTAATGACACTCACATTGTGATTGAGAAAAAATACAAAATGTTGCAGTTACTTAATATATATATGCAAATATATATATGTGTGTGTACACATGCAAAATTTTGCATTGCTTTTCTAGTAGGAGTAGCAACATAGTTGCTACTCTGAACATACACGAGAAAGACAGTTGCACTTTTCAGAAAAGTTTATAGTTATAAAATAACTGCAAGTAGATTTGTTGGTTATAAAGTCAAAGCTTTAAGAACTAAGTAGACTTCATCAAGAGTAAACCCAAACCTTTGTAGTAGTTTCAACCTAAACTGAAGATATTTCAAGTCTAATATTGAGATTCATGAAGCAACCCTAGAAAATTCATTAACGGGAAGAAGACACTGTGAGCCCAAACCAAATTATTTTATATTTATTTATTTGTTTGTTTGTTTATTTCCTTTTGTTTCTCTTGTTGTTTAATTACTGTAGTTATTATTGTTGTTGGATAGGACAGAGAGAAATGGAGAGAGGAGGGGAAGACAGAGAAGGGACAGAAAGACAGACACCTGCAGACCTGCTTCACCACTGCAGTGGTGAAGACCTGCGACTCCCCTGCAGGTGGGGAGCCGGAGTTCGAACCGGGATCCTTCCGCCAGTCCTTGCGCTTTGCGCCACACGCGCTTAACCCGCTGTGCTACCGCCCGACTCCCAAAATTATTTTATCTTAAGTATTGCATGGCTCTCTTTATTCTGAAATTCTCTATGAAAGAACAGCCATTCATACTAACGAATATTACCTTTAGAATGGCTGGTACCAAAAGGGCCAAAACAACAGTGCTGACAAAGTTGTGGACAGACAGGAACACCTGTATAGTGTTGATGGGAATATCAATTCTCCTAGACACTACAGAAAACAATGAGTATTTCATGCACTGTTGAAAGTAGAGTTAGTGAAAAAACTCACTTGAATCATGTGCGACTTTGCCAGGTATATGACCCAGTTCCAAGTCCACCTTCATTGTGATGAAGAAAGCTTTGGTATTAAAAGAGGATGGGGGAGGAGAAGAAAGAGGATGGAGGAGGAGGAGGAGGAGAGAAGAAAGAAAGAAAGAAAGAAAGAAAGAAAGAAAGAAAGAAAGAAAGAAAGAAAGAAAGAAAGAAAGAAGAAAGAAGGAAAGCAAGCAAGCAAGCAAGCAAGCTTTGGTGTGCTGTGTTTCCCTTGCTTCCCCTGTATCTGTTTGACAAAAATCTGTCATAGAACAGTGAATCCAAGGAGATACAAGTTTGTGTGTGTGTGTGTGTGTGTGTGTGTGTGTGTGTGTGTGTGTTTCTGAGAAAGAGAGAGAGAGAGACTACTTTCATTCTCTTTGTCTATGCCTATCTCTAAAAAATACTGAAAACAAACCTACTATACATCTATCAATCTCATCCCAGAAATATCTACCCAGAAAATACAAAGTAATGGGGCTGGGTGGCTACATAGCGCACCTGGTTGAGAACACATGTTACAATGCACAAGGACCCAAGTTCGAGCCTCTGTTCCCCACCTGCAGGGGGAAAACTTTGCAAGTGGTAAAACAGTGTTGCAGGTGCCTCTGACTCTCTCCCTCTCTATCAACTCCTTCCCTTTCAATTTCTGGCTGTCTCTACCTAATAAATAAATAAAGATTTAAAAAATTTTAAAAAGAGAATACAAAGTAACAAATCTGAAATGATGTATGCACCCCTATATTCCTTGCAGCATGATTCATAATACCAAAGTTATAGAAAAATCAAACTATCCAAATTGACAGGTAAGATATATGAAAATGTTGTGGTATACAAACCCAATAGAATGCTACCTGACTATAAAAATAATGAAATATTATTGCCTTGTGGTACAACAAAAATGGAACTGGAGGTGGCCATGCTACAGTAAATAGAATAAAGAGAAATCACCAGACAACCTTGTTTACATAGAAGATGAAAATAAATAACACTTAAAAGTAAAAAACAAACTCTGAGATGCTGATATCATTTGGTGCAAAGGACACCAAAAAGGAAGGAGAGAAAAATGGGAAGTAGTCAAATGTGCAGTGATAGAGAGATATTGACAAAGTTGTGATAGGTACAGTGTGGTTAACACACAGCCAGAAAGGAGATGAAATTGAATCTCTAAAACATATACGGCTTTATAAATGAACATCATCACAATAAAAATTAATTAATCAGAGAGAGAGAGAGAGGTTTGGCAAGATAGTTCACCTAGGAATGAGCCTTCTTTGCCATGTGCATTACCTAGGCCTTCAACACACTGCAGAAAGCTTTGGTGTTACGCCCTCTGTTTCTGTCTGGCAATAAGCTGACCCAGAACAGTGAAGACCAGGAGATAAAATTGTGTGTGTGTGTGTGTGTGTGTGTGTGTGTGTGTGTGTGTGTGTGTGTGTGTGTGAGAGAGAGAGAGAGAGAGAGAGAGAGAGAGAGATTGATTGTTTTTTTTCTTTTTGAACAAGCATAGAATTGTATGAGTTGACCTTAAAACCATTTTGCCCTAGTCTTTTTATCTATTTAACAAATTGCCTCTTCTTCACCACATCCAGGAAGTAGTGTTTGCTCCCAGCCTAAGTCACCCTAGCAACAAACTGCTCAACTGTATCACAACATCCCATAAGTTTCCATAAGTCAATCATTTCCCATAAATCAAACTGTTGGAAAGTTCTAGGTATTGTGTGCTCTTGTTCAGGACTGTAGAAACCCTAACCATTGAAAAGACCATAGTGCTCTCTGCCTCCTAGGCAGTATGTAATAATAATAAAAAAGAATAAAAGAATAATTCTGAGTAGTAAAATAAGGGAAGAAAAACTTCTTACTGAGTTTCTTCATGATGAAAACATTCTTAGTCGCATAGTGTGCTCCTTTGCCATGTGCAAGGCACTGGTTTGAGCTAGCCTATGTTCACAATGAAGGAGTTTGTAGTCTCGTTCATTCTTTCTGCTTCTCTACCTCTCTGACTCTATCTAAAATTTATTTATTTATTTATTTATTTATTTATTTATTTAGTTTTAAATGTCAAAGTCTTCTTTAAAGGACATTTTTTAAAAAAAACACTTTATTTTTTTTTAATTTGCTTTTTCCCCTTTTTGTTGCCCTTTTTTGTTATTGTTATTGTAGTTATTGTTGTTGTAATTGATGTTGTTGTTAAATAGGACAGAGAGAAATGGGAGAGAGAAGGGGAAGACAGAGAGGGAGAGAGAAAGATAGACACCTGCAGACCCACTTCACTGCTTGTGAAGCGACTCCCCTGCAGGTGGGGAGCCAGGGGCTCGAACCCGGATCTTTACTCCAGTCCTTGCGCTTTGTGCCACCTGCGCTTAACTTGCTGCACTACTGTGGGCCATCAGAACTTCTTCTTCTTCTTCTTCTTCTTCTTCTTCTTCTTCTTCTTCTTCTTCTTCTTCTTCTTCTTCTTCTTCTTCTTCTTCTTCTTCTTCTTCTTAAATTTTTGCCTTGGATGCCCTGCTCTTTGGCATCCTATACTTACCATTTATGTATTAGTAGGGAATATACCATGATGCTTATAATTTTTCCCATTTTCAGATAGCAACAGTCTTCACACTATTCTTCAGAAACCATGGTTTCCAGTCTTTTAATAGCATTTAAACGTATTTTGTCTACTTTCAATATGCCTTGTTCAATATGTGCTGCTCACTCTTGATTGGACATGGCTTTCAAGAAATACCATCCTTGAGGGAAGGGTGTGTGTGTCGGTATACATAGTTAAGCATACATATCATATTCATGGGTCCAGGATTCAACCTCCCAGTCCTCACAAGCAGGAGGTAAGCTTCATAAGCAGTGAAGCAGTGCTACAGGTCTCTATCTCTTTTTCTTTCTATTCCCCATTCCCTTCTCATATTCTCTCGGAATGATCAATTAAAAATATGAGAAAAAAAAAGTAAAAATGGCCACTGAAAGTGGTGGGTTTATAGTCCAGGAACCAAGCCCCAGCAATAATCCTAATGGGGAGAAAAAGAAGAGGAGGAGGAGGACAGGAGGAAATGGCTAGTGGGTACTATGGATTTATATTTGTAGGCACTGACCCCCAGCAATAAACCTGGTGCCAATAACAAAAAGAAAGAAATAAAAAGAAGAGGAAGATGAGAGAGAGGGAGAGGGAGAAGGAGAGGGGGGAAGGGGAGAGAGAAAGAGAGAGAGAGAGAGAAGAGGGAGAGAGAGAGAAACCATCACCAATTCTTGGTCATCCCTCCATAGCGGTTAACTCACTGTACCCCTAAACCCTAAATTTTTAATTTTCCCAAACATTCATTCTTCTGCTTCACTATGTCTTTTTGCAAATTAAGAAGAGGTACTCTCTGTGCCCTCTTTGGTTGGGCAGAGTCCTTCCAGCTCATGCTCCCTACCAAGCGTCTACAGACATAAAAATTTTACCTTGCACTCTGCCCACTCCTCATCCTTTGTTTGTGTTTCTAATTTTCTGAAACCAAGGGCAGCCTTTATGCATCTCTGTTTTTCTTTTTTATCTTGTTAGATTTGGCTCTTTGTTCATCCTGTCAAGCTATTTTGGGGGTTCCAGCACATTTGCCCTCCCACCTACTGCAGAGTCATCAAGAGATCACGAGTCGCTTAATCTGTCAGTTCAGTGGTCATAATCAAAAGGAAGTGAGGTCTGTTGGGGGAACTTCTAATTTATCTCACCCTGACTTAAATGATTGTCTCTTCCCTTTCTACAGGACAGTGATGACAGTTTATTCCAAAGGATTTTTTTCAGTATCAATAACAATTTTCTACTTTATGATCCAAGAAGTTTAAAATGTTTCTCTTTTCCTGAAAATTAGGATATATTCCCATCCCTTTTTTTCCCAGAAATTCATCTAACATCATAGCAAACATTTCCAATTGTAATCACACAGAGCCAAGGGCAGAAATCTCCTGAAATTTCCTTGGAAGTAGCTTAATTGGAGAGTTTTATAAATAAATAAAAAATACTGTGATATCAAGTTTATTTTTTAGTATGGTTTAGAATTCTCTTTATTTTCCTTTAATAGGAAGGGCAAACTCTTCTTCATATTTTTAATCCAATAATGAAATTCCAGCAACCATTCAAACAGTGATTTAAAAAGCATATGCATTTTTTTTTACCAGCTATACTTTAAAAAACATTTGGAAACTCAGACTAGTTGAAAAAATAGTTCCTATTTTACAAGTAGGTTAGATTTCTGGTGCAGAAGTCTCATTTTTAATTTTACATAATCATATAGCTGAATTTATAGAACTTGGTCAATGCACTGTTTTAATCAATATTTTAGCTGTTGTCAGAAATAATAAAACACACATAACTCTATAGATTAAAACTGAGTCACTACATAAAAAAAAAACAGTCTCTACCTAGCACTGCTTCTAAACAGTCTTGAGAAAAATTACATTTTTGTGCAACATGTGAATTCTTTCTTTCTCTTTCTGTATTATACAACAGAAAAAAAAAAACCTCCATCCAGTAAACTTTTTTTTTTATCTGTACTTGCACTACCAAAAGTCGTGTCATCCTTCCTATTGTCTAATTTCTGTTGTTATTCAAACAATAAATTATAATATTTTCCAAAACTTTATACACATATAGCTAAGCAATTTCCCTTTGCAAAGTTTACTTGGTGGCAGCAAGAACCCAGAGGAAAAAGTTGGCCATTCAAACGAGGACCTAGGATTGAAAAGTAAATATGGCATACAGTAACTACAATAACTGGGAAAGACTTGTGAATTGAAAAGAATTAAATAAAGGAGAACCTGCATTTAATCTACTCAATCCAATAATATAAAATTATTGCTACTACTCTTAATAACAATATTGCCAAAACATTTTAATACTTAACCTGTCCCAGGCATTAAGCTAAATATTTTACACATTACATCATGAAAGTTGTAGATCTTTGTAAAGTCCAGGTTTGTATGGCTAACCTTTTGGAACTAAGGACAAACTATGTATATTGCATTATACAAGTAATAAATTATCATCATAACACAATCAGGAAAGCACTAAATCTCATCTTATAGAAGAGGAAACTGAAGCAGTGAGTGGTTTAGGTAACTTGATCAAATATACAGTTAGTAAGGGACAGAGTCAGAACTGAACTTTATCTTGATTCTCTCCTTCCTATCACTTTCCATTCTTTAAAAACAACTTGTGTGTTTTATTTAGAAATAAAGTCTTCCTTCTTAATAGCCTAGAAATGAACAGAATGTAATCACCCTTATTCTAATAATATACAACTTGTATGTATTAATTTTATAGTTAGTTATTCCCAATAAGTAGGCACCAGCAGGTGTACTTCCCCCCCCCCAAAAAAAAAAAGAATTCTGAAGCAAGGACTGATGCAGTTCAACCAATACCAGTTAGACAAACAACACCTCCAGTCCAAGAAAAAATATCAAACAGAACCAAAAGAAAAAGAAAGAAAAAGGAAAAAAGGGAAAGCAAGAATAGACAATTATGCAAATCTACTGTCCACTATAAATTCTAGGGATAACAAGAGGAAAAAGAAAAGTAGAAAAGAGACACACACACGCAGCGTTCACTCCGAGTCAGATTTCTTCCACAAAATAATTAACAAACAAGTGTTAGTGGATTCAGAAAGCAAAAGAAGGAAGAAAAGAAGAAGGGGGGGGAGAGCAGTGAAAGGAAAGAGTTTTGGTGTTTTTTGTTTTTTTTTTAATTATCTAGGAGGAGAGAAAAAGGAAGGTGGAGGGAAGAGGGAGAGAGAATCAAGTTCCTCTTACAATGGATAGGACACTCCATCACCTATCAATGTAAAAGGCAAGAGCAGTTAATTTTGTTCAACCTGAAGAGGAGGGAAAAGGGACACATGTATATAATAATAGTAATAATAAAATAGAGTAAAAAATCCTAACAGTCAGTCTGAAGCTGGACCACTCCAGATTGGCTGCATGTAGCCTGAGCAAAGACAACCAATTATAAGAAGTATCAAAAATCAATCAATCAATCAAGAACCACAAGTAGGTAGTCTTTCCCAGGCAGAGGTGAGGCTCTGATTGGTCAGGTATTTTGTCACTTAAATAGAGAAATAGAGCTCCAGCCACCTTAAAGAGAGAGAGAGAAAGAGAGAGAGAGAGAAGGAAAAGAAAAAGACAAAGATTTGGAATGACACCCCTGCTGTGCCAGTAATCTTAGTAAAGAAAATAGCTCTGCAGGAAACTTGCTAGGATCAGCTGGCCAGCCCTTCTGGGGTGGGGGGTAATGATGAGTTCAGAAATAAGGAAGCCAAAGATTTTCCTTTCTCTGTCCATTTGGCCTCTGTTTGCCAGATGAAGAGTGGGTTATAGGACTCTTTTTTGGTGTCACCCTGACCATCCCTTATTCACCCTTTCATGGATGTTCCAGTTATCCTACCCTGTCCAGATAATCTCAGGTTGTAAGCCAGGTGTTGTTTCCAAGTTGTTATCTTGGCTCCACCCTCACTTACAAACGGCTTATTGCAATGCATATTTGGGGAGTGTTTGCAGCAGCATGTCCAAGGGGTTCATCTTTTAAAGTGTTCTGCACAGGTAAAGGTGCTTGAATGTTTCAAGTTTAAGCAGCAGAAAAATAAAAATTAAGGAAAATCAGATTTACACCAAAAGTTTCAGGGGTACTTTCTCTTATATGACAAAACTTATGGGGTTGTAGTTTCATGGGTAATTATTACTTTATTTAAAATATTGACAAATGAAAAAAATAAGATGAATGTTATATGTGCCATGTATTAATGTTTATCTTTAATTCAGTTTAAGGAAAAAATAAAAAGCTTCCCTCCCTTCCTCTTATATATTGCATAATGTAAGCCATTCAACAACAATAGTTAAAAGCCTCTAGAATCTTCTAAAAGAAAACTTGCAAGAATTTACTTGTAATTTCCCACTTTAAATGTATGCAAATGCCCAATAAAATTAAACTGGAGCGGAAGACCTCTCTGGTCCATAATGCATGCACACTCAGGACAGAGAGGAAGTTTACTGCATTTGGCAACTCTTGCTGCTGAAGGAAATTTGTATTAGCAGACTTCTGTCCTTCACTATCATAGGAATGAGCCCATCCACAGAAAATACTGCTCAGTGCTCGCTTCAGCAGCATATATACTAAAATTGGAACAAAGCAGAGAAGATTAGCATGGCCTCTGCACAAGGATGATACACAAATTCGTGAAGTGTTCCATATTTTTTATCTAAAGACAACAACAAAACAAAAAAAAAAGAAAAAGAAAAAGAAAATACTGCTCATAAAGTGTGAAAGCCAGAGTCTATCTAGCTTACTTCCTTATTTCATATGGTAAGAACAGAAGAATCAGACAGTAGGGAAGTTGGGTGGTGGTGCAGCCAGTTAAGTGGAGGTGGTGCAAAATACAAGGACCAGCATAAGGATCCTGGTTCGAGCCCCCAGGATCCCCACCTGCAGGGGAGTCACTTCACAGGCAGTGAAGCGGGTCTGCATGTGTCTTTCTCTCCCCCTCTCTGTCTTCCCCTCCTCTCTCCATTTCTATCTGTTCTATCCAACAATGACAACATCAACAATATTAATAACTACAACAATAAAACAACAATGGCAACAAAAGTGAATAATAAAAAAAAAGAATCAGACAGTAACAAGCAGAAGAGCCAAAAAAAAAAAAAAAAAAAAGGAAGGACCTACAAAAAGAAAGTCTATAGTCACAACTAACTCCTTTATTGATCTTAGAAACACAGTAGTTGATATATTTTTTAGGAGAGGCACTTGAGCAGAAAGTGCTCAGCCAACCTTGCAGTTGCTCTCTCAGTATACTGACTGGACAGAACAGATAAGCCCTACTTGGTTATACTGTTCAGGAAAAGCTTATTGCCCAACAGCACCCAAGTGTGTTCTTAATGGCAATGAAAAGAGTATTAATTCTTATAGAATTTTATTTTTCCATTGCCACTAGGCTAATCCACCATTCTTGGTGGCTATTTTTTTTTTCTTTTTATGTGATAGGACAGAAAGAAATTGAATGGGTGGGTGGTAAAGAAAGACAGAGTGAGCTAAGGCACTGCTACTGCTTCAACATTACTGAATCTTTCTCTCTGCAGGCAGGGAACTTGGACTTGAACACAGGTCCTTGTATGTGGTAAAATGTGTAATCACTGGGTGCACCACATCCTGGCCCTGTGAATTTTATATCTTCTGGGACTTTTGAAGACATGGCTATGGAGTAGCAGCAGCTAAGTTTTGTTCTCTATAATCAACTAGGAAAAGCAATGAGAATCACCTGAAAACAAAATACAACCAGGATATCTTCAAAAACTAACCAAGATGCAGGTGAGTACAGACAGGTGTAGCTCATGGATAGAAAAGGGGTGATAGCTCATCAGCTGGGGCCCTATTCAGGGATGCAGAGGTCACATAGGCTCCTAAGCTGAATATGGGACCCAGATCACATCAAATCGATGGGTTTACTGTCAACAATATTTATACACCTTTCCCATATTAGGGAGCTACTCTGTTCCCTGATCCAGCTTTCTGGTCCTTTTCCAGCCTGACATCATTTCCCCAGACAATAACTAGGATCCACCTGCATATCAGATTTCAGGCTCAGGGAAAAACAAACAAACAAAAAACTCGTATAGCCACAGGCCCTTTGGAATATAACTAAAATATGCCTACTATCTATCTACAAAATGAAGCCCCCCGCCAACTCTGCATCTGCTCTATACCAGCCCTTAGGTTCATGATTTTTCAGTAATTTGTTTGGCTTTGTATGTTAAGTCTCTTTTCAGCCACCAGGTTCCAGATGCTAGCATGATGCCAACCATACTGCCCTGGACAGACAACCTCACCAATGTGTCCTGGAGCCTGCTTCCCCACAGCCCTACCCTAATAGGGAAAAAGAGAGGCAGGATGGGAGTATGGATTGACCTGTCAACACCCATGTATAGTGGGGAAGCAATTAGAGAAGCCAGACCTTCTACCTACTGCATCCCACAATGACCTTGGGTCCATACTCCTAAAGGGTTAAAGAATAGGAAAGCTATTAGAGGAGGAGATGGGATATGGAGTTCTGGTGGTGGGAATTGTGTGGAGTTGTACCCCTCATATCCTATGGTTTTTGTCAGTTTTTGTCAGTTTTTGTCTTTTTTATTAAAAAAAGAAAGAAAGAAAAGAAAAAGGGTTATAAAATGATTCCCAGGAATAAAAGACCATACTCAGGGACATCTTGCAGCAGATTGGGAATTTGGCAGCTGATATGCACCACTTCCGGGTCCCACTTAAAGGAACAACTGTTGAAAAAAAAAAGAAAAAAAAATCACCCAAGCCACAAATGAGGACAGACATATATGGCTTGTGGATAGAACGGAAGTGAATGAGCAATTTCCAGATCTAAAACTTGTGCTCAGAGATGGCAGGCAAAAAGTTAGATTGGTGGCTGAGACACCCCACTTCCAAGTTTGAGTGTGAGCAACAAAAAGACTCTTCAAAAGAAAAAATAATACCTAAAAACACTCCAATTGGTGTGAGCTGCCGGTCCTTGTTTCAGGCGCCAGATGCCGCGCTAGCTTTGCGGGTGGGAGAGAGATGACCAGGGACTCATGGCTGAGCTGGGAATACAGTTCAATCTTTATTGACAAGCGGGGATGCAGTTCAACAATCTAATCTCTAAGCACAATTCTGTCCTATATATCTCCCGAGGTGGAAGTGTCAGGTCAGAAGAAGATGTACCTAGGATAGGGGGTGGGGAGAAGGAAAAAGCGTGCGAACCAGTGAGGATTAAACCAATGAAAACAATGATTATGTAAATAGACTACAGCATTAAGCAATACAAGCAAACCTAATGTGATGATCAAAACAGAAGGTCTTATAAGCAGAATTTAGAAGCAGACCAACAATGAGTCAAGAAAAGCTTGTTGAAATGAGCGATGCCTCAGAGGTTCTAGGGCTGGGAGAAATAGGGTTTTTATAAACAAAGTGGAGGGTTCCTGCTGTCTTAGGCTTTAAGAAGGCAGTAGATAGTTATTATAACCAAGTTACTTGGAAATTCGGTTGACTTTGAAAAATCCCATTATTAGGATTTTCTTTATCTTACAAGACCTCACCATGATTTATGTCATTTAATGTTATTTACATATAGCTCTATCGAATATAGTGACTCAGATAGTTGCTTCTGGTCTCTCTGGAATCAGATTATAGTTGATTTAATATTTGAAAAAATTATTATTGGAAATTTATTAACAATTTAAGCCCACAATTAAAATTCAATCAGGTTACCAAATTGAAGAATTAAGTGCTTAGGTTAAAGGAATATATTCTCAGAAGAGGGGTCTATGTATCCAAAAGTTTGATACATTCAATCCATTTTTTCCCTCTTGTACTGATTAAACAGTGAACCATATGACTATAAATTAATATGAGTATGTATTAACACCATTCCCACCTCCAAGGTCTATGTTCTGTACTTCCTGTAGGGGTACAGTGAATCTGAAAATCTACCCTCTCCCTCCAGAGTTTTTTACTTTGATGCAATACTCCAAACTTAGTCAATTTCTGCTTTGCATGTCCCTTTCTGTTCTTCTTTCTCAACTTCTGTTTATGAGTGGGCTCATCCCATACTGCTCTTTGTCTTTCTGATTTGTCTCACTTAACATAATTACTTCTAGCTCCATCCAAGATGAGTAAGAGAAGTTGTGTTCATTATTCTTAATAGCTGAGTAGTATTCCATTGTGTATATATACCACAACTTTCTCTGCTATTTATCTGTTGTTGGGCACCTGGGTTGCTTCCAAATTTTGGCTATTATGAATTGTGCTACTATAAGCATAGGTGTACACATCTTTTTGGATAGGTGTGATTCCTATATCCCTAGGAGAGGAATTACTGGGTTGTATGGAAGGTCCACTTCAATCATTGTGAGGGTTCTCCAGACTGCTCTCCACAGGGGTTGGACCAATTTACATTCCCACCAGCAGTGTAGGAGGGTTTCTTTGTCCCTACGACCTCTCCAGAATTTGTTGCAGCTATCGTTTTTAATGTATGACATTCTCACAGTGATATCTCGATGTTGTCTTTATTTGCATTTCTCTGACAGTCAGTGACCTGGAGAAATTTTTCATATGTCTGTTGGCCTTTTGTATCTTTTATGTAGTGAATATTCTCTTCATATCCTCTCATCACTTTTGGATTAGGTCATTTTTTTTTTATGCTGAGTTTGCTGAGTTCTCTATATATTTTGGTTATTGACCTCTTGTCTAATATATGGCATGTCAAGATATTTTCCCTTTCTGTAAGGGGTCTTTGGGTGATGGTTTCTTTTGTTTCCTAGCTTATAGGACTCCTTAATTCCATTTTGGGTAGTGCACATTCTAACAAAGCTCCAACAACTAGATACAAACCTGGTCCCAAAAGGCAGAGCACATGTACATGTATCCATAGTTAGGGGAAAATATATACCTTAAAGCAAAAGTGCACAATAGTTTTCAGTGACCCAGTAAGTGCAGCAAGCAAGTACAAAGACCTAAAAGGAACACCATAAAGTACTTACTAGTACTGAATCTAATAGTTTCAATTTAGACCTCCATACTCTCTCTCCTCACCTACTTCCTATTTCACTGCCTTCAAACCCTCCAAGGCTAACCTTGTCAGACAAACTAAGGACTACAAAAGCTGGATACGGGCAAGAGACTGGCATACTTTCATGTTGGCTCTTTGACTTACTACCATGCCACCTCATCTGCTGGGGTCCTAGTCAGGAAATCCTGGGATTCCCACAGAGACATGATGAGCCTTTACCTCTAATAGATCCCTCTCTGCACAGTCACTGGTCATCCCCATCAGGAACAACATAATGGACCCCACATGTAGGCTCCTACAGGACCTTGCCCTCAATGTGGATCAAAAATGGTAGGGACTGCAACGTTTTCAGAAGGGAGATTGGCCAAAATCCTCTACCACTTGAGGAAGATGTGTCTAGCAATGGGTGTAACCTAGAATGATCCTTCCTAGCTATGTCCACAGAATATGAGCTCAGACCTACAAGGATGCAGAAATTACACAGGCTCTTGCACTTAATATAAGCCCCAAATCAAATTGATGGGGTTTATAGTTAATGATATTTATATACTTTTCCCATATTTGGGAGCTATTCTCTTCCCTGAAACAGATTTCTAGTCCTATTTCCAACCCTGACAACCATCTCCATAGGTGTCATGAGTAGTAAAGCAGCTCTTCGGGTGTTTCTCTTTCTCTCTCCCTCTCCACCCCCCTTTTCCTTCTCTATTTCTCTCTGTGCTATTTAAAAAAAGAAAGTAAAAAAGTAAAAAAGAAAGAAAAAAGGAAGAAAGGGAAAAGAAATGGTTACCATGAATGGTAGATACATAGTGTATGCACCAAACTCCTGTGATAACCCTGATGGCAAAAAAGAAAAAAAGAAAAAAAGAAACTGAATTTTTGATGTCTATAGAACATTTTATTTTGTCAGCTAACTTCAATATTTTCTCTCAATTTTTGGTGTTTCCATATTTTTTCTTATTGATTTCTAAAAGTCTTTTAATTTTTTAATATTTATTATTATAATTAAAAGGGAAAAAGCAGCTAGAGAACACTTGTCATATGGGATTGAATTCTGTACCTCTCAAATTTATGAAATGCCTTCTATCACTGAGACAACTCCCAAGATTACTAGAATCATTTATATAATGATGGGAACACTCAGTTCCATATGCTTGCACTGTTATTCAGTAACTTCGTTATTAAAATTAAATTATAGATCAGAAGAATAACTCATTTGGAAGGGTGCATACATCTGGCAACATGTGGGAGTGTGTCAGCACCAGAAACAGCTCTGCTGCCTTGGTGTCTCTCTCATTTAATATTCCTCTCTCTGGATGAAAAAGTGGCTGGAAACTAGGGAAATCACATGTGAGGGGTTAGTTCATTAAAAAAAAAAGATAAGTAAATAAAATGACTAATATAAACTTTCATTTTTATAGATACGAAGTTTGAAACTGCTCTTTTTATTGCTTTTGCATTAATTCACAATACTGAAAAATTTGGAAGTGTGTTGTTTTACAACTTTAGCTGTGTAGAAGACTTACTGCGCAGATTACCAAACTTCCCATGTCATCCTGCCACAAGGACACCATCTACCTACTCTTTCCATCCTGCGCCATTCCTTTGATAACCACTGTAGTTTTTGGGGAATTTGAGATTAATCATCTTGACTTTTGCCAGCCCATTTACCTTAGGTTTTTTTTTCCATATCTGAATAAAACCATCTTGTTTTATTTCTTTATTTCAGTCAACATAATCACCTTGAGTTCCATTCATTTTATACCAGATGGTATAAGGTTATCTCTTAATTGCAAAATCACATTATGCCATCATTTCAAATTCAGCTCTTAGGACTGTATTAAGAATGAAAGGGTTTTTCTTTTTCTGTTTTAGAACACTAAAAGCAACCCAGACATTTTAAAACATCTAAAATCAGATGTCAGTTTGCAATATAATATTTCAGAGTTTTACTTGGTCTAATTTGCTCTTGAGTCACCATTTACACTTTTAAGAAAATTTGTATTTCTGTAATATGAATGACATGCACACTGTCCACAAATCTGTGTCAAATGAAAGATCTAACTTGCTGCCAAGTACCCAGTCTACCAAAATAGTGCCATCTAATCAGGCATCTCTGTGCAGGAAACAGACCTTCCTATGCAGGAAGCACAGGAAAGAGGACTGGAGACAGCAATCCCAGTGGCTCTTTTGCCAGAAAGGACAAAATGGCTCTTCTGGCAACTCCTGACTCAGGAAATCACTGAATTAAGTAGTCAATCTGCAGAGTAATTTAGCATGTCATCTGCTTCCTGGCAACAGATATTTGGAAGCATTTATATTTTAGTTAACATTGTCATCATCAGGGTTAGAGCTCCTTCTCTCTAAGGACTTCAAGGTCAAGGATTTTTCCTGCGGTTTCTATAGCATAAGTTCTTTTAGCTTCTTCCTCTCTTGTCAAGAGACCCCAGCAGTCTGGCCTTCCCTTTCATTACTGTCTAGGTCAAGAAAATTCTTGTCTTCAAAGCTAAATATAAGTTGTATGGGTGTGGGTGGAGGCCTATGAAGTAGTTTCGCTGAAAAAATATACTTGTGAGCATGCAAAAGAATGAAGATTCAACTACAACAGCATTGTTTCCTCTCCCTGAGAGGGAGATGGACAAGATATTTGTAACCTGAGTTCCAGTTTCAGCTTGGTCATGGACTTTCCATGTGATGCACAAATAAATTTCTCTCCCAGATCCTTCGCTTCTGTATTTGAGGGGTCGTCTTCTTCAGCACTGGTTGTCTTCTTCACAAACTGATGTAAGGCATAATACCATAAAGTTGTAAGTACCTTCTGTACCTCAAACAGCCCCAACTATGCACAAAGTATTAATAAGAATTCTTCACATCAGTACAGCAGCTTCTTATAGCTGGTGAACACATATGCTCATAAAGTACCTAAAAACTAAGCACATAAATATTAGCAGCAGGACCTTGCACCTTCAAAACACACATTATGTATGCAGATATTACTGCTTGCATATAAGAGGAATCTAAATGCAAAATGAAGGTAACACATAACATAAAGGGAACACTTTTTATTTTTTTAAATCTAACACAGAAGTCTTTTTTTTTTTCATGTCATGAGCCCAGAATAACTGAACAACTGAGCCTGAATTCACCTAGAGATAAGTCCCATTTCCTTTGACTTTCACAACTGCCTTAGATCAGTAGAGTTGTCTTCACTTTTCCATATGATGAAAATGACTTTGAAGGCTACACACCTTATCCACAGTTCATCAAGGCACTGTGAGGTGAAGTTGGAATTTTGAAATCTATCTGATTCAAAAGTACTTTATCTTCCCATCCATTCCTGCTGTCTTTCTGTGATACTTATATCATTTTAAATCCAACTTGGCTTCCTAATTTATAAAATAAAGATATTTACAGCTAAATCTGTGAGATTTCCATGAAAATCAAAATAAATTGCATATGTGGTAGCACAATACAGAAATACATTTATTCCTACAGTAGTTGTGTGTCCTGACCTCTAAAGTTCTTCTATACCACTGACATTCTTATTAAAAAATACAAAACAAGTTTGTAAGGGAATAAAAATATGAATATTGTTTGGCACACAGTTGAAATATCACTTTGCATTTCATCCACTTAAGGAACTTGCATATTTTAATTCAGTTCAACTAGATCCAGAAGTATTGCATCTTAGAAGTTTTAATAGGAACCATATTAGTCATCTATGTTCTGTTAATTTACTGTTTAAACATCTCATCTAAAAACTCACATGTAGGGGGCAGGCAGTGGCACATCCTTTTGAGCACACATATTACCATGCACAAGGACCCAGGTTCAAGCCCCCACTCCCCACCTGCAGGGCGAAGGTTCATTAGTGGTGGAGCAAGTCTACAAGTGTCTCTATGTCTCTTTCCCTTTCTACCTCCCTGTCCTCTCTCTATTAAATAAAAATAAATTTTAAAAACTCACATGTATATGAACACTGTCGACTGTCATGTTAATTGAGAAAACCTTTGCATAAAAATCTGATTGTGGCTAACTAGGTATGACTTTTAAAAAATGGACAAATTCGAAAATAGCAGCCCTAATGGAACACAGACATTTAATTTTGTCCTGATTTTTCTTAAACTTTCCAGAGTCATAACCTCTCTGAGTAGTAATACACATCACCAAACTTGCCCTGACCTCTTGAAACAGGAATAAAATTATAAATTAAGATGGCTTATGTGTTATTATAAACAACTTGTTATCAAATACATTAAAGGGAATATTCAGTCAGGCCAATTAATCTGATTTTTTTTTCTACTAAGAAATCAATTCCAAAATATAACATTTCAAAACTCCATAATTTGAGTACATTTTTGAACCATCCAATGGAAAATTAAATTGGTTCCACATGTGCAGAGCTCGTAAATAGCTTGGTAATTCCTTCAGTGTTTCCAGACACCAGCTAATGGCCTTTTCTTTCCCCTGCAGATAATTTGGCTATTTCTTCAGAGCTAGGGAAAGAATGCAGAGGAGCAAGAACTATAATGGAAAAATGTAATTCACTCAGGACTTGGGAGCAGTATTAAAGACTATGGTAAATTTTTTTCTTCATGGGAGTTAATTCCTGTTAAGAGACAATCCCCCAGCACTGCAGGGATTAGTATGCAGCCTTATACTACATGAAGTGTGTGTTTTTAAGTCTTTAAATCCCGTGTGCTCTTTCATAATACTGATAGAATATAGCATATCTTGGGAAAGCCCCTGTATAAATATGAATAAGAATAAGATTAGGCTTATACAAAAACACTTCCATATTTAAGAATGATTTCCCTTTTCTCATTTTGAAACCTTTGGCTGGAGAAATGCTGTATCATGAGACATGGGGTCAGAATACCTGGGTTTGATCCAGATTTTGTCATTTCTAAATCATCTGATGCCTTTGAGTAAATCCCAGAACCACTCATTCTATCATGTGGTTTCTAAATTCAAGGATCCACCACCCACACAGTGTCCCCCAATGGAAAGTGATACTTCTGGGGTTTTCATAAGGATTAAATGAATGATGCCTAGTGTGTGCTAAGCTGAGAGCCATGCCAGAATGAGGCACATGTACATTAAACATTCTTTTCTATTACTGCTATTGTTATTTAAATGCTGGTTGTTAAAGGGTACCTTTAATTTAATTGTTTTTAAAATTTTATTAGTGATTTAATATTGATTTACAAAATTTCATATCAACAAGGATCTTATTCCACACCATATCCACCACCAGAGTTCTGAATCTCCAGTTTCCCACTGCAAGCCGCCGTAGTACCCCTAAGTTTGTAGACATGGGCCAACCATTATTTCTACAACTATCTGTTTATAGGTGCATAATTTCCCCCTTTTTCTTCCAGGTCCAGTCCTCTCTTCCCCTCCAAGCCACTCATGACACCATTACTACCTCCAAATGTCCCACTCCATTTCCTCCTCTCTCTCTCTCTGGGGGCTGATGAAGCTGGAGTTCAGAGCCCTCTTATCGTCTTCCTCTTATCACTTCTCCTCCACTGAGAGTATGGATTAAGGTTGTTTTGGGGGTGCAGAAGTTAGGAGTTCTGGCTTCTGTAATTGTTTCACCACTGGACATGGACAGTGGCAGGTTGATCCATATCCCCAGCCTGTTTCTATCTTTCCCTACTGGGCTACAGTTCTGGAGATGCGAGGGTCTAGGATAAACTGCTGAGTTTGTCTGCCCAGGGATGTTGGGATGGAATCATGGTAGCATCTGCAACTTGGTGTCTTAAAGGTGGCAGGACATAAAATGAGACAAAATGTGTAATGAACAGGAACCAAAATGTAGGAATACAACAGATATGATTAGGGATCTTAGGGTAGAAGAAATAGGAAGTCCATTTTAGGCATGGTTATAGTGGCACACGATGAAGGTAGCTGTCCTTGAGTTTGATAGCTAGCCTGAAGTTGCATAAAAATATTGTCTGAGGGAGTCGGGCTGTAGCGCAGTGGGTTAAGCGCAGGTGGCGCAAAGCACAAGGACCGGCATAAGGATCCCGGTTCAAACCCTGGCTCCCCACCTGCAGGGGAGTCACTTCACAGGCGGTGAAGCAGGTCTGCAGGTGTCTATCTTTCTCTCCTCCTCTCTGTCTTCCCCTCCTCTCTCCATTTCTCTCTGTCCTATCCAACAATGACAACAACAATAATAATAACTACAACAATAAAACACCAAGGGCAACAAAAGGGAATAAATAAATAAAATAAATATTAAAAAATATATATATATTGTCTGAGAAAATGGTGTCAGAGTATAGAAAAGGGATAGAAAGTTGGATTAGGGCAGGGAGTAACTCCCATTCTTGAAAAAAATTCTATGGATAAAGTTGACTACCTCCATCCACCTAACCCAGGACCCATATCTATATCTATCTCTATATCTATCACTCTATATTTATATTTATTTATATTTAGCACCAGAGTCTGTGTAACTTATGAATTTCTACTGGTCTGAGCTCAAAGCTCATGGCCATAGCTGGGAACTTTGCAGGCTGCACTCACTTCAGGACCAGTCTTTTTCAAGTGACAGGGCAGGATACCCCAGCCTCCCTTCAGAGACTGGGGAAGTACCTATCATCATTGCTCTATGGGAAGTCAAGGTCCTGGGGGTGCCCACAAGATGGTTTATGATGTTGTTCCTGATGGAAGTGACCATTGGTGGTGGAAAGAGGGATCTATCAGAGATCTAGGCCTATCCTGTTTGTACGGGAATCCAAGGACTAGGGCCCCAGATGATGAGGTATTGATATGATATTGACCATATCATCATCATGGTCTCGTCATCCAATCTGGTCTCCTACGCCTACACTGAACTTCTCTGTTCCAGACTCTTGGAAACAGAGTCGGCAGTCAGCTGAGGTAAAGAACAAACACCTCATCACAGAACCCTGCAAGCGTCAACCCGGCTTTGACCTACCACGTTATGATTGGGCCCTCCTCAATCGCTAATGAACAGGCCATGGCCGGTGCGTCACTATGTTCCATTGCTGGGGAGCCAGAGACGACCCGAACTGCCCCTGCGGCTCCAGACAGACTATGACCCACATAGTCAACGACTGCCACCTCTCCAGATTCAAAGGAGGTCTCGAAACTTTACATCAGGCTCAACCTGATGCTGTTGACTGGCTACAGAAGAAGGACAAACGCTAGAAGAAGAAGACCAAAAGGGTCATTATTGAGTGGGCCAGTCTCTTGCCCTTATCCAACTTTTATAGTCCTCTTTTTTTCTGATGACCTTAGACTTTCTCCCGGTTGTTTAAGTATTGAGTGTCATTTGTTGAACACAACCAGAGTTGGGTTTGAGGGATCTGTCTTCTTTGGGCCTTTCTACTAGACATCCAAGCTAATTTGATCTAACTCCAATTGATTAGAGAATTTATGATGCTTTCTTTAGGCGCTTCAACTAGGATTCTATGTTTATTAGATCTAAGTGTAATCACTGAGTACTACTGAGCAATTTAACTTTGAGTTATATAGTTGTCCCTTGTTTATGGATACATGTACAGTAACACCCAGAACTCTAACCACTAGCCTATATCTAGCATGTTACTTAGTTAAATGATGTGCCATCTAAGATCTCACCAGATTTGAAGAGTTGCAAAGTTGACTTCTCAGGCTTGGTATCTCTGGTTAGAGTCCACAGTAAGAATTAGGTAGCGGCATGATGTGGAATGGCAGCACCAGTGGTACCTTTAGTTTCTAATTTCATTTCCAATGTCTGCCACTTCATAGTAATAAAAGTGGATCGTGATACATATCCCACAGATATGTATATGCAAATATTTTGAAAATATCTTTCATATACTGTTATAAATTTTTATTACATTACATTTATTTATAAAATAAAATATCAATAAAACCATAGGGTAAGAAGGATAAAATTCCACACATTTCCCACTGCCAGAATTCCATATCCCATCCCCTCTACTGGAAGCTTTCCTATTCTTTATATTTCTAGGAGAACAGACCTAGAAAAATTATGGGGTACAGAAGGTAAAAGGTCTGTCTTCTGTAATTGTTTCTCTGCTGAACATGGGTGTTGGCAGGTCAACGTATACTCCCAGCCTGGTCCTGTATTTCCCTAGTGGGGCAGGGCTCTAGAGAGATGAGGTTCCAGGGTACATGGGTGAGGTCATCTGTCCAGTAAAGTCAGCTTGGCATCATGGTAACATCTGCAATGTGGTGTAGCCACCAGCCCTTTGGAATATAATTAAAATATGCCTACGAGCTATCTACAAAACAAAGACCACCCCCCCCCCCCAACTCTTCATCTGCTCTATTCCAGCCTTTAGGTTCATGATTAGACAATTTGTTTGGCTTTATATGCTAACTCTTTTTTCAACCACCAGGTTCCAGATGCTAGCATAATGCCAACCGAACCTCCCTGGGCAGACAACCCTACCAATGTGTCCTGGAGCTCCAAATTCCCCAGAACCCTGCCCCACTAGGGAAAGAGAGAGGCAGGCTGAGAGTATGGATCAACCTGTCAATGTCCATGTTCAACAGGGAAGCAATTACAGAAGCCAGACCTTCCTCCTTCGGCAGCCCACAATGACCTTGGGTCCATACTCCCAGAGGGTTAAAGAATAGGAAAGCTCTCAGGGGAGGCGATGGGATACAGAGTTCTAGTGGTGAGAATTGTGTGGAGTTGTACCCCTCTTATCTTATGGTTTTGTCAGTGTTTCCTTTTAATAAATAAAGATATAAAGAAGAACAAATTGTTTAATAATCAGGAACCTAAAAGCACGAATATAGCAGGTGATATTTGAGGTCTCCTTTTTGGAAAAAGTTAATAGGTCTATTTTAGGTATATTCCAAGGGGCCCATGACTTTATTAATTTTTGACTGAGCCTACAAGTGGGCCAAAGGTATTATCTGGGAAGATGGTTGTCAGGGTTGGAAACAGGACTAGAAAGCTGGGTCAGGGAATAGATTAGCTCCCAAATATGGGAAAAGCATATAAGTACCTTTAAGTGTAAACCCCATAGATTTGATCAATGGCCTAAATTCAGTGCAGGAGCCTGTGTAACCTGTACATCCCTGTAGTCTGAGCTTGCATTTTGTGGTCATAGCTAGGAACATTCTAGGCTGCACCAATTGCTAGACCCATCTTCCTTGAGAGGTAGAGTATTTTGGCCCAACCTCCCTTCTGAAAATGGGGGTAGTCCCTACCATTGTTGGCACATTGAGGGCAAGGTCCTGTAGGGGCTCACAAATGGGTCCATTATATAGTTCCTGATGGAGATGGCCAGTGACAGTACAGAGGGATGTATTAGAGGTCTAGGCCCAATCTTTCATATACTTTTTAGTATATGAACAAATAGTTTAATTTCCTTGAAATATAGTCAACATTTAAACCCAGCAAAAAAAGCACTCTCCATAGTCCCTTGGGAGCCATGAATGGTGTGTTTATATGAATTTTATTCATTCATTTTTTATATAGTTTATTTACCTTGAATAGTGACAAAGAAAAAATTAGAGGGAAAGGATCAATAGAGAGGAAGAGATACTGTTCCAACACATATGAAATTCCCCCTGTTAGGTGGGGGTCAAGGACTTGAACCCAGGTCTCTATGCAAGGTAATATATATGTTCTACCAGGTATGCCACCACATGGCCCCTGTCATTCACTTTTAAAGGATGTGCCCACAAGGTCCTTGATAAACTCTTAGAGAAACCTGCTTTCCAGAAAGTTTCAAGAGTGAGCCTTGGCACAGCAAGTACATTATATCACCTGAAGTTGAATTAAATTGACTTTATAAATTCCCTAAACATTAAAGAGCACCAATGGCAAAGTGTAGAGACATTTTTCAGCGTCTCTCATGCCTGTGAAAGCATTTTATACAAGACAAATTTATTGTTATTATAAACAGAGATCCTTTGAAATTATTTTAAGATTTCTGGGTTTTTTGTTTGTTGTTGTTTTTTAAAATCCCTCTTGATAAAGAAAGATTACTGTTTGAAGAAGTTACTGTTAAACTTCAGAAGTTATCAGAAGTACAAACTAATGTGACTAAAAGCCAAATAACAACCATAGTTTCAGAAGGATTCTTATGTGTCATTCATAGACCAAATGTTTATGATAAAATGGTAATGACATTGAACCAGGTGCCATCATAAGAAAATGCCTTCAATAATTAGAGATTGTTCCAGCAAGTGTCCTTGCTTTATCCAAATTCATTTCATACTATTCAGTTCCTCTCTGAAAGACCCAAAATATAAACACCTGGTATTTATAATACAGATCTTGCCCTGTGCCAGGCATTGTTCCAAGTTTTCAATGTATTGACTAATTTAATCCTCAAAGTACTTACATGATTGCTATTAACTTCCCATTTGGCAGATGAGGCTAACACATAGAGATGCCAAATAGCTATTCAGGGTCTCATATTATGTGTTGTATTTAAACCCTAGAAGTCTAGTTCAGAGTTCTTAATTTAAGCCATGAATTTAGTGACTACTCTTCTTCCCAAAATGAAAGTATGCATCTATAAAATGTGGGGCCTTACATAACACACTCAGTCCTAAATGTATTAATTCTTCTATTATGTAACTAAAGGTAATTATGTAACCCAGGAACTCAAATTATTCATTTAACAAGATTTAGTCAAATATTGCTCTGTGTGTGTGTCACATTATTCAACAACAAATGTTTATTATAGGATGAGAGAATTATTATCTACATATTGATAGATAAGATGTGTGCCAGTGAGCATTGCTATATTTCAGAACAATTGTAATACTTTCTTCTTTGATGACCACTACCATCTGTTGCATAGAAACACTTTTAATATCCCTTTCTGTTGACCTTCATAGAAGAAGTAGAGTTATATCAGTTCACATTTATACTTTAGTCACTATCCTTTAAAGTTTCAGTACTCCAGGTATACATGTATCAGTAAGTAAGGGGAAATCATATACCTCAAAGTAAAAGTGCTTAGTAGCTCTCTATGATTATAGACCTAGACCTGATGAGCTCAGGCTTCTAGTTGAATGGCCTAAGGAAGGCATCATAAATTCTCTGACTGATCAGACAATTATACCTCATAAGCTTGGCAATCAAGTAAAAAGGCCCCAAAAAGGCATGCTCTATAAACCTAGTTTGAATACAACTAATGACACTCAGTGCTTTAACAACTGGGAGAAACTCTAAGCTTGTCAGATAAAGAAAGGACTGAAAAAGTTGGGTGGTGCAAACAGTTAATTTCACTCATAGATGTTCTTCAAATTAGGAAACTACTATCTGCCCTAATCCAACTTCCTAGCCCTATTCTCAACTCTGACACCATATTCAAAGACAGTATTTTTGTCCACCTCTGTATTAACTATTAAACTCATGCAAAAACTACTACAGTTATGGGCTCCTAGGAACATACCTAAATAGACTTCCTAGCTACTTTTCACCTTAAGATCTCTATTCTTATATGCTCTATTCCTAGTTTTTGGTTGTTCACCATTAGTCATTTTTCTTGTTTTATATCTTACAGCCCTTCAGCCATCATCTTGCAGATGCTATCATGATTCTGTCCTGACTTCTTTGGGCAGATGACCTCATAAATGTTTACTGGAGTTTCATCTCTCCAGAGGCCTATCCTACTAAGGAAAGATAGAAACAGGCCAGGGGTATGGATTGATCTGCCAACACCCATGTCCAGCAGAGAAGCAGTTAAAGAAGCCAGAACTCCCACCTTCTGCACCCTATAAAGAATTTTGGTCCATACTTCTAGAGGAGAAATGTTAGGGGAAGATGACCAGAGTGCTCTGAATTCCAATTTGATCAGGACCTGAGGAAAGAAGAGTAAAAAAGGAAGGATATACAGAAGTAGTAATGGATGTTAATGTGACTTATAATGGTAAAGATGGCAAGGTCATAGAAAAAAAGTGGAAAAATATATAAAAATATAAGTAGTTATATAAATAATAGTCAACCCATACCTGTGGCCTTGGAAGAGCTACTGTAGTTTCCAATAGAGGGAATGAGGATATAGAATAAGAGGATACAAAATCTTATAATTTTGTAAATCAATTCAAGTCACTAATAAAATTTAAAATATATATATAGTTTCAGTACTCCTATGTCAACTGCTAATAACATATTGCTATTTATACACTGGGAAGATATTTGATTTAATCCAAAATTTTGTAGAAACTCTAAATAGAATAGATGGTCGAAGAGGTGTCAAATCAATGCTTATCATACAATAAGTGATAGAAAATATTGATGCACAATTGCCAAATGTTGGAAATAACCTAACTATTTATAGCCACCAAAGTTCCCCAGTCACTTCAGAGGTTAGGGCTTCCCTTTTGGTTGCTATAAACATAGCTTCCTCCGAGACTTTGTTTATATGTCTGCTTGTCAACCCAGCGCCAGTCACTGACACTCCTGTTTTTACTGCCTCTGCTCCCTCATCCTGTTTATAAGGCAGAAAGGATGACCACTGGTGCACAACTATTTTAACTCACCAAATTCTTGAAGAAACTATCTAGTTTTCCTTTACTTTAAGAGACTAATTCTTCTCTTGGAACTTACATTTAATACCGTTCTCTTAAAAGAAAGTCATAAAATTCAAACTTGTTTTATTACTATTTTAAGTTAAATTATTCCCAGTTAGGATTCTTATAGCCACAAATCTTCTTTGATCTCCTCAAAATATAATTCGTATTCTGAACTCAAATCCAAGGATGCTTTTATTTTTAACAATGAGTTTAATTAGAATCTCCTTGGTAATACAGTTTTTACATAGGTGATATATAAGTAAATAGAAACTGCTTGGAGTGTATACTAGTTAAAACATAGTACCTTTTTTACCCTTTTATTAAATAGTTAATGGATGATAGTACAACTGTTGACACATGGGTAAAATTTCTTATTTCATCACCACAGGTGTCTGCAGGACACTCTCATCCCCAACTTAGGTCGCTTACCATCGTCATGCACCAGGGCCCCAGATACCCTCCCCACCCCAATATCTTTAAAAAATAAAAACTCTTTTTGAGTTTGTTACACATGAGGATTGAGAACCACTGATAAAAAGTCAGTATCAGTTACAAATAAAGAGATGAAGAAATGTTTTATGTCTTATTGAATCAAATAAATACATGGTAATTTTCACCCAAACAGTAACAAAAAAGAAATAAAGTTTTGATCCTTACTATGAAACTCTAGTTAAATAAACTCTAGTAACAAAAAAGAAATAAAGTTTTGATCTCTTTCTATAAAACTCTAGGTCACGCCATTGAAATTCAGTAGAACCCCCACATAGATTAAAGGACAGCCTTTATATGATATCCTTGGCATAGGTAAGAAAGGTGAGATCAGAGATTAAATCTCAGAGGCCCTTTCTTATAGAGGACATCAGAAAGAATCTATAGGGCTGGGGAGATAGCATAATGGTTATGCTATCAAAATGTCTTTCATACCTGAGCCACCAAAGATGCAGATTCAATCCCCCATACTACCATAAGCCAGAGCTAAATAGTGCTCTGAAAAAAAATCAAATAAGAATCTTTGATAAAAATAAAACTACTGAAAACCAAGATATTGAGAAAGAGCAAAGTAGTCACTGACAGAAGTAACTATCTTATTGCTCACAGCTAGATCCTGATTTCTCCTGTTGGATGGAAATGACAAAGCAAGGTCACTCTGTGACCTTGATTAATCAGGACAAAATATCAGAACTCTATAGTAAGTGCTTAAATACAGAAACACAAACATTGTTCAAGCAAAAGTGACTCTTCTGACTTATGACTGAAATTTATGTTCTTGCTTTAAAATTATAGCTTTGGTTTCAGACTAGTTTTTCCTCCCAGATAAGAGATAGGAAGACATCCCGCCTTAGAAGCTCCTCCACTGACTTGCTGACAATATGAAACCCAGAGCAAAATATCACTTCCTTAAATACTCCTCCAAATCACCTAACACAAATCCAAATCCTGTAATTAGTCATTTCTAACACTCTTGCAGTCCCCCACAGTGTACACTCTTTATCACTGCAATGAGTCTCAAACAAATTTCATTTACCTAAAAGTAAATTTTTATGACCTCAGGTGGGAATGCATTGACAATATTTTCTTTCAGCATTTATTAAACACAACATGACTTTTCCAACAACCCAATAGTATGTGCTGCTATTGGGCATAAAAAAAAGAATGCAGAGTAAATCCTTGTATTTAAACTACTTAAATAAATTGAGAAAATATATGAAAAGTGGAATACAGAGGGCCAGACAGTTGTCACTCAGTTGAGCATACACATTAACTTATGCAAGACCAGGTTCAAGCCCTGGGTCCCCATCTGCAGTGAGGAAGCTTCATGAGTAATGAAGTAGTGCTGCAAATATCACCTAGTGAGATATTTTAAAAGAAAGAGAGGAAGGGGGAGAGAGAAAAAGAAAGAAAGAGAACATGGAATGTAATCCATTGATATAGGTTATATGTGTGCATCAAAAGAGAGATAGGTAGAGCTAGGCCATGCTTGAAAACTCAAGAAATAAGCTATGCTTTGAGAACAGAATTAGAAGCCATGAAAGTCACAGACTGGAAAACACCAGAATCACAACCCATATCACTCCATAATTTAGATTTAATCCCCTGGTACAATATTTCATTTGTTAGTATTTTACCTCAGTTTTTACTTGAAGATGAATAATTTTTTAAGAGGAGGAGCACTTGATATATCCTTCTAACTTTCTAGCATTTCACATTTTCCTTCTGTGTTTTGAGTAGAGTAATAGTGTCCAGTTCATTGCTTAGTCAAGACTGGTAACACAGGATAATAATAAAATAATTCCAGTATTCTAAGATCATATGGGATTCATAACACATTGAATTAAAAAATAATACATTTAAAGGTCATTGTTGACGTCACTTGGGAGATGCATGTAGTGTGTGAAGATTATTCAATTAGATAGTGAATCTGTCAGTGAATCAGAGCAATAAAAGAACCTCCACTACTAACTGTAGCTGTATGACAGCTTTGTTCCTCATTCTTCTTCCATCTTCCATTTCAGAAATTAATTTGTTTAGAAAATGAGTCAAACAATACATCTTTGTGTTTCTCAAACAAGGCACACTGGCACATTTTGTATATTCTATACCACTTTGTCCTTCTTGCAGTTCAGTAGAGTTTTTGAAAAAAAAAAGTTAAAGTGTAGAAGTGTCTTTCTTTTTTCTTTCACATGAAATGTTGTGGAAGCTGAGACATCAATACAACAATGAGAATACTCTGGTTAAGAAAGAGAAGGAAAAGGAGAGGGACATATGTAGGTAGCTACAATGTTATGAGTAGTTTAGAGGGGGAGAGAAGATTGAATCAGAAAAAGGGGCAACTACATATAAATGTGGACAGATAGGTAGAGAAGATGGTTGGCCCATGTCTACAATTTAGGGGAACTGTAGTCGATTGCAGTGGGGAGAGTGATGATTCAGAACTCTGGTGGTGGGAATAGTGTGGATTCAAACTCCTGTGTTGTATGCTTTACATTGGGTTGTTCTAGTTCTCCAACGCCAAGAGAATTAGATCAGTCCTGTTAGTTTCATGGGCCAGCTTGGCCCCGCCCCTAGGAACCCCGCCAGAGTTCCAGGGTTCCAGAGTTGGAGAGTTGGAGAGTTCGAGAGTAAAAGAGAGTGCTTGGCACTGCCGCGGGGGGAAAGAGGCAACAGAGTTCTGCTTGGTGATTAGTTTGTCTTAGTTTATGAATCATCGTTCCTGAATAAAGAAATACAGCTTCCCTGCCCAGCCTTATGTCTCTGGTCGTCTCTGTTACCCGCCCGTGAAGCTAACCCAGCCAGCTAGAGCCTCCGAATTTTAACAACAAATGGCGCCCACATGGACCTGACCTGCGCATCTCTTAGATAAGTAAAGACAATTTGGCTACCTATGTACTATGGCCTTCTCTTCTGCTTGTGAAGAGATCTCCAAAGGTCTCTGCTCTTTCTTCACGAGACTGTTTTGCTGTTTCTGGAACATTTATCTCTTGACCACTCTGTGGTTTCCACTTGCTCGGGCAAACTCAGAACAGCCAGCGGGAATAGCCAGCGGGTGGGAGGCGAGGCGCGGAGCTGCTGTTTCCACCTGGCTAAACAGCCAGCCAGCCAGCTGCACCCATTCAACTTCGCGCACCGCGCCCGCAGCCCCGCAGCCCCGCAGCCCCACAGCCCGCAAGAGGCTGACGCCACCACACAGGAGCCCGATGCCAGCACGCAGGAGCCCGATGCCAGCATCTGAAGCCCGATGCCAACACGCTGGAGCCCAATGCCAACACGCTGGAGCCCGATTCCACCACGCAGGAGCCCGATGCCAGCACGCAGGCCAGCCCACAGGAGCCGGCTCTCCACCGCGTGGCGCAGGGCACTGGACGTGTGATCCCTCCACGCTGCTCGGCCACTGCGAGCAGGGCAGCAGACATGGCAGGGCCATGGGACAGGGCCGTGGCGGCCTATCATGGCCGCCACCCCTGGGCACCTAGGCCCACGCCTTCTACAATGCTGGCCCGCCCGCCCTCTTGCTATGAATTCTGGAATGATCCCAGACCTCCTGGACCCCCGGGCTCCCTGCCGAAACTGGGCACATGAGATCTCCAGCTGCCGGTCCAGTCTAAAGGCAGACAAGCTGGAGTACACAGAGATTTGTACAGAGATCACAACCTGCAATTCCTAGAAGTGAAGCTGCCCAAGAGACCACCACTGGACAACGCACCCCCCCAACAACTAAGACAGTACAGATTTAAATTCGTGTTTAAAATGACATGTCTTCGTAACAAAGGTTTCTCTCCTTGTGTATTAATGACCATGTTTATGTGTATGTTTAAAGTTTGTTAAACAGTAACTTTAAGGCTAAATTCTTACTAGTCAAAGTTAAATGAAAAAAGGTTTTCAACATAATTCTCATAAAGATAAAATTAACTTACATTGAAAGTCTGAGGTAAAAATTAGTTAACAATCAATATATTTCAACTAAGTTGGTCTAAACAAAAGGTTAAATAGACTTGTTGATATGTAAAACTCTCCATTACCTTCTCTATTAGAAATGGTAGATTGCACAATAGCTATGCTAATTATTCTCATGCCTGAGGTTTCCTTTCCTACACACAACTAGGGTGTGACTCCATCTTGAATGGGTGTAACAAAAGGTTAAAAGACGTTGTTGATATGTAAAAATCTCAAATTCCTTCTCTATTAGAAATATGCTAATAACAAGTTTTGTTTCATAGTAAGTAAATTTCAGCCAGCTGCCTTTGGGACTCTAGGCCATTCCCCGCCCCCATGCAAATGCCCGTCGAGGCAAGTACGTCCCCCAGAGGCAAGAAAGTACACCCCCCAGAGACAAGAAATGTTTTTTTTAAGCTGATAAAGTTTTGCCCACAGAGGCAAAAAAGGCCCCCTCAGGCCTTCCCTTGGCAGCACACTGGTTCTTCTTACTTGCTTACATGTTTCTCCATGTTTGTGCCAGTTTCCTTTTTAAAAAATGCCTGTATGATAGAGATTTCTGTTCACCCCATACCCTTGATACTGTAGTCATTTAGTTAAAAAGAAAAGGGGGAATTGTTGTATGCTTTACATTGGGTTGTTCTAGATCACCCCCACCAAGAGAATTGGATCAGTCCTGTTAGTTTCGCTGGCCCGCTTGGCCCCGCCCCTAGGAACCCCGCGAGAGTTCCACAGTTCGAGAATTGGAGAGTTGCAGAGTTAGAGAGTGCTGGCGCCGCTGCTGCAGGAAAGAGGCAGCAGAGTTCTGTTTGGTGATTAGTTTGGTTTAGTTTATGAATCGTCGTTCCTGAATAAAGAAATACAGCTTCCCTGCCCAGCCGTTGTCTCCGCGTCTCTGTTACCTGCCCATGAAGCTAGCCCGGCCAGCAAGAGCATCCGAATTTTAAGAACACTCCTGTCAACATGTAATTCTGTAATGCAAAAATAAAAATAATAGGGAGTCGGGCTGTAGCACAGTGGGTTAAGCATAGGTGGCCCAAAGCACAAGGACCGGCATAAGGATCCTGGTTCGAATCCTGGCTCCCCACCTGCAAGGGAGTCGCTTCACAGGTGGTGAAGCAGGTCTGCAGGTGTCTATCTTTCTCTCCTCCTCTCTGTCTTCCCCTCCTCTCTCCATTTCTCTCTGTCCTATCCAACAATGACAACAACAATAAAACAACAAGGGCAACAAAAGGGAATAAATAAATAAAATAAATATTTAAAAATTTTTTTAATAAATAAATAAAGAGATTGCTCTGGTGAGAAATTGTAGCACTTAAGAAAACAATGTGTTAAAGCAACTCTTCTGTTAAACCACCTCCCTACATTGTGGCTGTTTTAGTCAGGCATTGAAACCTGTGATCTTGCAAAAACAAAGATAGGCAAAGGTCAAATGAAATGCTCAGAATTAGCAGAAAACAGGCATGGCAAAAAGCCTTGTTCAACTTCCTAAAAAATGTTCAACTTCCTAAAAAATGTCCTTCTTATGCCTCGCTGTCCTCCAGGGCATGGCTGCAGGTCATCACATGCTTTCTATGTATTCCTTTCAGTCATGTCTCAAAAGGTATCAACCATTTTCTCATCTCTTGGGCTCCCCCATTACTGAAGTCTCTTGTCTATTCAAGCCAATTTTTATTTTGTAGCTTCATCTGGACACTGCTATATCTTTTCAAAGATACCACCCAGATAGAATTGGCATTTTAGCTGGGTTCTATGTATACCTTGACCGGGAACCATCTCTCCATTCTTTCCTATCTTATGTCTATTAGATTGGAACTGTTGCCCATTGATTTGATTTATGAAACTTTAAATGAAGTATGTCTTCAGGTTTGCACTTCTGGGTAGAATGCCTTAACTCTCTGCATAAAACTCTATCAAGAATCTATATCAGTCCAGAAAATCAACCTACATAGCAGATATCAAATGCCACCTTTTTCCTAATCTCTCCTCTGGTTGCATTTGCTTCCTGAGTGAATACACCAAATTTCACGGTTTTACATATAATATAGATAATAGATCCACATCCACATCCTTAAATCTAGATTCACACATACAATTGCCAACTTGATATATATATATATATACTTGGTTAGATGTCAAATTGATATTTCTAACTTAAATCCACAGAGTATGCCCATATATAATCCTCATTGTAATACATGACGTCACCCTACTACCCTAATAGAAATTGGGAATCACAAGACTGAAATAGAAGACTATAGATCAAGAACTTCTGTCGTTTCATATAACTTGTTAGAGCAATTTATCAAGCTAATACTCAACTCAGATTTTCTGGTAAAACTTAGGGTGATTAAATTAGCCTGCTATAATGCAACAGATGACATTTTCTCCTAAAATAATGAGAGGATTTTGTTATGATGATCCTCCAGGGAAGTGTGTGTGTGTGTGTGTGTGTGTGTGTGTGTGTGTGTGTGTGTTTAAGCACATGAATATGTACAGAATTTCAAAATTGTCACACAGAAAATAATATATTTTATGTATTTTATAAAGCAAAGTATTCCATCCTTTTCTAAGAAATTATTAAGCTGTCAGATCTCAAAATCATATGTGGGATGTACTTCAGACTAGTTGATCCATCAATAACTCAAGTAATCACATGAACACCATTCCAGGTCTAGTTATATAGGTCAACAAAAATAACTGTAGATGTTGCTTATTATTACTTTTCATGTTTTATAGAAGACACTAAAATCTATGTGTGTTTAATGTCTTCATCATACCTGAGGAGCAAATGAGTGTTAGGAGTCCAGCTTTGATCTCAAGTTTGGTGACCCCAGTGACAAGGATCTCAGTCACACTGCAGCATCATCACTTCATCAGACCTATTTAATTCTGTTCCTTTTTGAGATCCTCTGGCTTGCACAGTGAGCTCTAACTTCCCAGTGCCTCTGGGAAAACTATAGAAGATTATTGTTTCTTCTGTGTAGTTTTATTATATTTCCAGTCCTCTTACAAAGCCAAGGACCAGTGTAAGGAAAGGAGAAAATTATATATATAAGAAATTGAATCCCCAAAGCATGTACACTTCAATTTATTTTTATGTGAAAAATAGTGGTGAGCAATGTTGGACTCTTCCCGCTCAAAAACTTTAGGGCTTACCCTCTCTGTTACACACCAGATGCAGGGGGCCCAGAAGGAATATTGTGTGCCAGTAGGGGTGAGCCACTGGATCTTTCCCTATACAGCAAGAGGCACCACTA
The DNA here is from genome assembly GCF_950295315.1 of Erinaceus europaeus. Classification (NCBI taxonomy): domain Eukaryota; kingdom Metazoa; phylum Chordata; class Mammalia; order Eulipotyphla; family Erinaceidae; genus Erinaceus; species Erinaceus europaeus. The sequence continues at coordinate 116,423,531 of NC_080165.1, read as the reverse complement.
GAGGTCACCAGGGAAATGTTTCGTGCACAAAATTTTTTTATTGAACAGCAAAGCAGGGTTTATAATGGGTCGCAGGAGGAAGTGACATGTATATACCATATATGGTAGGGATGCAAAGGGTCTGGGGGAGGGTCAGGACTTTCCCAGTAATTGGTGAGCAAGAGGTTTAATCAGTTAAAAGAACGAGAAAGCAAGGTTAATCAGTAACCAGCAGCCAGAGGAGGGTCCTGAGGGCAGAGAGAAGATAGATCAAATATGGTCAAAGGCATGGAATGGGTGGGGAAGTAGGGAGCGGACTTTCAGGCAAAACAATGATTATGTAAATAATAAGGGAGTGGGCTATTGTGAGGCTGGGAGGCTCATAGGTGGGGCAGATCCTGGAGGCCTTGTCCTTCCTTGCTCTTAGTGGAGAGAGACTGATAGGACTGGTCATACCCATCAGGCGCCCATTTTTCAATGGGAGGTCCCACCAAGTTCTACCATATCCTCACAATTCCCTACAAAACAATATACATTATATATTATAAACTTGTTTAAAGGATTTAAAGTCATGCCACAATAAAGCTGTCATTTCATTTCTCAGTCATTTTACTTAGAAATTTCTATGGGAAAGCAAGAGAGACATGAAACTCCCTGCTAACTCATAGTAAAAGATTTTTGTTGTTGTTTGCTTGATTTTTAAATTGAGGGAATGACAGTTTATTTTGTTTTTAATTTCTTTATTAGGGAATTAATGATTACAGGCAACAGTAAAATAAAATATAATAGTTTGTACATGTGTAACATTTCTCAGTTTTCCACATAATTGAAGCCCCACTAGGTCCTCCTCTGTCCTGAATCCTCCGCCCCACCCCAAAGTCTTTTACTATGGTGCATTACATGAATTCCAGTCCAAGTTCTGCTTTGTGTTTTTGCCTTATTTTTCAAATTCTATGAATGATATCATCCCATATTCTAAATGAAGGTTTTATTGTTTTGTAGTGTGTGGGGCTCACACATACATGAGTTCACCATTCTTTTGACTTCCTAGTTCTATTTTTCTTAACATCAGAGAGAGAGGGATACCACACTGATACACCACCCACTGAGCTTCTCTTGGTATCATGGTGCTCTTGTGTGGAGCTAGGGTTAAACACAGAGCCTTGGGCATACTCAGGCCTGCTCTCTGCCAGGTGAGCTATCTCTCTGTTCCAGTAGAGGAGCATTTCAGACTCACTGATGGTCTGATTTATATTTCAATATGATGGCAACTTGGAACATCATTTAGAAGAGAACATAAACAACATTTACTTCAGTGGGGTGGGTAGATGAGGAAACATTTTTATTATATCAAATTGCTACCTGTTTTTTATTTTTTAAACTGAATATAACCATCTATGGGTTTTACTTCTCTAAATAGATTTTGTGCATAGTCACATCCATATTTAGGAATGAATCAAATTCATTTTTTATTTCAAATTTCTTGGTTCCTGATTCATCTCAGTCCGCATACCCTGGCAGTCATCCACTCACACATACAGGCCACTCTGCAAATGTTGCCTAGTAAATTAGAAATTTGGCTTGCCAAACACGTTTTCCTCATGTAAAATCATGTTACAGATGGTGGTTATTTACCCGATCTTCAGATATAAAATGCCTGTGTCTGTATAGTGCAGATGAATAGAATATAAAGAGACTTATCAGTGCTAAGATCACTTTTAACACTGTTTCCATGGTAAACAATGTGTTGTTATAGGGGATTTGTAGGAAGGCACTGGGTTTTGCAGATGAACCCAGCATGCTTCTCTAGTGTTTCTGTATTAAAGGGTGAGCAATAACAGCTTGTCCAGAGAGCTATTGCCTCCCAGAGGATTGACAGTTATTCCAGAGAGCAGAGAAAGAAGACATTGGTGATGGAGATGTTGCAGTGCATGGCTGTTCATTCAGACAGGCAGCACATCATGCTGATGATTGCAGGGTGGAAGCCACCTTAAATAGAAGCAGGATTCTGTCACAGTGGAGGAGGGCATGCTGGGTATTCATATGCAATTAGTAGCCTCTTCCCCTGTACCTATTATAATTCCAACTCACTACAAATTGACTCAGCTCTAGATGCTGTTCAGAAGTGAACTGAAATCTTGAATAACAATAATAAAAAAATCTAGCATAAAATTTTGCTCCGTGGAGCTTATAGCATTAAGAAAAGAAACATTAACATCAAGTAACTTCCTAAGACTTATAAATGCTTTTCATAGCTATCAGAAGGCAAACCAGGTCATACATATTTTTGTCATTTCTTGCACTAGGAAAGGCACTACACTTTCACTTTTAACCAACTTGGTTAGTATTAAATTCCCCCTCTCTTCTGATTTCAAACTATTCAAAACACACAAAAAGAGGCCAGTTGTGGCAATAAAAGACACAGTATGTGCTCTCACTTTCTCAGAAGATGGACACAAACCAGATCTGACAGCTAACTTTGATAATTTTTCCCCCTCTTTATGGGTGAGAGTGGTGGGAATTGACTCATAATAAAATAGGGACATTTAATTTCAAATTTTCCCAAGGTATTCATCCAAGATGTTTTTTCTATTACTCTATGCTACTACCAGTGGGAGAAGGACCAGTTAACCATAATAGATTTCTGGCTTGAGTGCATGGGCCGATAGAGGTACAAATGAAAATGAGTTCACTATCAGACACATTTAGTTTCCAGTGCCTATGGGAATCAAACAAATGAAATGAATGTCTGGCACTCCAAAGATACATCTATCTGGAGCTATTTTGAAAATCATGAAGATCTAAATGTTAGAATCTGGTGCAGATGTGATTGACAGGGAATGATAGAAATGAGAGGATAGGCTTTAGGGGAAAGTTGTCATTTAGAGCACTACTTCTCAAAATGAACATTCAATTAGGTCACCCAAAGGTGTCTCAGAATGCAGACTCTGTGGGTCTAGGTCACAGCCTGAATTCTGCATTCTTAATAAATGTTCTCAAGTATTAGCAAGTTGTTTGTTCTCAGATCACAAGTAGAGTTGCAAGGATTTGGAGAACAGCAAAAACAGAAAAAATATACCAGAGCGCTGCTCACCTATGGCTCAGCTGGGGGATTGAATCTAGCACTCAGAGCTTCAGGCATAATAATAATTTTTATAACCATTGTGCTGTCTTCCAGCCCCCTTGAACAAGAAGGTTTAAGAGTAGCAAAACATTTCTTTGTAATGTGTACCTCTGAAGATTCTGGACAAAGATTTAGACCTAAAGAATTACAATGTATTTTTACAGAAGAAACTTATTAATCATGCTCATAAAAGTCTAACAACTCGATATAAAAATAGCAATAGTTGTGTTGGTTACTCTGTGACTTACTCCCCCCCCCCTCATTTAATGATATGCACACAGAGAAACACACACATATCACTGGACTTGAAGCATGAAAGGTATAGTCTCCACCACTGAACCACCACTTTAGTCCCTTTAATCTACCCCTCCCCTCATTTCTTTCTTCCTCTCTCCTCTTTCTTCCTTTTGATAGAGACAAGGAGAGAGAGAGAGAGAGAGAGAGAGAGAGAGAGAAAGTTGAAGAGACCACAGCACAAAAGATTTCTTCAGTGTGGTGGGAGTTGGGCTCAAACACTGTCCAAGTAAGCTAACTCACCAGCCCACCTCAAATTTTTCTTAATTAAAGGAAAGTAATAATTAATCTATGTCTATCTATTTTCAAAACACTTAACTGCTAATGAGAGGATACATGCTAAAAAAGAAATATATGTATAGAGTAAACACACACAGAGAGAGACAGTAAAACCCTTATTTTGTTCTCAGCTACTTGATATAAAGAACAAGATAATTTCCCTTTTCTATCACTGTGCCTCACGAGAGAGAGAGAGATAGAGATAGAGAGATAGAGAGAGAGAGAGAGAGGATCATCATGAATCTCTAGGGACAAAATGGTACTAAGCAAATTTATGATGATACATATGTGTATATGTGTTTTATTTGTTTGTTTCCAGGGCACTGCTGGGTTCTGGTTTATGGTGGTGTTGAAGATTCAGTTTAGGACCTCAGAACCTTAGGCATGAAAGCCTTTTGAATAACCATCTTCCAAGTTGTTTTGTCTGTTTCAAATAGTATCATTTTCTTTATATGTCTGGCCAATACCATGAAAACTAAGTTAGAGATTCTATTTGTAATGCAATGGTTGTTCTTACTTCATATATTTAGATGATTCACATTACAATTTTCCCTTAGAATCCTTCCATTTTTATTTATTCATTATAATATAATGTATTTATTTTTATTCAAATGCCATATTTAAAAATTAATTAATGAACTAAGAAAACCTGCAAAAGTGTTGTTAAATGAGTAAGAAAAACCATTTTACTTCCTTATATTAACAACATAATTATTTCTATTCCAGCAGAATGTCTCAACCAAATCAATGCAACCAGTACTACCCAGACATGTTTCACTTCAGATTGTGTCCAGAGATTCCAGGCATGGAATGTCAATCCTTCAGCTCCATCACTCTAGTGAAACCTTTCCTAGCTCATCCTAGCTCATAGGACTTCTTATTTCCATATTGGGTGGTGCATTTCCTAACAAAGTCACAGAACCTTTATCTACCTCAGGGCCCATGAGCAAGAGCACATGTGCACATATATATATAAGTTAGGGAAAAATATATACCTTAAAGTAAAAGTCACAATAGCCTGCAGTTACTCAATAATTGTAGTGAGCAAGTAGAAAGACCTAAAAAAAAAAAAAAAAGAAAGAAAGAAAGAAAGACAACATAAAGTACTTATTCAAATAGTTTCTACTTAGGCCTAGATACTTTCCTTACCTACTTCCTATTTCACTTCCCTCAATCACTTTAAGGCTAACCTTGTCAGACAAAGTAAGGACTACAGAAGCTGCAAAGGGCAAGAGACCGGCATAATGATGCATTTAAAAAAATTTATTTATTAGGGGATCAATGGTTTACACTCAATAGTAAAATACAATTGTTTGTACATGTGTAACATTTCTCAGTTTCCACATAATAGTTCAACACCCATTAGGTCCTCCTCCACCATCATATTCCAGGACCTGAACCCTCCCCCACAACCTCAGAGTCTCTTATTTTGGTGCAATACGCCAACTTCAGTCCAAGTTCTGCTTTATGTTTCCCTTCTGTTCTTATTTTCTAACTTCAGTTTATGAATGATGTCATCTGAGATTCTTCCTTCTCTTTCTGGGTGATCTCACTTAATATGATTCATTCCAGCTCCAAATGAGTACTCTTTTGGTCACTACCAGACCGCCCCATCATCCGGGACCCTAGTCAGGGTATCCTGGAATTTCCACAGACATGATGGACCTAAACCTCTAACAGATCCTTGTCTCCACTGTCACTGGTCATCACCATCAGAAACAACATAGTGAACCCTCTTGTGGTCCTCTACAGGACATTGCTCTCAATGTAGAACAACAATGGCTCCATTTTCCTGGCTTCTGTAATTGCTTTTCGACTGGATTTATCCTTGAGCAAAGAGAAGGAGTGAAGTTCTCCAGCTTAGCATCTATTTCCTTTTCACTAATGTTAAGCATTGCCTTAAAATACATCCTTCTAATTCTTGAGTTAATACTAGAGACAACTTGCTTAAAAATTCAGAATAGCTGGGGCAAGGTATTCAGCAGGCAGAACACAGGATTTGCATCTTGCATGTGTGAGGTCTTGGGTTCTATCTATAATATCACATAGAGCAGAGCAGAGTGGAGCTCTGTCTTGGTCTTTAGTTTTCTAAATAAATATTCAATAAGAATAAAAAAGGAAATATCAAAAGTGTAAAAGAATGAAGGAGATCCTATAATCCTATGATGAGGAACAGTCTGTTCATTCTTCCCCACCTTATGTCCACTTTGATATTTACCCCCAAATACCTTTTCAAAAATATTTATTTATTTATTTTATATGATAGAGAGTGATCAGGATTTAACTTGGGAACTTCAGGGTCTCAGACAAGCAAATCTGGTGCTTTATTGGATGCATTATCTTCCCAAACCTCAAGCCCTTAAGTACTTCTTAGAAAGAATTTTATTTTCCTTGTAAGCCTGAAAGTATTACAAATACCATTTGGATCATTTTATTTATGACTACACTCCATTCTCATCATAGTCATTGGTTAAGATTGATCACATATCTTTGAAGACAAATCTCCTCTAGGCTTCAGACCTTATCTTCCACTCAAGAAAATCAAAATGCTTATTCATCTACACTCTAACTAACATGTCACTGAACTGGTAGTGAATATCTGGAAATCTGTATTAAAAGTAGGAGAGAATTTCAATATAATAGTAATTGATTATTTTTCTTTTTAAAAATATTTATTTATTAACTTATAATGACAAGAAAGAAAGCATGAACCAGAGTATCACAAGCATATGAATGCTGAAGACCAAGTTCAGGACCTCATGCATAAAAATCTAGAGCTCTATGTACTGCAAAAACTCCTATGTAGTGATAGGTCGCATACACTTAATCAAGCTCATTGTCAGATTTTTAAGAAATTGACCAAATACCTAAGTTCATTCTCATTCTTAAAAGTCAGACTAGAGCAGCAAACTGCAAAGCAACTAAAAATATTATAGGAATGAGAGAAAACTAGGAACAAATAACAAACATCATGGTCCCCTCACTGCACTGATAAGAGCTTCAACAGAAAATTCCACATCAAATTCCATGGTCCACTGGGTTATGCTATGGAATACCCAGGACAATTAGACAAGAAATCTTCCATTGACTTTCTTTTCATTATATATATGAAACATTGACAAGACCATAGGAACAGAGGGGTACATTTCCATACATTGCCAACCCCCAGAGCTCCATATCCAATCCCCTCCATTGATAGCTTCCCTATTCTTTATCCCTCTGGGAGCATGGATCCAGGATCATTGTGGGGTGCAGAAGGTGAAAGGTCTGGCTTATGTAACTGCTTCTCAGCTGGACATTGGCAGGTCACCCCATGCCCCTAGCCTGTCTCTCTTTCCCTAGTGGGGCAGGGATCTGGGGATATGGGGCTCCAAGACACATGGTGGGGTCATCTACCTAAGGAAGACAGGTTGGCATCCCGGTATCACCCAGAACCTGGTGGCTGAAAAAGAGTTAAGATATAATGCAGAACAAATTGTTGATTAATCATGAACTTAAAGGCATGAATATTGCAGATGAAGATTAGGGTCTCTGTTTTAGAAAAAGCTAGTAGGTCTGTTTTAGGTATATTCCAGGGGGGGGGGCATAACTTTGCTAGTTTTTGCCTGAGCCTGACATTTAATATGCAGGTGGACCAGGTTATTGTCTGGGGAGATGGTGTCATAATGGGAAAAAGGACTAGGAAGCTGATCAGGGCAGAAAGTAGCTAGGAAGTAGATCAGGGCAGAAAGCTTTTCCCAAATATGGGGAAAGTGTATAAATATTGTTAACTATAAACCTCACTGGTTTGACTTTCTTTTCATTCTATAACTAATAGGAGAGAAGTCATTGTCACAAAGAGAGAACTTGAATTTCTGAATCTGTATAAGAATTAAAAAATTGTTATAATGTGATTTGCTGTGGATGAGTGTCTCAGAAAATCTAATTTTGCAAGTAGTATTTCTTCTTTTCCTTTTTCTTTATGTTTTCCCTTTCAAGAAAATGACTTTATTGAGGAAATGTTGACTTACAAGACCAAGAGTTTCACATCTCCACAAAATAGGTTTCAGCATCCACTACCAAACTGTCATCTTCCTCTACCCCAGATACCATTAAACCTCTTAAACCTCTTATTTCCCAATTTTGAATCCTTGGGGCTATTGTAATAAAGTACTTTTTATTAACGTTTTCCTTTGCTTTTCTTAAGTCTTCAGGTAGTATTTCCTAAACAGTAAGATGACTGACATTCCAAGAATAATTCTCAATCAAGCAGACACTCCAATATCAATTTAGACTTAATAATCCATGGAGGTTATCAGATTTGCATACAGCTCTGATTTTTAACTTTTTCCACAACCATCCCAAATTTTAAAGATGTCTATGCTTATTTAGTTCTTCTCTGTTTTATGCAGCTTTAGTCCTAATGTTTGAAATTCCTCATAAGTGGGAAAATAATAAATAAAAGAAGAAACTGTTTAAATGAACATTTCCTAACTAGTTTTAGTCCAGTAGAGTTCTGAGCACAAAATTATTCAAGACACCTTGAAGTTTTACATAGAAATTATGGAATCTATTCCATGAAAAATAAGTCTGCAATATTCAAAGATGATATTGTATCTTTTGGGATGAAATGAGTGAATGAAATAGAGGCAAAAGTAAACTACTAAATGGTTTCTTTCATGTGTGAAATATAAGTAATTAAAACAAGCAAACTGACAAAGCATAGTAATCAAATGGTCTTACAATTTATAAGAAGTCTAGTGGTTATCAAAGGTCAGAAATGGTGTGAGATGCAGAATGTTGGTGGTGGGTGTATGCAGTACACACACACACACATACACACACACTCATGTATATATTGCTGTGCAGCTATATCCCTGAAATCTTGTGACTTTGTAGACCAGTTAGATTACTAATAATAATACATTTAAAAATATATAGAGATGCATGATTTATAGGATTTATGAATCATAGTTATGCCCTGGCAGAGACATCAAGGTGATACTTTAATGAGAAAAACAAAGTACAACAGAAGATGGAGTAATTGTTTGAAGCTGATAGCAGAGAGTGGTGGAAGGGATTTGAAGAGGTCAGAGCATGGAGACCTCCAGGGAAACTCAGGGTATTATTCAGGTCCCTGATGTTAGTCTTCTGACAATCATCTATTTACATTTTATTTGGGACCACTATTACCTGTTCTGCCAACAACTGGTGGAGGATACCCCAGGGACACTCACAGAAACTGACATGGGGAAGTTGTGGCGGCAGTAAGACCAGGTTAGGTTTCAATCAAGCCACTTGAGTCTTAATGGAAAGATTTTCTTTTCTTTTTTTTTTTTTTTCTCCTTAGTGACACATTCAAACCAACTGAACAGGAAGCAGACAAGTTCAATTTCCACCCTACCTCTGACCTCTGCCAAAGTTTTAAAACAAGTCGCAAGGCCTAAACTTAGTTTCATGTTATACCCACACCTATTTCAACTCAATTGTGAAACAAGGTCTGTAGACAGCATATAAATCATGAAATACAAGTCTGAGCTCTTGTGTATGTATTACCCAGAGATATAACCACCTGAAGATTTTATCTCTCAGAATTATAAACTTGAATGCAATCTATAGCCTGCTCTAGATAGGTAGAGGCTAGGGAGAGCAGGGGTCAAGCTCTTCTGCATTGCAGGCAGAGAATACTAATCACTATCACAGTGACAAACAAATCTAAAGTGACAGTGTGACAGCAAAAGCAGATGTGAATCAGATTTTAGTCATTTCCCTTATTTCTCTTTTTCACAAACCAAGAAAATGGCTGATGAGATACGAAATGAGATGTCAGTGACCGGGAGAAATGTCATTCCAGTGATACTAATGAAGTAGTGGAGGGAGAGAGATCTGCAGACATGACAAATGTCAGACAAGATCAATAGCCAAGTCATACACATGATAAATAGAAATGACAGTGAGATATAAGGAAGGTTGCAAATATTTATATTTGATGAGACCACAACAACATTTTAAATATTTCTCATGTAGAAAAAGTATTCCTACAACCAAATAAATTCATACAAAAACCTGAGTTAGCAAAGATTGGTTGTATTATTAAAAAAAGTTTCCTCATAGCCTCTAGTATGCTACTAAGCATTCTAACTGATTCTAATTGGTTCTCCAGGAATCAATTTCAGAATATAACTCTTTTATTGTGAATATTTATTAACATCTCATGGGACACATAATCCATTTGATAGATGAAACTAGAAAATAAGTATATTTTCACTATGTCTGTTCATTGAGAGGCATTAAGAATATTACACTGATTCTAATTCTATTATCTTAGGGGGGTTTTGTGTGCTCAGGTAATGATAATGTTGAAGGACAGAAACTGTTAGATTCCTGCCCCACTAGGGAAAGATAGACAGGCTGGGAGTATGGATCTACTTGCCAACACCCATGTTCAGAAGAGAAGCAATTACAGAAGCCAAACCTTCCACCTTCTGTACCCCATAAAGACCCTGGGTCCATACTCCCAGAAGGATAAAGAAGAGGGAAGCTATCAAGGGAGGAATTGGATATGGAGCTCTGGGGGGTGGACATTGTGTGGAAATGTACCCCTCTTATCCTGTAGTCCTGTCAATATTTCCATTTTATAAATAAAAAAAGAAAAGAAAATGTTAGAAAAACTGATCCAAAAAAGGGAAGTAATTTCTATTCTCGACTCTGACACCATCTTCCCAGATAATATTTAAAGTTCACCTACATATTAACTATCAAGCTTAGTCAAAATTTTCTAAAGTCATGGGCCCCTTAGAACATACCTGCAATAGACTTCATAGCTTCTTTTCACCCCAAGATCCCTAATCTCATTAGCTCTATTCCTACTTTTTGGTTCCTGTTTATTAAACATTTTGTCCTGCTTTATATCACTTTCTTTCTCTCTTTCGTTCTTTCTTCCTTCCTTCCTTCCTTCCTTCCTTCCTACCTTCCTGTCTTTCTTTCTTTCTTTCTTTTTATTTTTATTTATAAAATGGAAACACAGTCAAGACCATAGGGTAAGAGGGATACATACAATTCCACACAATTTCCACCACCAGAGCTTCATATCTCTGGATGCAGTCCAAAATGAAACATGCCTGAGTTGATACTGGTTGGATCAGCAGATACATTATCAGTTTAAATGAATCGGGAGAGGCATGCAAGAAAGTTAGCCTCCTCCTAGAGGTTTCAGGACTGTGAAAAATACCTGGTGTCTGAGAGGCAGTTAAAATAATTTACATAAAAACAAGGTAATTTTTGGAAAATACAAATATAGCTGAGTAGAACTTTGCTAATATTGCAGCTGAGAAAATGACTCCATGGTTGTCATATAGAACTGCCATGCCTGAGGCCCTACATTCAACTTTGGGTTCCACATATGATGGAACAGTGCCTTGGTCTTTGTCTCTTGCTCTCTCATATAATAAGATAAATTAAGCAAATGTTTTTTTTTATAATAAAAATAATTTTAAAACATGTGAAGATGCAAAAATCTTGGGAGAAATGGCTAAGGATATTTTGATTTGTATATTCAACTTAAAAATAACTTCAGAAAAATTATGTAGTTAATAAAAGGTTGTATATAGAAATGTGATTTTTTTTTATGTTGTTCACAGTAGTAACAGCTAAATCCCCATTAACTTCATGTGTCGATGTGGGAAGTGGGCCCACTCTCCGGGAAGTCTAGGCCATTGTTTCCATGAGAGTCTGAGTGGGTAGACTCCAAGTTCTCCCCCTTCCCAGGTAGAGACAATGGCAGGTCCCCCCTGAGCTCGTGAACTAAGGACAGATGGCTCCAGATGGAGGCTACCTTTCTGTACATGTCACTCTGTCCCCTTAAAACAAAGGCCACGAATTACTGTGTATTGTGTATGGCCAACTTGAAAACTGACTCAAATATTTTGATCTTACTCAATTGCTCCCCTTCCCTGAAGTGCCTGTAATTTACCCCCAGTGAAAATTACATTGTTGAACTCATGACCAAGCCTTGTATGGTAACTTTCCAGTTGTGATCAAATAGTTTGTAGGTCAATATATAACTATGCATTGTGTTGCATTGTGTTTGGGTTAATGATTACCTCAACCTTCTTTCTGGGCTATGGGTATATCTACTAGCTTGAATCCCCTAATAAATGAGATGGCCCTCTGAGGCTCTCCCAGAGCTTGATAAGTCTGGTGTGGCTTCTTCCTCTCCATGCACTATGCCCTCATCATGCAGAGCCACCCTAAATCTCTCAGGGGGCCACTTCACCCTCCCCCACCTGTGGCTGGGTAGGTGGGGGACCCAGAGTGACCCTCATGTCAAAATACTCATTTCTTATAACTAATCACTAGACGGGACAATTAGTGGCTCACTTGGTTGAGTGTATGTGCTATAGTGCACAAAGACCCAAATTCAAGTCCCTGGTCTTCATCTGCATAAAGGAAGCTTCAGAGGTGGTGACTTAGCACTGAAGCTGTGTCTCTTATCTCTATCTCCCCTTCTCTATCTCCCGTTCCCTCTCAATTTATCTCTATCTAATAGATGAATAAATAAAATTAAATTAAATAAGTCCCAGACTATTTTCACATATCAGCATGTACAGTTTTTTATTTCTGTTTTATTATTATTATTATTGAAAATATATGGGAAATAAAATACTCCTGAGACTAAGAAACAGAAGAGACCTAATAACATGCTATGAAAAGTGCTTTTGAAAGCTCTAGAAGGAAATATGATGAAATAAAAAAAAAAGAGAGCTTATTTGGGGGTTCTGTTGTGGAAGTGTAGCTACTCCTATTGCCTTCATGCAAAAGTGATCTCCTAGCAGAGCAGGAAAGTTCATCCTCTTTGAAAGAACAAGTTCATAGCCTTCACAGCATGAAGGGTGAGAGAGGAAGGAGACTCCCAATAGGCCAAACACATCAACTCAGTGAAACCCTGAGATCAGTGGAGTGACAGATGTCTCAGTCAAGTCACCTTCACATTCAAAAGAGTATTGTTTTAAAAAAATAAAAGAAAGAAAAGAAAACCTGATAATGAGCTGTGTTCTTACAAAAAAAAAATTGCATGTGTTTTAATCCTTAGTGAAGAATAATTTCAGAAATGTAGACCTCGATGTTTTTCAGAAGTTTGCTATTTGATATGCATTGCAAATTGAGACAAAGTCTTTCATGAATACATTATTTTATTTACTATTTATGTAAGATGTTAAGTTCTGATTAGGCAAATTTGTTTCATCTCTGACATAAATGTGTTTATTTACTGAGTTAATGACACAACGATGTGAGACTAGGAGGTAAAGTAGACTGACTGAATTTTTTTATGACTGTTGCCATTAAAAGCAAATTCTTCGGAATTGTTAAGCTTATTCCATGTCTTAGAAAACTGGAGTCTGTCTTAAACACAAATACACATTTATATTTTTTTATTTTAATTTTTATTTATAAAATGGAAACATGGACAGAAACCATAGGATAAGAGGGGTACAACTCCACACAGTTCCCACCACCAGAACTCCATATCCCATCCCCTCCCTGATAGCTTTCCTATTCTTTATCCCTCTGGGAGTATGGACCCAGGATCATTATGGGGTGCAGAAGGTGGAAGGTCCAGCTTCTGTAATTGCTTCCTTGCTGAACAGGGGCATTGACAGGTTGATCATACTCCCAGCCTGTCTCCCTCTTTCCCTAGTGGGGAAGCAGGTCTCCAGCGTACATTGGTGGGGTTGTCTTTCCAGGGAAGTCTGGTTGGCATCACGTTAGCATCTGGAACCTGGTGGCTGAAAAAAGAGTTAACATATAAAGCTAAATAAATTGTTGACTAATCATACACTCCTATTAACATGTAAACTTATAAATCACTATTTAATTAATATGAGAGGGGAAAAACTGATTTAGTGTCAAACTTTTTTGCACAGACCATAGGCTGAGTATATGTTCCTTCAATCTAAGCACTTAAGACTTCAAATGTGTAATCAGACTGAATTCTAACAGTGGTTTCAAATTGTTAATACATTTCTAATAATGATTTGTTCTTTGAAATGTTGACTTTTCTAAAAAGCTTAGACCAGGGAGAACAGAATAACTCATATGTTTTTATAGGCATATGTATAAATATGTTTGTATGTATTTGTAGTGTAGTGTCTTATATTTCATATATGCATGGGTATGTATAGGCTATTGCATGGCTTAAATTTGGGGAGTAAAAGCTACTAATGTATATAAAGCTGCATTGTGATCTTTTAATGGATGATTTTTCATTAAATGGCCACTTCATAGTTTACATCCTGTTTTTGGATATTTAGAGTCTATTGGCTTTTATTTTTGCTTCTTGCAATGTTGCTACTACAGAAATGGTAACAACAAATTTTTGAATGTTCCTCAGTCTGTCTATATGATAAATAACTAAAAGTAGAATGGCTAAATCAGAGTCTGTGTTCTTTTAAGTTAGCTAGATATCACTGAAAAAACATTACTTTTTTTTGTATAAAAGTTTTTTTTGTATCATGACCAACCACACTTATGAAGCTATATTTCGAACCCAACCTATTCCATTAGCAATTCCACACTACAGAATTACTGTAATTTTGTGGTGTGTTTTATTTTTTTCCTAGTACTATTTTTTTCTTTATTTCTAATTATTCTGAATTGTCTTGGAAGCTACTATATGGTTTAATTCTCATATAACTTTTATAATGATATTGAATAGATCTGAAAATTTAGAGGGAATTAATATTGTTATATTGTGAATTTACCCAGTATGATATGTACCTTTATATTTATCTGCTACTTTGTTTTATTTACTTTTTTATTTCCTTGTTTACAAGCAAATTACTGAAATATACCAATATAGGATCTTGCACTTATATTATTCATCTATACTATTCCTAGGTATTTTATCTTTTAAAAAAATTTCTTTATAGGGGAATTAATGGTTTACAGTAGACAGTGAATATGTACATGCATAACATTTCCTAGTTTTCCACATAACAATATACCCCCCCACACACTTATCACTTTCTACTATAAGTGAGACATTTCCTTCCAATATATTATCTAACCAATTCTGCAAAAAAGCATTCCTGGTTTTACTCTGTTGGAGGCAAATGCAGTAGTTTTCTTATTAAGATATATTTTTTAGTTAATTAACTAGAATGTTTCAAGTCTATGATTTCACTTCTTTCTTTCTTTTCCTTTCTTCCTTTCTCTCTTTTTCTTTTTATTACCAACAGGATTATCACTTGTGCTAGGTGCCTATACTAGGAATCCACTCCTAGCAGCCATTTTCTTCCTCACCCCCCCCCCCCCACCTTAATGGATAAGATAAAGGGAAAATGAGATGGGAATGGGAGAGGAAGGAAGAGAAAAAGATAGACACCTGAAAACTTGCTGCACAACTCTTGAATCCTTTACTGGTTGCGAACAGGGCCTCAGCCATGGTCCTTGCATATGATAATGTGTGTGCTTAATCAGGGTTTACCACCACCTGGCCCCAATTATATTTTAATGTAAGCAAACATTATCTTGAGTATTTTTTTTTATAATTTTGTACACATAATTTCTGTAGTTTATTTAATTGCATTGGTAAAATATTAGAGAAACAAGAACATTTTAGACTCTAGACTCTATTGTCTATTTGTAATTTAAACTCCATGGAAATCTTATATCATTAAATACCTACATGAGAAACTTGTTATGCAATATTATCTATCTTATTATTATTATTTATATTTTTACCTCCAGGGTTGTCCCTGGGCTTGGTGCTGACACTACGAATTCACTGCTCCTAGAAGGCATTTTTTTCCTTTATATTGGATAGAATAGAGAGAAATTGAGAGAGGAGGGGGAGATCAAGAGGGAAAGAGATAGATAGACACCTGCAGACCTGCTTCACTGCTTGTGAAGTGTCCCCCTTACAGATGAGGAGCTGGGTCTCAAACCTGGTTCCTTGTGCAGGTCCTTGTGCTTAGTACTATAAGCATTTAACTGGGCTAATCACCACCCAGCCCCAGTCATGTTTTCTAGATTAATTTATTCTGCATTGAATAAAAGGGTCAGAGATACAGGTTTTGCTGTTTTGGTGCATATAGATTTAGGGTCTCATAAATGTTTTGTGTGATTTTACCACTCTGGGCCACTTACTTTGTTTTTTTGTTTTTGTTTTGTTTTGTTTTGTTTTAGAGAGAGAGAGAGAAAGAGACTAAGAGACTACAGTAACAGAAATCCATCTGGTATCATAGCATATCTCATATGGCTCCAGGGCTCTGACCTGGGCCTCAGATATGGCAATGCAGGCACCCTGTGCTGTGAAGTCTCCTGCTCACATTCTTTTTTTTACGTAATGGTTTTGCCTAAAGTGTTTACCTAGAAACAGTTTTGTCAGATTATATTTAAAGTTCACATTTCTATGGAGAAGATACAAACCTTAATGTTCTAGGGCACTAGAGAGATCTTGCTCTTGTAAACTATCCTATGAAATTTTAAGGAGTCTCCTTTATTCTTCCAGTTGCAGATGCCTCTTTGCATTGTGGAAGCCAAGAGTTGTTAATGTAGCAAAGTAATCATATGTGAAACTGTTTTCAGTTGTGTTCTTGGACATATAAAAAAAAAGAAGCTCATCTCTGTCATAAGATAATAAGCCCATATGAGACCTAAGTCTGGATCTTCCCACCCACAGAGAGTAATTTATCCCTCTGGGGTTCAAGGATGAAGACGGATGAACTAAAGTCTCCTAAAGTCAATTGTTTTTCAGGTTTTGTCTGTAAGTATGAATTCACTCAGAAAGACTGTTAACTGGGATTTGGATAGAGAAAAATATGTATCCTAACATGGAAAGGGTAAATTTTCTAAAAGGGAAGTATTTTAAGTCAAGAAAGAGAACAATTTTGGGTGGTGCCTTCCCTTCAAGAGCAAGGTTCATTTTGAACTTTCTTGTTGCCCATGAGGCAGAATAACTATGGGATGTCTTAACCTTATTTTCTTTTTTATTAGTGATTTAATAATGATTGACAAGGTTGTGGGATAAGAGGGGTACAATTCATACAATTCCCACTACCAGAGTTCTGTATCTCATCCCCTCCATTGGAAGGTTCCCTATTCTTTATTCCTCTGGGAGTATGGGCCAAAGATCTTTATGGGGAGCAGAAGGTTTGGTTTCTATAACTGCTTCTCTGCTGAACACAGGCATTGGCAGGTCGATCCATATCTCCAGACTGCTTCTATCTTTCCCTAACATCCATCCCAGGTCAAAGATTTATGTGGGAAACTATTCGGGTGAAGAAATTCCAATAGAGTGATGGTAAGGAAAGAGGAGAAAAGGAAAGATGTGAGGCAATATGATGCAATGAGTGGAAGCCTCTCTGATACTCAGCCTTGAAGAGAAATGTCACACAGTTCGTTCAATGGTCATGTTCACAATTACTTCAAATGAGGAGTCAGCTAAACGGGTTTACATGAACAGCAAAATGTGGTGATGAAGTGTACACTTTTTATGTTTCATTAGGGGAATAATGTACAAAACAATTGCTATCACATAAATATAAGTTGTTTTCTCCTAATGACAGTACACCATTTTCATCACCAACTTAAACCCCCCTCTACCACGGTGCACTGGGTCTCCAATGTCCTTTCAACTCACTCCTGCATGAAGAGCACTCTTATGGTGAGGCATGTGCACACTTCACCTAGAAAGAGAAAATTAGCAACTTCGTGTTTCCCATTAGAAAGAACATTCTTTCATTTACTCAGTTGTTGCTGGACAAATATAGTAAATTAAATTCATTTCCATAAGGCATTTCTCTTCTGGTTGGATTCTGTAGCACACACTGATAATGGGTATGAAAGAATTCTCCATTAGATTCCTGGATTTGTTTAAGTATTTTGTTAACGCAGCACTAAGACATGAACTGACAGCCTCATGCTTGCTCAATTCTCCCTCACCCTTAGCAGCCTCCCTAGCCCTGACAGAAAAAGAAAAAGAAAGGGAGATAAAAAATGCAGTGTTCCATCACTCATGGTTTACCTTTGCTGCTGCATATTGTTCCCTTGTGATGGCATGAACTAAATCGAGACTGACATGTGATAAAGTATGTTCTCTACCCACTGAACTAGCTTCAAGACATTAAATATGGTTTTCATATATATATATATATATTTAATTATTGATTTTTAAAAAAATTTTGTTACCAGGGTTATCCTGGAGCTGGGGCTCAGTGTCTGTACAAGGAATCCACTGTTCCCCACTTTTTTGGATAAAAATGTACAGAAATTGATAAGGAAGAAACAAAGTAAATTATGCTCCAGCTTTGGGGTAAGCCAAATATGAAAGCAGTGATGGCAAAGACATTTAAAACCACACTTCACATTTTCATTGTTTATATATGTCCATGTATGATCTTTATTTATTTATTTATGTTTCATTTATTTATTTATTTATTCCCTTTTGTTGCCCTTGTTGTTTTATTGTTATAGTTATTGTTGTTGATGTCGTCATTGTTGGATAGGACAGAGAGAAATAGAGAGAGGAGGGGAAGACAGAGAGTGGGAGAGAATGATAGACACCTGCAGACCTGCTTCATTGCTTGTGAAGCGACTCCCCTGTAGGTGGGGAGCCGGGGGCTTGAACTGGGATCCTTATGCCTGTCCTTGCGTTTTACGCCACATGCGCTTAATCTGCTGCACTACCGCCTGACTCCCCATGTATGATCTTTAGACTCTAAACCCTAACATCCTGAAGACTGGAGGTTAAGCTTTTATATGCTACTTATAAAGTAAAGCAATATGACATCACTTAGTAATGAAATTATTTTATTTTATTATTTTTTATTATCTTCATTTATTTATTGAGTAGAGACAGCCAGAAGTTGAGAGGAAGGGGGAGATAGAGAAGGAGAGAGACAGAGAGACACCTTCAGCCTTGCTTCACCACTCATGAAGCTTTCTCCCTGCAGGTGGGGACCAGGGACTTGAACCTGGGAACTTGCACATTTTACAATGTGCATTCGACTAGATGTGCCACCACCTAGGCCCCCAAACTAGTTTTTTAACAATTCTTTTAAAATATTTTTATTTATTGGATAGAGACATAGAGAAATTGAGAGCGGAGAGAGACAGGAGAGAGATAGACACCTGCAGCCCTGTTTTACCACTTATGAAGCTTTCCACCTAAAGGTGGACTCCAGGGGCTTGAACCCAGGTCCTTGTGCATGGTAATGTGAGCACTTAATCAGGTGTGCCATCCCCTGGCCACGATCATTGAAAATTAGTAAGGAAATTTCTATCTCCTATACAAAGGAAAATGCAGTTTGCTTCTTCTTCTTCTTCTAGCGTTTGCCCTTCTTCCGTAGCCAGTCAACAGCATCAGGTTGAGCCTGATATAAAGTTTCGAGACCTCCTTTGAATCTGGAGGGGTGGCAGTTGTTGACTATGTGGGTCATAGTCTGTCTGTAGCCGCAGGGGCAGTTCGGGTCGTCTCTGGCTCCCCAGCGATGGAACATAGCGGCGCACCTGTTGGATAGCGATTGAGGAGGGCCCAATCATAACGTGCTAGGTCAAAGCCGGGTTGACGCTTGCAGGGGTCTGTGATGAGGTGTTTGTTCTTTATCTCAGCTGACTGCCGACTCTGTTTCCAAGAGACTGGAACAGAGAAGTTCAGTGTAGGCATAGGGGACCAGATTGGGTGATGAGACGTCAAGCGTTGAACAGGGTGGGCGAAGATATCCACGTATATTGGCAGGTCCGGTCGAGCGTAGATGTGGGAAATGAACTTAGATGATGCCGCATCCCGACAAATATCTGGCGGGGCGATGTTGCTAAGAACTGGCAGCCATGGAACCGGGGTGGAATAGATGGTTCCAGAAATTATCCTCATGGAGGAATATAATTTGGAATCGACCAAGTGGACATGGGGGCTACGGAACCATACTGGGGCACAGTATTCTGCAGTGGAATAGCATAATGCCAGAGATGATGATCGTAGTGTGGAAGCGCTCGCGCCCCATGAGGAGCTGGCCAGTCTTGCAATGATGTTATTCCTCGCGCCCACCTTTGCTGCAGTTTTTATGAGATGTTTGTGAAATGACAGAGTGCGATCGAGAGTAACGCCAGTCTGCTCATATGGCATAACTCATTGCACTAATTCAGACTCTGTTCAAAACTCCTTAATTGTACTAAAAGAAAGAAGGTGAGAATGGTGGTTAAGTTTTTGTTGACAATTCTCATTTTGAATTTGGAGGAGGAATGTACACAAATATCATGAAAGCAACTTAACTTGTGTTCGTTGCCATTCTCTCTTTCATTTAACATAGAGATATTATCTCTTTAATTGATGATTTACTTCAGATTCCACTTAGAACTACCAAATACTGGGCTAAACATTTGCATGTCTTTGTGGTAGTACCATTGATGGCATTTTATAAAATTTAGAAGTAGGAAGTAAGATCATGGATTGAGCTGCTTACCAACACTGTTGGCTAGATACACATCTTAAAGTTCTAGACAATTACTGAAGACAACAAATTATAAATATTTGTGAAGAAACAAAGTGAAGACAGTACTAAGAATTGCAGAGACAATTTTTATTTACTTGCTATGAAACTTAAAAAGATCCAAAACTATTATGCATCTGAAAACTTCATAATTGTGTACTCTATAAAAATTTATGCATGAAACTCCTTTTTCTATTTTAAAGTAGAATGAGCAATAAGTCACAGATTTTAAAATAATGCTAATTAATAAATCCATCATCTGGAGAGGTCAAATATATATCACCACTACATGTAGGAATTACAGCTGGAGAATCTGATCAAGTTAGTCTTCAGTTGCTGAGAAAAATTTGTCATTAACAAATGAAATGGCCTCTTTTCCACATGCCTCCCTATTTTTCATTATTTATTGTGTATCAACTTTGCATCATATTCTGTACATTACTGCAGATATTCATCATTACTTAATATAATCTTGAAAATAGAGCATTATTTTTTTCTGTGAAGAGCAAAAGCAGCCACAAACATGTTAATGGATCTGAGCACAAAAATGAATCACAGAACATAATGACTGTCATTAATATTTAGCTCAACTGCAGTATCTTTCATTTACATAATTACCTACCATCATTTTTGTCTCACAACTTTGATGTGACAGAGTAGTCATTGAAATATTTCTTATTGTTTTAGGGGAAAATAGTCTTCATTTGTGATAAGGATGCCATAGAATGTGACTTCAAGAGATGCTTTTCAGGGATGAGTATTTAATCTTTCAGAAAGGGTTTCTCTATTTTCATATGTATACTTGATTTGTCACAATCAACTCCACTGTACTTCCTGCTCAGCCATAGAAATATTTGAACACATACAGACAATGTGCATGAAAGACTAAGGCAATATATTGTTCTATCCCAAGTTCATAGTAAGAGTATTTTGTACTCTTTTTTTTCTTTCATTTTTTTTTTTTTAGCAGTGAACATCAACACCATTCCCACAACCAAGGACTGTGTAACTTAAACAAAACCATCCAAATATATACAGAACACTCAATTTCTCACAGAGTCTAGACTTCTGATGTGTTTGTAATAAAGCAAAGAATCTGCTTTTTTTCTATTTTAATTCTTCTGATGAGAGCATGTCATAAATGTCACAGAAACAAAACTATGAGAGTTTTTTTAAGATTTAATTATTTGTGTACATTTTATTAGTGATGTAATACTGATTTACAAAATTATAAGATAAAAGGGGTATAATTCAACACTGTTCGTATACCAGACTTCTTTATACCCACTCCCTGCAATGGAGACTGCAGTAGTTCTTTCAAGGTTTCAGATATATGTGGGTATTATTTCTATGTCTAGCTGTCTATATTTATATATATTTGCCCCTTTTTTTTTTCTATCGTCCTGCCGTCTCTTCCTTTCTAAGTCACACCTACACCTATTACTAATTATGAATGTCCTCCTTTTTTCCTTCCGGTGGGAGTTCAGAGCCCCCTGGTCATCTTTTCCTAACATTTCTCCCCCTCTCTGGGAGTATAGGCCAAATTACTTTATGGGGTTCAGAAGGTGGGAGTTCTGGCTTCTGTAATTATCTTACTGCTGTACATAGGCGTTGATAGGCTGATCCATACCCCCAGCCTGTTTCTATCTTTTCTTAGTGGGGTAGGACTCTAGAGAGGTAATGCTCCAAGACACATTAGTGAGGTCATCTGCCAAGAGATGTCAGGATGGAATCATGATAGCATCTGTGGCATGGTGGCTGAAAGACAGTCAAGATATAAGGCAGAAAAAAATGATTAATGAGCAGAATCCAAAAAGTAGGAATAGAGTAGATAAGAATAGGGATCTTAGAGTGGAAAGAAGCTAGGAAGTCTATTTTAGGTAAATTCCTATGGCTCCCTGACTTTCGTAGTTTTTATTTGACTTTGATAGCTAACATCGAGGTAGACAAAAATACTGTCTGAGAAGATGGTGTCAGAATTGAAAATACAGAATATATATGCATATTTAGCACAGGAGCCTGTGTAACTTCTGAGTCTCTGTCAGTCTGAACTCTTAGTCACAGCTACGGATATTCTAGGCTGCACTCATTTCAGGACCAAGTTCCTCAAGTGGCAGGGTAGGATGATCCAACTTCCCTTAGAAGAGTGGGGCAGTACCTACTATTGTTACTTTATAGAGAGGACAAATTTCTGAAGTGGCCCATATGAGGGCTTTTGATGACATTCCTGATGGAAGTGACCAATGATGGTGAAGAGAAGGATCTATTAGAGGTTTAAGCCCATCATATCTGTGTGGGAATCCAAGAATTCCCTAACTAAGGCCCCAGATGATGGGTGGCCTGGCACTGACCAAAAAGGCCATCATTAAATGAGCCTGTCTTCGGCCCTTATCCAGTTTTTGTAGTCCTCTCATTATCTAACGAGCTTAGACTTTCTCCCAGTTATTAGAGCACTGAGGTGCCATTTTTTTTTTTTTTTTTTTTGTATACAAACTAGTATTAGTTTTAAGGAGTCTGCTTTCTTTAGGGCTTTCCGCTACACTGTCAAACTTGTGAGGTCTTAGTATGATTAGTTAGAGAATTTATAATGTTTTCTTTAGGTTTTCTCACTATGATCACAGGCTTACTATTTCTAAGTCTAATCATGGAGAGCTATTAAGCACTTTTACTTTGAGGTATATGATTTCCCCTTGTTTACTGATATATGTACACCTGTACCCACTATCCTAGGCCCTAGCCTGTATCTAGTATCTGTAACTTTGTTAGATAATGTGAAATCTGAAATGGAACAAGGTAGTGCCCTGTGTTAGGGAAGATCTCAACAGATAAGAGGAATTGGGAGGTTGACATCTCAGTTTTGGTATCTCTGGTGAAAATCTGCAGTAATAAGTCAGTAGCAGCATAATGTGGCATGGCAGCATTGGTAGTCTAGACCAATTAGGGTCAGTAGAGGCTGTATTAGGGTAAGAAATCAGAGAGTAGAAGCATCAAGAAACATGGGCATTGTTATAGAGGTTCTAGGATTGGGAGAAATAAGGATCTTGAAGAGAATTAGAAGAGTTTATTGTAGTCTTAGAAAGTTTAAAATAGCAATAGTTAATTATTATAACCATATTAGCTGAGAGTTTGCTTTTCTATGAAAATCCAATGGTTAGGATATACTGTAATGTACTTGACTTCATTATGCTTTGTTCCCTTTAGGATTATCAACTAATCACAGTATCTTAGATACTGACAGGGCCACATGGTTTTGAGCTATCTGGTCTAAGGTTGTAGGTAACTTAGATATGTAAAAAAAACTATATATACAAATATATTTTTAGAGCTTTTTAACAAATTTGATCCCAATGTCATAATATGATCATCTTACAAATCTGAAACATTAGATATTCAGCCTAAAGAAAATATGTATACTTGATCTATGGTCTAGGCAGTTAGAGAACTCAAAGTATTAAACATATTTTCCCCTGAAATGTTAAATGTTAATAGTGATTCATGAGATTATCAATTAATAGGATTAGAATTCCACACCTTTCCCAACAAAATTTCATGTCTCCCCATACTCCACACCCTATATAGTCTTGGATATGTGTTAACTTTTTGTTACTTTTTATTTATTCAAGATCCTGTGTTCAATTCTCTAAATTCCATATGAGTGAAACCATGAAGTTGTCCTTTACCTCCTTACTTACTTCACTAACCATATTTTACAATTATATTCATTGTATTCCAAGGACATAATATCATTTTTATTTCTGAGTAGTACTCCACTGAGTATAGGTCCCATTAATTTTAATCCAGTCATCTGTTGAAAGGCATTTTGGTTGCTTTCATATTTTGGGTATTGTGAATAATGCAACATTGAACATGGGAGTATATATACCCCTTTCAATCAGTGTTATTATCTCTTTTGGAAAAATGCCTCTAGGAGTGGAATTGCTGGATCATAAGGTATTTCCGTGTGTATTTGTTTAAGGATTCTTCTCATTGTTCTCCTTAGTGGTTCTACCAGTTTGCATTCCCACCAGCAGTGTAATAGAATTCCTCTCTCTCTCCACATTCCTTCCAACACTTATCATCTCCTGTTTGTTGATGAAAGCTTTTCTCACTGGTGTGAGGTGGTATTTCAATGTGGTTTTAATTTGTATTTCTCTGATGATGAGTGAATTGGAACATTTCTGCATATGTTTGTGGGCCATATGTATCTCTTCTTTAAAGAACTGTCTATTCATGTTTTCTGCCCACTGTTTTATTGGGTTGTTCCTTTTCTTTATGTTGAGCTGTATGAGTTTTTTTAGGTGTTTGATATCAACCACTTGTCTGAAGTGTGGTGTGCAAATGTTCTCCCAATTATTATGTTCCCTGTTTATCCTTATGAAAAAAAATTGATATGTAAAAGCTTTATAATTTCATATACTCCCATTTTCTCAATCTTGTTTTTGTTTCCCTTGAACTTGGAGTGGAGTCTCCAAATACATATTTTTAGATTTTTTTCTATTGTATTCATTTATTTATGGGGTAGAGATAGCCAGAAATCAAAAGGAAGGGGGAGATATGGAAGGAAGAGACAGAGAGACACCTGCAGCACTGCTTCACTACTCACAAAACTTTGCACTTGCAGATGGGGACTGGGGGCTTGAACATTGTACACTGTGACATGTGCACTCACCCAGGCCACTATACTTGGCCCCTCCAAATACATCTTTCATGTTAATGTCATGAAACTTTCACTGAGGCATCTGCAGAAGCAGCACAGCCTGCCTCAGATGTATGCTCAGGTGAGTGTCTGGAGCGAAAAGGGGTACAGGGAAGGAAACCAACACAGATAATTTAGAGGTCCAGAGAGGGGAGAACCATTTCCCCTCTATTCACAGTAGTCACAACAACACACAGTGCTAGTGGTGAGAGAATGGAACCTTTCAGTTCTCAGTCCATGACCTCAGGGGCATTAGCTGACTGAATTACAGGCAAAGGACATATCAAAAAAGCAGGGAGAATTTGTAACCAAAATAAGTCCTGTCTGTTGCTAAAACATAAAGGTAATTTGAGGCAGCTGGTGGCTAAAGGGTACAGTGATACCTGATTTTCTGAACACAGCTGCAGCCCAGCAGCAAACCCCTGAAGCTTGGCTTCAGACTGAAATCATACCAAAATAAATAAATAAATAAATAAATATAAAAAACCAATATGAAAACCACATGGAGTACAAAAAGCTCACAGAAACAATAGAGACCTAACCCAGCACCCTCCAGCCCCAGCCCACCATCACCCAACGTAAAAACAAGGTGAAGCCCAGAGATCACAATAGTACCAATCTAAAACCAAGCCTCAGGGTTTGCTGGTGGGCTACAGCTGTGTTCATAGACACAGGGCTCACTTTACCAGTTAGCCACTGGCCAGCTGCCACAAATTACCTTTATGTTTTGACAACTGGTGGATTTTTTTTTCTTTATTAGACAGAGACAGCCAGAAATGGAGAGGGAAGGGGATGACAGAGAGGGAGAGAGACAGAGAGACACCTGCAGCCCTGCTTCAACACTCGTGAAGCTGTGCCCCTGCAGGTACGGACTAGGGGCTCGAACCTGGGTCCTTGCTCACTATAACATGTGCACTCAACCAGGTGCACCACTAACCGTCCGGTGCCTCCATATATATATATTCTTCTTTTTTTTTTTTTTTTTTTTTCTTTACCAGAGCACTGCTCAGCTCTGGCTTATGGTGGTATGGGAGAGTGAACCTGGGACTTTAGAGCCTCAGGCATGAGAGTCTTTTTGCATAACATTATGTTATCTACCCCCACCCCTGACTGGACTTCTTTTGGTCACAAATGCTTCCTGCATTTGGTGTGTCCTAGACTTTAATTCACTAGGAGCTAAAAAGTCACAAATTCTCTTTTCTCGCAGCCAGCATAGTGTGCTGCCCTAACTCCTACTGCATGCAGAGGGAAAATGGTGCCATGCTCTGCTGGAGCTCTAAATTCTTTTTTTTTTTTTTTAATTTATAAAAAGGAAACATTGACAAAACCATAGGATAAGAGGGGTACAACTCTACACAATTCCCACCATCAGAACTCTGTATCCCACCCCCTGTCCCACACCCCTTCTCACCCCATCCATGAGCAGGAGCCTCCACCTGAGACTGGTCTTTCTGCAAATGTCTCAGCAGTAGTTGGTGAATTTTGTTATGTTAGATAGTTGTAGATATTTGTTGTTTAGGGGAAGAATCGTTGTTACACCATGACCACACTTCCTGCCCTCTCGAAGTATATATATAGATTTCCTCTATGAAGCAACCAAGGTCATTTCTTCTTACATATAGTACAAATTTGATCACACCAGTCTCTTCACTTCTATTTTCCATTTCACCCTAACCAAACTCTGAGTATATTTAATATTATTACAATCAAATTGTAATAATATACACCTGATATACTATAATAGACCTTGGTCTTTTTCACTTTATGTCCTCTATATAAGCACATAATATAATATGGCATGCATATGATATAATATTCATGTCTTCTATAATTTTGATATTTATTTATTTGTTTGTTTATTGTTGGATAGAGATTGAGAGGGAATGGAAAGATAGGGAGAGAAAGAGACAAAAAGATCCCTGTAGTGCTGCTTCACCACTTGTGAAGCTTCCCCCCAAAAGTAGAAACCAAGAGCTTGAGGGCAGAGGTAGATGGCGTAATAGTTATGCAAACAGGCTCTCATGCCTGAGGCTCCAAAGGTTCAATCCCCACACCAGTATAAGCCAGAGATGATCAGTGCTCTGAAATCATTCACTTGACGGCTTACTTCTCACTCTTTCTTATTATCCTATAATGCTCATGAAGACAAGAATTCTCATCTACTTTTATCTGTTTGCTTGTTTACTTGTTTATTTATATTTGCCACTAGAGCTATTTCTATGATTCTTTACTTGCACAACTCCACTGCTTCGGGGCCATTTTTTAAAAAATTTTATTTATAAAATGGAAACACTGACAAGACCATAGGATAAGAGGGGTACAATTCCACACACTTCCCAACACCAGAACTCCATATCCCATCCCCTCCCCTGATAGCTTTCCTATTTAACCATCTGGGAATATGGACCCAGGATCATTATGGGATGCAGAAGGTGGAAGGCCTGGCTTTTGTAATTGCTTCCCCACTGAACATGGGTGTTGGCAGGTTGATCCATACTCCCAGTCTGTCTCTCTTTCCCTAGTGGGGCAGAGCTTTGGGGAAATAGGGCTCCCAGACACATTGGTGGGGTCATCTGCCCAGGGGACTCTGGTTGGCATCATGGTAGCATCTGGAACCTAGTGGCTGAAAAAAGAGTTAACATATAAAGCCAAACAAATTGTTGGCTAATCATGAACCTAAAGTCAAGAATAGCTCAGATGAAGATTTGGGGTCTTCGTTTTGAATGTAGCTAGTAGGTCTATTTTTTGGTATATTCCAAAATATATTCCATGACTTTATTAGTTTTTGTCAGAGCCTAAAATCTGATATACAGGTGGATCCAAGTTATTGTATTGGGAGATAATGTTATGGCTAGGAAAAAGACCTAGAAAGCTGGATCAAGAAAGAGAGTATCTCCCAAGTGTGAGAAAAGTACATAAATATTGTTGACTGTAAACCCCATTGATTTGGTCTGGGGCTCATATTCAGCATAGGGGCCTATGTAGCCTCTCCATCCCTGTAGGTCTGAGTTCATTTTAAGAAATAAAGAGGGAAAGAAATATGGGGAGAAAGAGAGATACCTGCTGTCCTACTTTAATATTCATGAAGCTTCCCTCCTATAGGCATAGGCTAAGTACTTGAACCTAGGTACTCATTCACAGTAGTGTGTGTGTTCTACAAATGCACCACCACTAGGCCCCAACCATCCATCTGATCAGTCAATATATACAAATCTTATTATCCTCAAATAACAAATGTATGACAAGGTGACTTTATTAAACTGTGGCAGGCCAATAATTTACTATTTTCAGTGTCCATTCTGGAAGATGCCATCAACCTGTTTACTTCACATCCTTTCTTTCTTTCTATCTTTCTTTCTTTCTTTGTTTTCAGGCTTTCATTTTTATTTTTTAAATTTATTTATAAAAAGGAAACATTGACAAAACCATAGGATAAGAGGGGTACAACTCCACACAATTCCCACCACCCAATCTCCATATCCCACACCCTCCCTGATACTTTTCCTATTCTTTATCCCTCTGAGAGTATGAACCAAAGGTCATTGTTGGGTACAGAAAGGGAAGGTCTGGCTTCTATAATTGCTTCCCCACTGAACATGGGCATTAACAGTTCGACCCATACTGCCAATTTTATTCTTTTATTGCATATGTGGAAGGAAGTTCCATTTGATGCAGAAAGGAGAAAAGGGAGAGGGAGAGGAGAGAGAGAAATTAAAACATCACTTTGGTACATGCCAGAGATTGAGCCAGTAATTTCAGGTATGAAAGCCTAATGTTTACTAGTCAAGCTAGTTTCCCAAACCCTTACTATCAATTCTATGCACAGATAGAGGCAGACAATGGAACAGTTGTTCTCCATTCTCAACATGAAAACAGCAGAAAAGATCCTCTGTAGAAGTTTTAAAACTATTACAAACACAACTTTCTAATTAAGTAGATTCATTTAGGATTATATTGGGCTGCTTGGAGCAAAATCCAAGTTCAGTGATTTGAACTAACTTGAGTTTATAGATTTTATTTTACACGGATACTAAAGTTGAATACTCTAGGGCTAATGCAGCTATTCAGAGAACAAAGAGCCTTCTATCATGCTTTTTTTACCTTTGACCTGTGACCTCTGTCTTGATGAATATGAAGTAGCCAGTATACCTTCAAACACAGAGTTTTTTTAATTAGTGATTTACTATTGATTTACAAAATCATAAGACAATTGGCTTATAATTCCACACTGTTTCTACCACCCCACTCCAGTAGTAGTTCTCCAAAGGTCATAGATATGAATTGACTTTATATCTATAACTATCTGGGTTTTTTTGTTTTTTTTTTTTTGGTTTTTATCAGAGCCTTGTTCAGTTCTGGCTTGTGGTGGTGCAGGGTATTGAACCAAGGACTTTGGAGCTCAGGAATGAGTTTGTTTTGCTTAATCATTATGCTATCTACCCCCCACCCTAACTAACTATATCTATATTTTTCTGCACAGTTTTCCTATGGCCCAGTTTCACTTCCTTTGTAAGTCACACTTATACCAATACGTGTACAGTACTTCTGAATATCCTTCGTTTTTTTCCTCTATTCGTCAGATAAGAGAAATAGTGCCTGAATTCCTCTGGTGTTTTCCAGATTCGCTTCCCTTTCTGTGATGGTACCAAAGCAAGACTCCTGATGACAAATGCTTGGATCCTGGTGGAATGGGGTTCAGACTCCTCTGGCCATCTTCTTCTATCATTTACCCCTTTGTGAATGTGGATCAAAAAATTTTGGAGGGTGCAGAAAGTGGGAGCCTTGGCTTTTATAATTGTTTCTCCACTGAACATGGACTTGATCCATACCCCCAGTCTGTTTTTTACCTTTTCCTAGCAGGATAGGTCTCTGAAGGGGTTAGGTTTCAGGACACATTAGTGAGGTTGGCTTCCCAAGCAAGTCAAGATAGAATCATAGTAGCATCTACAACTTGGTGGTTGAAAGGCAGTAAGATAAAAATCAGGCCAATATTCTACCAGCTGGGACCCAAATCGGGGAGTCCTGAGATTCCCAAACAGACTTGGTGGGCCTAGAACTGAAAGAAATCCCTTTCTCCATTGTTACCAGTCATTTCTATCAGGAACAAAATAGACCCCTTTGTAGGCCTCCCATAGGACCTTGCCCTCATCCTGGATCAACAATGGTAGAGAATGTTCCGTCCTCCGAAGGGAGGCTGCACAACATACTCTATGCTACACCTGAGGAAGATGGGTGGATATTGGGGCAGCATGGAATGTTCCTACTCATGACCACAGAATGTGAGGTCAGATCTAGAGGGATGTAGAGGTCACACAGGCTCCTAAGCTAATTATGGGCCCCAGATCACATCAAATCAATGAGGTTTACAGCAATATTTATACCCCTTTCCCATATTTCGGAGCTACTCTCTTCCCTTATGCAGCTTTCTGGTCCTTTTCCCAGCCATGACATCATCTCCCCAGACAATAATTAGGATTCACCTGCTTTTCAGATTTCAGGCTCAGGCAAAACAACAAAAAATAACACCAGTATAGCTATAGGCCCTTTGAAATATAACTAAAATATGCCTACTAACTATCTACAAAATGGAGGACCCCCACCCCAGCACTTCATCTGTACTATTCCAGCCTTTAGGTCCACAATTGTTCAAAAATTGTTTGGCTTTGTATATTAACTCTCTTTTCAGCCACCAGGTTCCAGATGCTAGCAGGATGCGACCAGACTTCCCTGGACAGACAACCACACCAATGTGCCTTGGAGCTCTGCTTCCCCAGAGCCCTTCCCCACTAGGGAAAGAGAGAGACAGACTGGGAGTATAGATCGACCTGTCAATGCCCATGTTCAGCGGGGAAGCAATTACAGAATCCAGACCTTCCACCTTCTACATCCCATAATGATCTTGGGTCCATACTCCCAGAGGGTTAAAGAATAGGAAAGCTATCAGTGGAGGGGATGGTATATGGAGGTCTGATGGTGGGTGGGAATTGTATGAAGCTGTACCCCTCTTATCCTATGGTTTTGTCAATATTTCCTTTTTATGAATAACAAATTTAAAAAATAATCAGACCAGTATCTTTAATAAACAGAAACCAAAAAATAGGAATATTGCAGATGAGAATAGGGATCTTAGGGTGGAAAGAAGCTAAGAGACTACTTTAAGTCTGTTCCAATGATTTTAGTAATCTTTCAAGCATAAAATTTTCATTCCAGTTAAGATGAAGGGAAAAAGACAAAGAAGAAAAGATAAGTTCTAGAAGTGATATCTGCACTTTATCAGAAAAAGCAGCGTTTTATTTCCTACAAACTATAGCAATAGCTTTTTTTTTCCCACCAAATCTTGGCCACATGACCAAGTTTATTTTAAAATAATTCTAAGTACATTATCAGCCTAAATGATGCTTGATACTACAAAAAAAATCCATTATCACTGAGCAAATGATCTTATAAATATGCAAATTATCCTTGGTGGAAAAATGTTTCCCTACTTCTGATATAAATGAAAATAAAAAAATAAAAGTCAGCCCAGAAGTGATGAGCTTGCACATACACATGGTTCCAACTCTACCATAAAAGAAGCTTTCCTGTTGATAAAACAAAAAAATATCTTAGAAATCCACAGTTTGAGAGCTGAGGTGATACAAGTTACAAAGATACTCTGCAGTTTACAATATAGCACGTGATTACCAGGAACAGTGTGTTCTGACTTAGTGTTTTCAAGGACAATAATTATTTGTTTCTGCTGTTGCTTTCACTGCTATTGCTGCCCCTGCTGTTGTTTGTTAACTTTTGAATGTTTGAGTTTCTAAGTAAAAGGTTTTTTGTTTCCCATGCCATGTTCTGGAAGCAAAGTATATCTGCTTTGAAAACATAATTATCCAAGTTCCACAACCTGTTAAAGAAGATTATTAACACATTTGTTCTGATTGCATGCTCTTATGACTGGTTGAAACCTGTGTCCTGGTAATCAACGAGCTTACTCAGTTAATATGAGTAGAGGAAAAACAGTGGGGGCTGATAATAAATCACTCTCCCATTGAAAGGGAGTACATTTAAGTGGAAAAAAAGAAATGCAAATCAGTGAGTATAAAGATCACTTTTCCACTGACTAAAAAAAAAATAATAATAAAGCCCAAAAAAGGGCCAGGTGGTGGTGCATCTGGTTCAGGGCACATTGTGCTAAGCTAGAGGACTCTTGTTTGATCCTGGGCTCCCCACCTGCAGGGGCAGGACACTTCACAAGCAGTGAAGCAGGGCTGCACGTGTTTATCTCTCTCTCCCTATGTCTCCCTCTTCTCAATTTCTCTGTCCTATCCAATTAAAAAAAAAGAGGGAGATGGCAGCCTGGAGCAGTGGATTATAGGGATAACTCTGGAGGCAAACAAACAAAATAGAATAGAGCCGTATTTGTAAATTAGATTATCCTCACTCACATTTATGCCACATATACCATCTGACATGTTGTCAATCTACTGATGTGCCCTTTAAATGAAATCTCTCTCTACATTCTCTAGCCTTCCTTAAAGTGAGGTGAGATTAATTACATAACTGAATGCCCTCCGCCACCCTCCCCAGAGCAGGGGTGGATAGAATTCAGCCCACAGGCCACATAATGCCACGAAAACACTTGGTCTATTCCTGCCAAGAAACCTGGCTGGTTCAGAAGGATTCAAGTATTTTTGAGCTGTGTACACTCCCTCTTTTATACCCATATGGCTGGAAGTAAAGTACTCCAGGATGACAGCCTCAAAATGAAAGAAGCTCAGTCACCTCATCACTATTAAGGAGAGGCTCTGAGCAAACCTGTCTGACTAGACTTATAAGTATGGCAGATTTGACTTCCAATGAAGCCTGAATTTTATTTGAGTCTTCTTATTTGTCCTAATTATTCTTATTTCTAACTTCTCCTAATGATTCTTTTTTAAAATTTGAATTTCTCTATTGCAAGATGAATGTTTTAGAGTCGACAGTAAATACAATCGTTTGTACATGTATAACATTTCCGAGTTTTCAATATAACAACACAACCTCTACTAGGTCCTCTGCCATCCTATTCCAGGACCTGTACTCTCCTAATTATTCTTATTTCTCCTAATTTGTTTGAATCTTCTTATTTCTCCTAGCTGATAGTCACACTCATGATATTGGAAATACTTTTTATCTTCCTTTTAGGAAAATAAGTCAACAAATTAGCAAGTCTGAAGAAACAGATTATTGCTCTTAGGTAACTAAGCAATAATAATGTCTTCTTTTAATGACTTAATAGCATAACTAGTCATATGCTATAGCATGGTACACATGTTCATTCATCAATTACCTATAAAGTCCCTACTGATACCAGGAAATGTTGTAAGCATTAGAAATAACAAAAAGAATCCAGCTTTGAAAAAGTATATATTCCTGTGATTTGTAAGATTATTTTAAGTTAGCTTTTTTCTTTACCAAATTGTTTATTAAGGAAATTATTGCTATAACAGTTCAAATTTGTATTCTTAGTAAAACCTTCATTAAATGGCATTATGCTTCCCATCAACATCTCAAAAGAAAATTTGCTAAATATATCTTCCTATATATTTTCCTGGGACATAATAATAGCTTTGGTTCTGAATAGTTGCAGCTTTTTATATTTGTTGAACAAAAGTTCTAAGAAGTGTGTGCTACCACACACACACACACACACACACACACACACACACACCATTTAAAAATGGGGTGAACAAGGACATGGATAGACTCTTCAACAAAGATATAGAGAGGTAGGTGGCTGGTGGTAGTGCACCTAATTAAGTATATATAGTATTAAGTGCAAGGATCTATGCAAGGACACAGGTTTGAACTCAAGAGGTGAAGCAGGTCTGCAGGTCTCTCTCTCTTTCCCCCTCTGTATTTCCCCCTCTTCTCTCAATTTCTCTCTGACCTATCAAATAAAATAGGGGTGATGGAGGAAGAGAAAAAAAATGTCGGTTGGGAGCAATGGATTCATAGTGCTGGCACCAAGCCCCAATGCTAAACTAACTCTGGTGGGAGAGGAGAGAGAGAGAGAGAGAGAGAGAGAGAGAGAGAGAGAGAGAGAGAAGAGAGATGGAGGAGAGCTCTCTCCAGAGGACTAGAAGATATATGAGAAAGAACTCAGTCACTAATTACCAAAGAAATGTATATAAAGGCAACAATGAGAAACTACTTAACACATGTGTGAGTATTCATATATTAGAAAGGATAGAAATAATGAAAATTGATGAAGTTGTAAGGGAAAATGTAATAGGTATGCAGATTGGTCCAACCCTGTGGAAAACAGTCTGGAGAGTTCACAAAATCGAACTACCATATGACCCAACAGTTTCTCTTTTGGGGATTTACGCAAAGGAAACAAAAGCCTATCTAAACAGGTCTTGGTACACTTATGTTCAAAGCAGCAATAATTTATAATAGCCAAAACTTGAAAGCAACCCAGATATTCAATAACTGATGAGTGGCTAAGAAAAGTGATATATATATATATGGAATGCTGCTTACCTATTGAAAATGATGAAGTAATCTCCTTTGCCTCATCTTGGACAGAACTTTAAGTAACCAAGTTTAGTGATACTAGCCAAAAAGAGGAGAAATACCAATAATTTCACTTATAGGTGAAACTTAAGAAACAAAATAAAAAAGGAAAAGCACAAAGGGAAACTTGGACTGGTTGAGTTGTATTGTACCAAAACATAAGACTCTGGGGAGTCAGGGGAAGTGAAGGAATAGAGAGGGCACTGGGGTCCTGGTGCCTGATGGTGGATTTAAAGTAGGACTAGAGTGTTCTTCAGACACTCTATTATGGTTAGATGAGATATTATACCCATATGTCAATAACTTTGCTGTAAATGACTGACACCACCTCAAGTCCCAGTAAAATGAGAAAAAAAGAAATTAGTCCTGGGGGCCAGGCAGTGGCACACCGGCTTAAGCGCACATGGCAATGAAGGGCAGGGTCTGGCATAAGGATCCAGGTTAGAGTCCCTGACCCCCCACCAGCAAGGGGGTGGTCACTTCATAGGCAGTGAAACAGATATGCAGATGTGTATCTTTCTCTTCCTCTCTCTGTCTTCACCTTATGATATCTCTCTGTCCTATCTAACAACAACACAACAGAATCAATAGTGACAACAACAATAACACAACAGCATCAACAATTACAACAACAACAAATGGAAAAAATGGCTTCCAGGAACAGTGGTTTTGTAGTACAGGCATGGAATTCCAGAGCTAACACTGGAGGTTAAAAAGGAAAAAAAAAAAAAAAAAAAAGTAAAAAGAAAAAAAAAAAGAAAGAAAAGAAATTAGTCCTATCATTAGTTCCCATTCATGTACTTTTCCATAAAGATAAAGTTGCTCCAAATACTGTTGTAGAAATTGAAACAAGTGAAGAGGTTGGGAGATTGATTTCTTTACAGGCATTTAAAGCAGGAAAAGGGAGATATCTCCCATTATAATATACTACTTTGCATATGACAACCAAACCTGTTAGCTCACCTAATAATCTTCTTAATAACTTCCTCATATTTTTTGCTTGTATGAGGCAACAAACATCCTTGAAGCATGTCTATTACTTTGCAATATAGAAGGATTCAAATTATCCAGCAGATAAGTTCATACATCTGAAAATAATAACTGTGCAGACTGAAAATTACAGTTATTGTTGGCCTCAAACATTAAAGTCTCAGATAATTTGCTGTATGTCTCTTTACACAAAAGACTGAGAAAATATGTGTAGAACTGTTAATACATCACACAATCTTAAATAAAGTATATAATGTTTGGATAGAGCTATTCAATAATAGAATAATATGTAGATAAAAATATGCATATGGAATAGTATATATTTATACAGAATCTTTCAACTTAGTACACCAAGAGATTTTTTCAGTTGTTTCATTGATTTAATAATGATGAACAAGATCATAGGAAAAGAGGTGTACAATTCCACAAAATTTCCACCACCAGAGTTCCATGCCTATCCCCTTCATTGTAAGCTTTCTTGTTCTTTATCCCTCTGGGAATATGGACTCAGGATCATTATGTGATGTAGAAGGTGGAAGGTCTGGCTTCTGTAATTGCTTCTCCACTGGATATGGGCATTGACTGGTCTATCCATACTCCCAGCCTGTTTCTCTCTTTCCCTAGTGGGGCAGGGCTCTGGAGAGGTAATGTTCCAGGACATATTGGTGGGGTCATCTGCCCAGGGAAGTCAGGTTGGCATCATGGTAGCATCTGCAACTTGTTTGGCTGAAAAACATTAACATATAAAGCACAACAAATTGTTTAATAATCAGGAACCTAAAGATAAGACTAGAGCAGATGAGATTTGGGGTCTCCATTTTAGAAAAATCTAGGACATCTATTTTAGGTATATCCAAAGGACCTGTGACTCTACAAATTTTTGCCTGAGCCTGACAGTTAACATGCAGGTGTACTAAAGGTATTGTCTGGGAAAATGATGTCAGAGGTCAGAATAGGACTCGAAAGCTGGATCAGGGAAGAGAGTAGCTCTTAAAAAGCATATAAATACTGCTAACTATAAACCCCATCGATCTGATCTGGGTCCCATATTCATCACAGGAGTCTGTGTACCACTGCATCCCTGTAGATCTGAGCTCGCATTAAATGGTCATAGCTAGAAATATTCTAGGTTGAACTCATTTCAGGGCCCGTGCTCCTCAAGTGGCAGAGTATAAGTACACCAAGAGATTCTAAAGGTCAGCTATATTAAATACACTCAGCAGAGTAAAAATTAATATGTAAGTGATCTTGATTTGCTAGATGCCTTTCCTTAAAGCTAATGTCTCAAAGGTCCAGATTATTTAGGTAGGATTATTTTATGTGCTGTTCTTCCTATATGATTTTTATTCTAAAAGTAACTTCAACTTTGAAACTGTTGAATATGCCAGCATAACAACTAATATATATATTTATGCACATATTGTCTGATTTATTGGATTAATATAAGCTGTTTGGTAGACATAAGGACCAAAGAATCTTTTGAATGTTGGTTTGAAGCAGCTACTTGGTAAACTATAGGAATGTTGTGAACTTTAAGAGTTGGAGTATGGTGCTAGATCATTTGGATTTGTTGTCTCTGTTCTTTTCTGTTTTTTTGGTTTTGTTTTTTTATTTATTTACTTTCCCTTTTGCTGCCCATATTGTTTTATTGTTGCAGTTATTGTTGTTGTTATTGATGTCATCATTATTGGTTAGGACAGAAAAAAAATGGAGAGAGGAGGGGAAGACAGACAGAGAAAGAGAAAGATAGACATCTGCAGACCTGCTTCACCACCTGTGAAGCTACTCCGCTGCAGGTGAGGAGCCAGGGACTCGAACCAGATTCCTTATGCCAGTCCTTGCGCTTCAAGACATGAGCACTTAAGTCACTGCGTTACCGCCCAACTCCCTCTTTTTTGTTTTTGTTGTTGTTATTGTTGTTGTCTTAGATATTTATTATTTTTCATTTCATTGTAGATTATGTAAAATAAAGTCACTTGCACAAAGTTGTTTTAAAGATTGAATATGATTACATAGAGTACTAACACAATTTTATATAGAGAAAACTGTTTTAACAATAATAACTAAGCTATTAATGTTCTGTCTTCTGACACTTTGAGAAAATCCATTCCACTCACATTTGAGTGGACTTTTCACTAAAATCATTGCAAATTTTATTACATTTCTTGCTTGTCTTTGTATGCATACATTGAAATAAAATTTTCATTTACCTTCATATTTGGAAGAAACACCACAAAGATAAAAAACTATTCTTATTACATAAAGTCAATTTACACTACAAAGAATTATTATTAGTAACATTAAAGGAATGATACAGGCTGTTATGTTAAAGCTAGAATTTTACTATACCATATGAGTAGTCTATATTCAGTTTTCCACAATAATTTTGTGAGACAAGCAAATGAGGGTTCATGCTTCTTTTTTAGTTATTTAGAAAACAAGATCAGATAGGATATATGACCTGCCCAAAGTCATACAATTAATGATGGATTTGTACTCAGACCTAGGCTTTCTGGATCCCTGTCTGACTATAAATGGTGTGACAATTGCTTAGGGAGACATTTCTCAAGCAGTGGTTGTAAAATTTCTAGAGAAATAAAACATTAGTTCTACAAAAACCATTCAATCATTAATTTAAAAAATCCTAAGACATATTTCTAAAGAATCTTATTTAAGGTTAAAGAAGATACAACTAGAGGAGAAATTTAGAGTGTTTTCTTTTTAAAAATATCTTCTATTGCTTTTATTAGCCATTATATAGTGATTTAAAAACGTATAAGATTAGAGTAATATGACTCCATATCATATCCACAATCAAAATTTGTGATGCCCCCTTAAGATGTCTTCAGTTTTCTAGAAAGTCTCATGTAGTCTTTTAATAATTTATAAAATGAATCCAGAACATTTTATATCATATATCTTCATTTAAGTTTCATGGTAGTCCTGTTCATGGATAAAGACAGGGATCCTGAATCTGTTCATGTGAGTGACTGGTACAAGATTCCTAAGTGGCAGAATGAAAATCAGATTTTGGGTACTCTAATTTCAGATTTTGGGTATTCTAATTACAAAGATCATTATCCCTTTGTTTACTGTTATTTTATATAAAATGAGGGCTAATAATTAATTAGATATAAAATTCTATTGTTTTCCTTCCTTTTCACCCTCACGTTTCTTATGTTGTCATGATCCAATCAGTAAAGGCCACATGGTAAATCTGATGTCATAAAAATGTTCAGCAAGGGAAGTTAAACTGTGGATACTACTCCAAGAGTATGGACTACCAGTTATATTTTTACTCCTATCTCTAAGAAGATCTGGTCATAATTTTCTACTCAAAGAAGCTCTTCCTTAAAGCCATTGTAGGCATTTTGCTTTCCTATGTTAGATACAGCCAAAATCTCCTATTTGAAAAAAGAGATTCATAATCATAGAAATATCGTAGTATTCTCTAATTCCATACCAGGTGGTTCACTTTCTAACATAGTCACAAAACCTAGATATGCACTAGTTTCAGTGAGAGAGAGCATATGTTCACACGTATCCATAAACTACTGCAAAATATATACCTGAAAGCAGAAGTACACTAGAGTTTGCAGTGCGTACCCCCCCCCCCCCAAACACTTTCTCTCCACTGTTCCAAGCTTTGGGTCCATGATTGCTCAACAATTTGTTTGGCTTCGTATGTTAACTCTCTTTTCAGTCACCAGGTTCCAGATGTCAACAGGATGCCGGCCAGGCTTCCCTGGACTGAAGACCCCACCAATGTGTCCTGGAGCTCCGCTTCTCCAGAGACCCACCCTACTAGAGAAAGAGAGAGGCAGACTGGGAGTATGGACCGACCAGTCAACATCCATGTTCAGCGGGGAAGCAATTACAGAAGCCAGACCTTCTACCTTCTGCAACCCACAATGACCCTGGGTCCATGCTCCCAGAGGGCTAGAGAATGGGAAAGCTACCAGGGGAGGGGGTGGGATATATGGAGATTGGGTGGTGGGAATTGTGTGGAGTTGTACCCCTCCTACCCTATGCTTTTGTTAATTTATCGTTTCTTAAATAAAAAAAAGAAAAAAAAATATCTTAAGAATTATTATTTTTTTTGATTGACTTCACAAGGAGCAGGGATCAAGCCTCCTGTTCCCACCTACAGGAGGGAAGCTTCACAAGTGGTGAAACAGTGCTGCAGGTGTTTCTCTCTCTGACTCCCATTCTCTCTCTCCCTTCCCTCTCAACTTCTGTCTCTATACAGAATAAATAAATAAATAAATAAATAATTTTATTAAATAATTAATTTTCATTGACAAAAGTACTAAATATTCCATATATATATATATATATATATATTTAAATATATATATTTGAGATGATCTATTGGGAACTTCATTTCTTTATTTTTTTCTTCTGTAGTCCTGAAATGTCTTCTATGATGACAGTCTACGACTTGAATGAAAATCATATTATTCCAAATAAAGTATACAGTGTTCCCAGAGAATGCTGACTTAAATCATAGTGAGGAAAATGTTTTTATCTCAAGATATAGAAGGGGGAGATTTCCAGACACAATCTTATCCATCTATATGGGCTTGAGATAAACACAACATAATCAAGCAATGTGAAAGAGAACATGGTCCAAATCTCTTTTCCATCTGATTTTCCAGTGGCCTCAGCATGCGGCAAGAACAACCACTACACAGGCAATAAACTTGCTAATTAGTTTTCTGCAGTAAAGCTTATCTTTGTGAGTATATTACTCACTCGAAAGTTCTGCTATACTAGTCTTACATGCAGCTTTAGTCTCCCAGTAATCTTAACATGCAGCTTTAGTCTCCCAGTAATCTTAACATGCAGCTTTAGTCTCCCAGTAATCTTAACTATCAGTTTTGCTGATAGTTAAGATTGCAATGGTCACTATATGATTTACAAAGAAAAACTCATAGTAAATTGTACCTTTCTTGAGTTTTAAGGAGTTCAATAGACTTGATGAAAACGTAATACTAGATTTTCTCAATTTTTTTTTTTGTTCCCCTTCCCTGGCTTTCAGCAATACCAGCATTTGTCTCATAGTAGTCACTGTTTGCTTCCAACCAAATTCACAAGCAATTTGGTTAAAAAAAATGACTCAATCCTAGTACTCTGTGGGCTTCTACAAGTCTTTCCTATGATAATCATAGAAAAATGTATATATTAGGGATTAGAGAAAGTGAAAAAAGATAATTGCTTTGCTTCTTATTTTAAAAGCAGGGTATTTCAGATATCTCAACGTTATCTTCTATTCAATCATATATTCAATTATCCCTGTAAGTACTTATTATGTGCCAAACTAGATTTGGCTCAGGGGACAAAATAATATACTAGCACAATTACCCACTTCTTGCTCCCTTTCTCTTTCCCTCTCTCTCTCTCTTTCTGATAGAATTATCGCTGGAGCACAGTGCTGGCAGTACGAACCACTGCTCCTAGCATTTTCCCCCTTTTATTGGATAGGACAGAATTGATAGGAGAGGAGAAGATAAAGAAGGAGGGAGGAAGATTGGCGCCAGGTGAAGGCACACCAGGTTGAGCACATGTTACAATGTGCAAGGACCTGAGTTCAAGCAGCTGGTCCTCAGCTGCATTGAGGAAGTTCTGTGAGTGGTGAAGCAATACTACAAGTGTCTGTCTGTCCTTCTCTATATTCCTCTTCCTTCTCGATTTTTGGCTGTCTCTATCCAATAAATAAATACAGATAATTTAAAATTAGGAAGATTAATTGTAATGACTAATTTAATTCAGTGCTGTGAAATTATTGCTTCATCTGATTGAAGAGCTGTGTGTATCAACAGTATAGATTTAAAACTAGCTTTAGCCAAACCTTGACTTTTGACTTTATCTTCTTCTTCATCTTTGTTTTCCTTTTTCTCATCACCAACTCCCTTTCAGCATCACTGCTACTTATCAAGCTTTTGCTGACTCAAGGCACTGCAGATATTCTTTTAACAACACTTCAAGGAAAATTACTGTGAAAAATCAGTCTGTCTCTGTAGCTAGCTAGCCAGCAAGACAAAACTAGAATACAGTGAGGTACATCTATCTAAGTGCTTAGTCCTTCCACTAGTTAATTAGCAAAGGCAAAACTTCCTTCTAGCTCAATTCAGTTGTGGAATAGTTCACATTAGGCATCTGTCTCCATACTCCCTACCATCACCTTAGCCTGAGGAGGTTTGATTGATATTGACCTGACATTTTAGAGCAGCAAGAAGACAAGGGGAAGCACTGCAAAAGCTGTCAGAGGCCTTCCTTGAAAATGATTTAACAGTGCAGCCTCACTTTTATACTCAAAACATGTTGCAAGGTGAGCTCAGATTTAAGATGTAGAGAACTAGACTGTGCTTCCTAATAGGTGGAAGTGCAAAGAATGTATGTCCATTTGTAATCACTCAGACATAGTAAAATATTTATATACTATTTTTAAATATAAAGAAAAGCAATTACATCCTTTAAACAATAGAATGATGTCATCTGGATTATTTTCAGTATTACCTTTTTCCTTTATCCACACCCATTCATGCTTTGATGTTTTTAGTTTAGCAGACCTAGATACTGAGGGAATGGAAAAGGACTCCAGCAACAGGCAATTGTTCTGAGGAACTGCTTGACATCAGAAAGGAAGGTCATCTGATGTATGTGTGTGGGAGGTAGGTCACAAAATCTTGAATTATTAATAGATTATTCAGAGCAGAATTTTGTAATGTATACATTACAATGTGTAATGACTTGGGTTCAAGCCCCCACTCTTCACCTGCAGAGGAGAAGCTTCACAAGTAGTGAAAGTAGTCTCTATCTTGTTTTATCATGCTCTATCTTCTTAATTTATATTCTTTATACAAAATACATTAGAAATATTAAAGCAATAAAAAACCAGAATTTTGTCATGTAAAAATACCTATATATGTATAAGACAAATCAACAGTTACTAGTGTGTACTAAAGGCCAAAAAAGTGGGTCCACAATATAACTTACCTGAAAAGGCCCCGGCTATGCCACGTGTTTGACCCAAATTTGAACCCCAGGTCCCAGCACATTTGATACTGTGCTGTATCCCTTCTATCCCTCTGTCTCTCTGTCTCTTTCTTTCTATCTGAAAAAGAAGTAAATCCCCAGTAACAACAAAAAGGGAAAGACCAAAACAGTATGATAGAATCACAGCAGATACCAACATACATAAATGACAAAGATCAAATGTTCACTCATACCAACCTTACTCCTACACAGTCATCTAGAATTAGAAATACCTCCACAGGCAAGGTACAAGGAATCTTTGAACTTAAAGGATAAAGTAAAACTCAGAAGGAAGTTTACAAAGTAAAAGTTCTATTTCTTGGACATGTTTAAGTCTGTGATTGAAAACTAAAAATACTAAACAAATTGCATGTGTATTTATTGAATTACTTAAATATTTATATATTAATAAATACACACTTATTATTGAATTATAATATGCATACATCAAAGTATAAAAACATTAAATAAATACATTTCACAAAGTGATTATACTTATAGTCATTATTGAGATAAAAAACATAACCAGCACTCAACTAGGCTATTTGCATTCCCCTTCTCTTTTAATATAATCAATATCCTGACTTCTGGCATCATAGGTAAGTTTTG
This sequence comes from Erinaceus europaeus, assembly GCF_950295315.1. Lineage (NCBI taxonomy): Eukaryota > Metazoa > Chordata > Mammalia > Eulipotyphla > Erinaceidae > Erinaceus > Erinaceus europaeus. The sequence goes on along the minus strand of NC_080165.1, from coordinate 116,380,510 downwards.
CTTATTTTCTCACTTTGTGTCAATAAAAGTATATTATATATATATTCAATTTATTTATTTATAAAATGGAAACACTGACAAGACCATAGGATAAGAATGATAAAATTCCTACCACCAGAGCTCCGTATCCCAACCCCTCCCCTAATAGCTTTATCCCTCTGGGAATATGGACCTAGTGTCATTATAGGGTGCAGAAGGTAGAAGGTCTGGCTTCTGTATTTGTTTCCCCACTGAAGATGGTTGATCCATACTCCCAACCTGTGTCTCTCTTTCCCTAGTGGGGCAGGTCTTTGAGGAAGCAGAGCTCCAGGACACATTGGTGGGGTCATCTGTCCACAGAAGTCTGATTGGTATCATGGCTGAAAAAGAGTTAACATATATAGTCATACAAATTGTTGATTAATCAAGAACCTAAAGGTTGAAATACTTCAGATGAATATTTGGAAATAGCTAGTAGGTCTGTTTTGGAAGTAGCTAGTAGGTCTATTTTTAGTATATTCCAAAGGGCCCATGACTGCATTAGTTTTTTCCTGAGCCTGACATCTGATATGCAGGTGGGGAGATGATGTCATGGCTGGAAAAAGGGCTAGTAAGCTGGGTCAGGCAAAAGAGTAGCTCCAAGTATGGGAAAAGTGTATAAATATTGTTGATTATAAACCCCATCGATTTGATCTGTGGCCCATATTCAGCATAGAAGCCTACGTAACCTCTATGTCCAAACTTGCATTCTGTGGTCATCAGTAGAAACATTCCGAGTTGCACCAATTTTAGGACCCATCTTCTTCAAGTGGTAGATAGATTATATCTATTGTGTCAGAGATGAGAATGGTTGTTCATGCCTTTTTTTGTGGTCCATTAGCTTGTATGATGGTTTTCCATCCTTTCACTTTAAGTCTGTGTTTATCTTGTTGGGTCAGGTAGGATTCTTGCAAGCAGCATATGGTTGGGTTGTGTTTACTGACCCATCCTCCCACTCTGTGCCTTCTAATGGGTGAGTTTAAGCCATTGACATTTATTGATATTATGGATTTAAGGTATTGCAGTGCCATTATTCAACTAAGGCCTCACCCGAGTAATGAGGCTGAAGGGTTGTCATTCCATGCCTGACGTCTCTGGTCACAGTCTGAAGTGAAGCAGACAGAGGTGGTACTTGTTGCATTGATTAGGTTGGGATCATCAGATGCAATGTCATTTGATATGAATTGAGAGAAGCATGCAGGAAAGTGAGCCCCACTCTAGAGGTTCCAGGACTGGAGAAATATAGTTTCTATAGAGGAAGCAAAAGGTTCCTGCTGTTTTTGAGTTTAAGAAGGCAATAGATAGTTAACTTTGAAAAATCCCTTTGTTAGGATTTTCTGTATCATACACAACATCGAATGATGTAATTTTCATCATTTGATATTATTTGTATATAGCTGTGCCACTGGTTGCTTCTGTTCTCCCTGGTCTAAGCATATGACCCCATCCAAAAAAGGACAGAGGATATGAATAGAACATTCACTACAGAAGAGATCCAAAAGGCTAAAAAACACAGAAGAATTGCTCCAGATCATTGATTGTCAGAGAAATGCTAATTAAAACAACAGTTCCCCTGTGAGAATGGCATACATCAAAAAGGACAGCAGCAACAAATCTGGAGAGGCTGTGGGGACAAAGGAACCCTTCTGCACTGCTGAAGGAATGTAAATTAGTCCAGCATCTGTGGAGAGCAGTCTGGAGAACTCTCACAAGTCTAGACATGGACTTTCCATATGACCCAGTAATTCCTTGCCTAGAGATATACTCCCAGGACTCCATAACACGCAACCAAAAAGATATGTGTAAGCTTATGTTCATAGCAGCACAATTCGTAATAGCTAAAACCTGGAAGCAACCCAAGTGCCCAACAACAGATGAGTGGCTGAGAAAGCTGTGGAATATATACACAATGGAATACTATGCAGCTATTAAGAACAATGAACCCACTTTCTCTGACCCATCTTGGACAGAGCTAGAAGGAATTATGTTAAGTGAGCTAGTCAGAAAGATAAAGATGAGTATGGGATGATCCCACTCATAAACAGAAGTTGTAAAAGAAGAAAAGAGAGGGAAACTCAAAGCGGGATTTGACTGAACTTGGAGTAGGGCACCAAAGTAAAAACTCAGGGGTGAGTTTGAGGGTGTACGTTCAGCTTCATGGGGCAGACGCAAGTGGGGGGATGGGACAGTCTTCTGGTGGTGGGAATGGTGTTTATGTACACTCCTACTAATGTAGTCATATAAATCAGTATTTAATTAATGAGAGGGCAAAATTGATTGACTGTCTCATACTTGTTAATGCACAGACCATAGGCTGAGTCTTTGATACGTTGATTCTTTTAAAAGCTTAGACCAGGGAGAAAAGAACCAATCACCTATTAATGAAAGAAGCAGCAATGGATATTTTTCCTCAGGTTGGAGAAGGGGGAAAAGAGGCAAGCAAAAGTAATAATAATAATATAAAATTAAGTAAAAATCCCTAACAGTTAGTCTGCAGATTGAACTAGTACAGATTGTCTCCACACATCTTTGTCAATTATAAGAGATAACTGTCAGGCAAACTCAAGTGTTAGCAGAAAAACACAGATAATTTACCCCAGGTAAGACCGAGGCCCAGATTGGTCAGATATTCTGTCACTCAGGTAGAGTTCCTGCTACCTTCAATGTCCTTTGAAAGACAAGCCTGAATGACACTTCAGGAAGAAGGAGGCTTTGATTGGTCAGGTATTCTGCCAGTTCCCTTCAAAGTCTTTTGAATGACATACATTTGAAAGAAACCCCTGCTGATCCAGGAATCTTGCTAAAGAAATTTCCTCCACAGGAGTCCCACCAGGAGTAGCTGGTGTTGGGGTTGGGAACTAGCAAAACAGAAAACTCCCAGCCAATCTTCCAGTTTCCTTTGCCATTTTTCAGCCTCTGTTTGCCAGCCCAAATATGGATTATAGGACTCTTCTTTAGTTCTTGTCTGCCCACCCAGTGCCACTACTGACTCAGAATTCTAGAATTCCTCCCCCTCACCCAGACTTTCCCATTTTGAAGCAGCCTCCTTGCAGAGCTCAGGCTATGTGTTGTCTCATAGAGTGGCCATCCTGGTTCCACCCCCCATTTTTCTTTTCTAAAACATTTTGTATTATCTTTGTTTACTGGATAGAGACAGCCAGAAATTGAGAAGGAAGGGGATTATAGAGAAAGACTGAGACAGAGAGACACTTGCAGCGCTGCTTCATCACTAGCAAACCGCCCCCCACCCCCACAGGCAGGAACCAGGGCCTTTAACCTGGGTCCTTGCACACTGTAACATATGCACTCAACCAGGTGCACCACTACCTGCTGCCCCCACGTTTTTCTAATGAGTAGTCTTTCTTGTTCTTGTTGATTTATAAGAATTTTTATATATTCTGAGCTCAAATGTATACATGCATATATATTTGTGACTTTTTTTTTTAGTGGTGATGAAGAGAAATTCTTGTTTGACTGTGTTTTAGCCTTTTACTCTTTTATTTTATCATTAGTAATTTGTATACCTTCAAAATTATCTTGTGTATTCTTTGGTCCTTTACAACACCAGGAACATTTAACAATTTGTGTATTAAAACAATAACAGTCTGTTGGCATTGGATTTACCTGAAAAAAAATTTTTAGAAAGATCACTCTTAGCAAGTTACATTTAGGCAAAGACCTAAAATATTAGAAGAATCCAATTATGTAAAGCAGTAGGACAGAGGTAGGAGCTAAGATAAGAAGGGGATAGATTTCCTGCGACAAAGGGTATGAATTTCCAAACAAAATTATCTTAGTATATTAAGCAAGGTGACCCAAATGGCAAGAGAAAAAGGACTAAGTTGAAGGAAGTGTGGATCAAAGAACACCTCTTACGTGCAGTCCTGCTGACATGTTTGCATAAATGTGTGATGATCAGAGATTTAGTAGTTATCACTTTGCTTGCTTGTCCTTAACATGTTTTTGTTTAAACATTTGTTTTTACATTTTTTAAAAATAGGTAATTTAAATCAAAAAGCTCTCAGATATTCTCTTTGACTAAAAATAAAAGTATGATAAGACTTTCACTGAATTGTCCTACTCAGATTTTAGTTAAATATATCCAATAGTACTTTATGAGCCCATCTAACTCCCTATATTTGAATTCTGTTCACTAAGACATCTCTTTGAAACTGAACAAAAATTCCCCCACATGACTCTCTATATATTCACTTCATGTCTACTTTCATTCTTCTTTGTTAACTGAGAAGAATAACAAATGAATCAAATACAGCAGTGTAAATCTGTGCCCATTACCCTCCATCATTCATGAAAACACTTGTAGCTTAGGATTCTTATCAAAAAGCCCTTTGTTATTTCGAGGCAGTACTAGCATACACAAAGACTGTATGTTTGTGAATGCTTCAAAGAGTCTTTGCTATTATTCTCTATAAAGAATGCAGCTGCCTTAGCAGTTACCACACCATTTCATATATACAATGTTCTCTATGTCAGTCCAAACACTTATATTCATGTCAAGATGAGCAACTTTTACAATAAGTGATTGCACATGGATCCAGGAAGTAAATACTCATTCCTTTATCTTAATACCATAAAAAGGAGAGCATTTCAAGAAATAGTAGAGCGTTTTTGTAAAAATGGTATGTTTTTCGTTTCTTCTGAGGATCCAATGATCAAGTCCGAAAAACCATTCCTAGAAGCCTTAGTTATCCAACTTGTTGCAGGGATAATGTATTCTTACTGAAAATGATGCTGAGTTAATAATTTTTCTTCAATTAGAAATTAAATTGGTGGGAGTCATAAATTTGGAGTCATTGTAGTTCACACTGCATTACCTTTAAAACTGCATAGAATCAAAACATTAAAGAACTTTGATATAAAAAGTCTTTGCATTGGCTTCAATATTCCCATCACCTTCTGAAGAATTAGGTTTTTGAGAAATACAGAAGAAGTATGTGTACAGCTATACTGTATCAATCATAGAATCTAAAATAGAAAGACAAAAGTGTTGAAGTAGATATCTAAATCATACTCATTTATAGGTTAACTATTTTTTTGGTGTGGAAGTGTGGTACCAGGATATTAACGGGAGGTTTTGCTATATACAGCAGGTAAAACTTAGTACTGTTGGGGGCACTAAAGCACTACTCAGAGAATTGCCTTGCCTATACTAAGCATTAAGAGTATGGTTTCTTTTTTCAAAACTTCATTTATTTTATTTGATAGAACAAAGAGAAATTGAGGAGAAGGGGAGATAGAGAGGAGGAGAGAGACAGAAAGCCTCCTGCTGGTGGGGGACCAAGGGATTGAACTCAGGTCCTTGTGCATGGTAACTCATATGCTTAATTAAGTGCACTACCACCTGGTCCCATTAGAATGTGGTTTCTAATCCTAAGAGTAATCAATATATATGATATGCGATTTGGTGATGGACCTATGAAGTTTCCTTTTTCTTCTTTTATTTTAAATTAAAGGTACTTTATAGACTTTTTCCAACATGAAAAGTCATTAATAATTTCGATGCTATAATTTGGACTGAAATAACACAATTTTCCTCTAACTCCTGTCTTATATCTACCTCATTTTACAAAGCTATCAAAAGGTTTAAGAGATTAAAATCTAATAAACTGCGTGAATTGCATACACTTTTCCCAACATTAAAGACGTATTGCAGCAGAGCAAAAGCAATTCAATTCCAATCACAGAATTTGTCATTGAGCTTGCTCCCTGATAACAGCTGGTAACATTTGTCACAGGATCAGAAGGAAATGAGCCAGTACAAAGCACTTCTGGCATCTTTTAACTATCTGCAGTTACCGCTTAGATTTCTGTTAAATTACAACATCTAGTCTACAAAATTAAGTTTTATTTTAAAGAGTGAATAAGGAGAAGAAAGGACCAGTTACAGGGGGGAAAAGTCTTTTGCAAAATCAGCCTTCAAATTAGAGACACACAGAGAGGTCATTGAAGGATAAGAGATGGCCTTCTAGGAGGACAAATTCCTCCTCTCTCTTAGATTCCTCACACTCTCTCCCAGCAGATGGAGAAGCCAAGTCATATAAAGTTAAATTCACATGAGTAGCTGGTGTGGTTTCTGCTGGCCTGTTAGAGAACAGAGATCACCAATTGTCAGACTTGTGAATGACTTCTTAGTTAAGTGTTGGCTCAAGTATATGAGTATACTCTTATATCAGACAAGACTGGGGGAGGGGGAACTGTCTAACTAAATGCAGTTCAAATTGCTGACCTACAGAATATGAACATCCCACTTCCCCCCAAAAATGGCAGTTCTTTCACCAAGTCATAGGGTGGTTTGTTCAGCTATAGATAACTGAGACAAACTGTCATGTAGAACCCTATATAATCTCATCCTGCCTACCTCTCTTACCTCCTTCCCCTACTCATTTCTCTTTACTTTTCTACACCCAGGTTGTTTGAGTTTTTCAACCACTCTTAAATAGCTTCCTGTCTAGCACATCCACAGTCTTCAATCTATCAAGAATACACTCCCAACAACCAATTTCTTTTTAAAAATATTTTTGAATATTTTGTTTCTTTATTGGATAGAAACAGAGAGAAATTGAGAGAGAGTGGGAGATAGAAAGGGACAAAGAAAAAGAGATCCCTGCAACATTACTTCACCATTCCTGAAGCTTTCCCCCTGAAGCTTAGGTGGGGATCAGGGTGTTGAACCTGGTCTTTGTGGATTGCAGAATGTGTGTTCTTCCAGGTGCATGACTACCTGCCCCCTTTTTCTGATATTTTAATTTTCATCGAAGTCTCAGGAAACTCTCTGATGCTGTAATATACATGAATATCCTGGGTTGGCAGGATAGCTCCCCTGGATAATGAAGCTGCTTTTCCACATGCATGACCAAAGTTCAAACCCAACTCACACTGGATTGGGGAGAAGCTTCAGTGCTGTGGTCTCTTTTCCTCTGTCCCTCTGTCTCTGTCTCTTTTTCTGATTAACCTGTTCCAGAGCAGTGAAGTCTCGATAACAACAAAAATAAGTCAAGTAATTAATCAGGTTCCCATTTATTTTTTACTTTGATGATACCTTGTTCTTTTATATATTTTTTCATAATCTACTATTAAATTTTACTTTTATTCATGCAGCGTACAGTTATTTTACTAGGTTCAAGGTCCTCCATGGCAGATAAATATGTATATATTTGGAAATTACTCTCTTTCTCTCTACTCACAGTAAGCACCACATCTCCAGAACCTGTGCCTAATTTAAAATCTGTGTCTCACTTCTCCAGAAGGATGGGAGGCAATGGAATGGTGTGATATTAAGTTTAACAAAGAGAAAATATGTCATTAACTTTTGTCTACTTAAGAGAGAGAAAAGGTCATTTAAAATGTCCTTAAATGTTGAAAATTAGTATAATTCCTCTAACAGACCCAAATGTAAGAAATAACATTAAGACATTTGAACTAAAAATGCTTACTTCAAGACCGTAATTACTCTCAATTTTTTTTTTTATATCTGATTACTGCAGTAAAAAATAACAAAGGGTGGTGGGTGGGACAAATGAACTATCATTCAAGCTCATCCAAATAATTGAAAAGCAACTGAATGGAAACAAAATAAGGCTATTCATCTACTCAGGGCCAGAACAAAACAAAGCAAAATAAAACAAACAAACAAACAAAAATCCCCTACTTTATCTTACAACCATAATCTTTACAACTATAGCCCTTTGTTCTGCCAAAGTCTTAATGAATGTATATAATGTGTATCTATAATAATATTGCATAATAACCACATTTTTTCTTTTTTTATAAAATGAAACCAACAATGGATTTCAAATAATAAGAATATATAACACCTTCAGAAATCATAGCGATTCATTTTCAAACAATATAAATTCATCAATACATGAGTCACACACCCTATGAGTCAGTCAGATCAGGGGCTATGCTAAACTGGTGATTCATCATCAAAGTGAATTCATATTTTCCTACCATTTGAAGGCAAATATAAAAAACTAGATTATTTTTAAAACATGTCTTCTTGACAAACATACCAGAAATGCAAGTGATAATGCTAAGTTCCTTTGATGTCAAACTTTTCAGAGATGATTTGTTCAGATGCCTCTGCACTGCACAGACTGAGAGACATGTACCCAAAACTACTGAGAAGTGCAACCATACAGCACAACACAAGCAAGATCTTTACCATCTTTTAGAACATTAGGGGATCTTTTGAAAGATGTCCAAATATAAGAAGAAAAGAATTCTAAGTCCCTATTCTTTTCAGATGTGCACAAATCACTGTATTTTTCCTAAATGCCATTTTCATTGCTGATGAAATTTAAGTGATGGAAGTCAGCGTATAGATCTGATCAGGTTATGGTATAAAGTAAAAATATGGTTTGTGTTCTGTACCCCTAAAGAGAAAGAAAACAAAGGAAACCACCTCTATTCTGATCCTATAAAACCCACTTCTTACTGTATGATAGGATCCACTGGGAAGTTTTTTAAAATGTTACCCAAGCCCTATCCCAAATATACTTAGAGATGGAACTTAGACACTCACAGTATTTTTTAAATACAGGTGATTTTGATGTGTTATTTGTTAAAAACCACAAGAACTGGAAAATAGTTCCATTGATTAGTATGTTTCTTTGTCATGTGTGCAACCCAGGTTCAAGCCCTGCCCCCACCACATTAAAGAAATATTCAGAGCTGTGGTCTCTTTCTCTCTATGTATTTCTCTCTCTCTCTCTCTCTCTGTCTCTCAGAACAGAATGGCTGTTCTTAGTGTACATCTCACATTAGAAGAAACATATCAATAATAAAATTCTCCAGCTATACTCCCAAAAGTGGAGCTACAGAGTACCAGCAGCTGTGTCTCTCTTCCTTCCCCAGTCAACTAAAAATAACAAATAAGATCAACTGAGAACACAACAAGACAAGACTCAGTATACTTTGGGAACCCACCAAGTCAAGAGTGAGTGCAAACACATGTGGCTTGTGGACAGAGAGGGGCCTAAGGAGAGATTTCTGGGTATAAAATCCCAATATACTCTGGAGTTGGCAGTTTGTCAGTTGAGGCACCGCCTCCCATCTGAGTTTTATCAACAACAAAAAAAACTGCTAATGGGAGGAGAGTATCCCCTAAGGCTCATTAAATGCAAATGTGAGTCTCCATTGCTACTCAGGAGAAGATACACACTCCCACTGGTCTGGAAATGGAGCTATATAGAGGCAGCCTTTCCACATTGTTCTTCTAATAAATTCAAAGACACATTGAATAATTACCTCAGAACCCATGGATTATAAACAAGATTTGTTTAGAAACTCACAGGGACCAGGGTTGCTGCAGATTCTTGGCTCTGGCTGCTGTCTGAGAAGCCAAATAGGGCCTGGGGCTTTGGATTCTCAGGGTTTGGGAGTCTCTTAGCATAACCACTGTGTTATCTCTCCCTCATCCTGTTTTATCTCTATGTTAGGAGTGAGTATTTAAGCTAAAAAAAATCTACTTATAGTTAAAAAGCCAGCTGGCTTCTATAGCATACAGAGAAGATAATGAACAAAACAAGGCTTAACAGCCACAGTGCTTCATCTCAAGAATTGAGACAACATTGAAACAACTGTTTATTTCAATAACTGTTAACTCTTTAAGTACCTTACTTAGACACAAGTCAATCCAAGAAAGTATAATTAGTGGATTGAATAGTACTGACAGAAGGACCTCATAATACACCATATACAATGGTTAAGCCAAGAAGAAACATTAGATAAATGAACCAGGACAAAAACCCAGATACCCCCTTCCCCCAAAGCACATAAGAATGAGAACAGGATCCAAACACTAATTGAGGCATCAGTCACAGGAGTGAAGAAAGAGTTTGAAAGTAACATCAGAAATAGAGAAACAACAAATGAGACTCTGAAAGAAAACATTAACTATCTTGAGGTAACTAGAGAGCTAAAAGCTGAAACAGGTGACCTAAGAGCACAACTAGCTTAACAAGCTAATACAGTATCAGAACAGGGTAACACAATAGTTGAGCTACAGAAAACAACAAAGGGGAGAATGAATAGACTAAGTGAGGCAGAATTAGAAAGATTGAGAATAAACTAGAGAAAACTAAGGAAGAAGTTAGAGATCACAAAAAGAGATTAAGAGATACTGAAAACAGAGGCATATGGGATGACTTCAAAAGAAATAATATGAGCTTACCAGAGGAAGAAAGAGAGGGAGAGGAAGAAAGCACTGTACAGGACATAATAGCTGAGAGCTTCCCTACTCTATAAAAGATAAAAGTTGAAGAATTAACCCAGACTTAAAGACACCAAGACATATCATATTCACAATGAAAAGGAATAAGGATAAGGAAAGGATCTTGAATGCTGCAAGAGAAAAACAGAGTCACCTACAGAGGAAAACCCATAAGAAGGAATCAACTATCACCAAGTTGCCTTGAAAGAAGTTCTGACAGGCCTCCTATAAACAATCACATCAGGGAGTCAGGCAGTAGCACAGAGGGTTAAGCACACATGATGTAAAGCTCAAGGACATGTGTAAGAATCCCAGTTCAATCCCTAGGCTCCCCACCCTCAGGGGAGTTGCTTCACAAGTGGTAAAGGAGGTCTGCAGATGTCTGTCTTTCTCTCCCCCTCTCTGACTTCCCCTCCTCTCTCCATTTCTCTCTGTTCTATCCAACAATGAAGACAGACAACAATAATAAGTATAATAAAACAACAAGGGCAATAAAAAGGGAACAAATAAATAAACAAGTATTTTTTAAAAATCACATCATCATAAACATGCCATATATCAAAACACTCTAAATTTTAGAATAATGGCATTAAAATATCTTCATTCTATAATATCAGTAAATGTCAATGGTGTGAATTCACCTATTAAAAGGCACAGAGTAAGAAGATGGGTCAGAAAACACAGACCAACCATATGTTGTTTACAGGAATCCCACCTAACTCAACAAGACAAACACAGATTCAAAGTGAAAGGATGGAAAACTATCACACAACCAATGGACTACAAAAAAGGGAAGGAACTGCTATTCTCAGTCTGACAATGTATATCTTAAATAAAATTTTAAAAGATAGGAATGGACTTGGTGCTAAGAAGATCAGTTAATCAAGAAGTCTTAAAGATTATTAACATCAATACACCCAATGAGAGACCATCCAAATACTTCAAACATCTATAGCAATATAGTAACAGCAACACAATAATAGTAGGGGATTTCAACACCCCTTGGATGTTAGACCAGAAAATATCAAATACTTAGAGGGAATATTGGCAGAACTCTTTTCCATCTAAATTTTAAAGGCATCTTCAGTGAAACAAATCCAATTACAGAAAAGAAAAATAAAGTTGAACAATCAACACACAGAAGAACTTGAACTGGGTCTGGTGTATTGCATCAATGAAAGGACTCTTGGGTGGGGTGGGGAGGGGAGGGTTTAGGTCCTGGAATATGATGGCAGAAGAGGACCTAGAGGGGGTTGACTTGTTATGTGAAAAACTGAGAAATGTGAATAGGGGTAGATGGCATTATACAAAGAGACTCTTATTCCTGAGGCTCCAAAGTCTCAAGTTCATGGTGAATTCACCTTCTTTACCCCATCTTGGATGAAGCTGGAAGATACCATGTTAAGTGAGATAAGTCAGAAACAAAATGATGAATATAGGATGATCTCACTCATAGACAGAAGTTGAAAGATAATATCAAAAAGAAAAACTCTAAGCAGAATTTGGGCATATTGCAACAAAGTGAAAGACTCTGGGGTGTGTGTGTGTGGGGAGGGGTGGTTCAGGTCCTGACTCATGATGGCAGAGGAGGACTTGGTGGGGATTGTATTATGTGGATATTGTAGTTATGTACAAACTATTGTATTTTACTGTTGACTATAAACTATTAGTCCTCCAATAAAGAAATTTGAAAAAAAGAAAAGAAAAGAAAAAAAAGAAAAGAAAAGAAAAGAAAAGAAAAGAAAAGAAAAGAAAAGAAAAGAAAAGAAAAGAAAAGAAAAGAAACAGGCTGGGGGTATGAATCAACCTGCCAATGCCCACATCCAGCGGAGAAGCAATTACAGAAAATAGACCTCCTACTTTATGCACGCCAAAGACAACCTTGATCCATACTCCCAGTGGGGGAAAAGTTATAGGAGGAAGAAGATAAGAGGGCTCTGAACTCCAGCTTCATCAGCACCCAGACAAAGGAGGAAAAAGAGAGGGACATATGGAGAGTTGTATAATCAACACTACAATGTGTGTGCAAGAAACCTCAGGAAAAATCTGTGTGCTGAGGCTTTAAAGGGACACCAGAAATACAACCTTGTGGAACTCAGAACCCTGGTTACCAGGCACCCACATTCCATAAGCAGCAACCTCCCCAAGTCACTTTCAGGAGACTGGAAGGAAGCATCATGTTTAGCTGTGTACCCAAACCCACTGGCTCTGGCCATAAGAAATGACAAGTGGCAGCAACATGGAATGTGTGTCAGACATGGATGAGAAGTCACGTGCAGTGGCCCTGGCCAGGCTCTCGAAGACACAGAAGGATAATACCAGAGGGACTTGACTGGGAGACAGACTCCAACTTTACCAGTGAAGACCAGGTGAACCCTACCAACAAGGTCAGGAGGTGCAGAGTGACTGTAACTGTTTCCATGATCCAGGTCAAATCCAAGGTTGAGGCCCAGCCCAGGGCCTGGCTGCAGGTGGACACTTACTACAATGCGCTGGGGGACAGACTCACAATGCAAAGGAACACGATAGACAAGCAGGACTCTGGGGAATCTGAGTCAAATGCCGAGAGTGAAAAATCCCCAGTTGTGCCAGCAGCATCACCACTACTATCTCCAGTAGTAGCAGCAGCAGCAGGCACACAGTCTGAGTCTGTGTTGATCTTCCTGGAGATGGACACTTACTACAATAAGTGGGGGACAGAGTCACAACCCGAAAGACCATGATGTACAAGCTGGACTCCCAGGAGTATAAGTCAGATGCCCAGAGTCAGAAATGCCCAGGTGTGTCAGCAGAGGTGTAAGAGGACTGTCCTGCAGCAGCTCAGGAGGCTCCACCATCAGCACCAGCAGCAACTCCAGAAGCAGGCCAGCCACCAGAAGCACCATCACCTCCAGCAGGAGCAGCGACACAACCACCATCACTTCCAGCAGCAGCAGGAGGAGCTTCTGGTTCCTGTGGACTCAGCTCAGGAACAACAACTTCCAATGGTCCCCACACTTCAGATGACTTTCTCCTGATGTTTTATCTGCTTGTTTTTTTGGTGTCTATCGACTTTTCTCATATTCTAGTCTCACCATTTAATATTTGAGTATCAATAAAAATCTTTTCACTTGGAGTTCAGAAAAAAAATTTTCCAGCTATCCCTGATACAAACTGAATCAGGAAATATTGGGGGATGGGGTGCATTTTGGCAAACTCAGGGAATGCAGATGTAAACTTGATGCATAGAACATTGCAATGTGACAATGTAGAAAACATTCCAGTAAGAACTCAATGTTCCTTTAACATGTTAAATTGTTAGACACCAGCACTTTAGAAAGGATGAGTTTACCATCTCAATTAAACTCATCCTTTATCTTGAAAGAATAAGGCAGAAGATAAGTAAACTAAGATGTAAAATTAAGAAGGGGCATTAACCAGTGTTGGCCAATACAAATATAAGGAGGTACAAGCATGAACCAGAAATGTAAGTAAGCCACTAATGTATACTTTGTTAACTTTCACATTTAAAAGTTAGAAGAAATTGTTCGGTTGCATCATTTCAATCATATGTGAAATCTAGAGAATCTAGAGAATTGATGATACACATAAACTTGAATTTAAAAAAATCAGAAGCAAGCAAAGCTGTTTCTAAGACTTGTGAGAAGTATGGTGGTTCTCTTTCAGAGGTGGGAGGGTGGGAACCCAGAACTTTGGTGGTGGGTGTGTTGTGAAACAGTACACTGTAATCTTAAAATTGTGTGGCTTAGGCAAATCACAAAAGTTTTAAAAAAAAAAAAGATAGGTAGAGGAGTCCGGTGGTGGCTCATCTGGTATAATGCACATACTACCATGTGCAAGGATCCCAGTATAAGCCCCCAGTACTCATCTGCAAGGAAGATTTATTAGTGAAAAAATAGTGCTTCAGTTTTCTCTCTTTCTCTCTATCTCTATTCCTCTTTCTCACTTTTTCTCTCTCCCTATCTCTAACCCTCTGTCAAAAAGAAAGAAAAAGGGGGGAAGTGCCTTCTGGGAATGAATTGATCATGCAGGCATAGAGACTCAGTAATAAACCTGGTGGTTAAATAAATACATACATACATAAATATATAAATGCATAAGTAGATTAAACATTTCATTCAACTATTTACTCTGACATACAAAATATCATTTCAACATTAACATAAAAATTATTGATAGGGAGTCTGGCGGTAGCACAGCGGGTTAAGCACATGTGGCACAAAGCACAAGGACCGGCATAAGGATCCCAGCCCCAGGCTCTCCACCTGCAGGGGAGTCGCTTCACAGGCGGTGAAGCAGGTCTGCAGGTGTCTATCTTTCTCTCCCCTTCTCTGTATTCCCCTCCTCTCTCAATTTCTCTCTGTCCTATCTAACAAGGACAACAATAATAACTACAACAATAAAAAACAAGGGCAACAAAAGGGAATAAATACATTAAATTAAATTTAAAAAATTATTAATAAGAGATTTTACATTCTTTCATACTATGTTTTTCAAATATGGTGCTTATTTTATACCTAAAGCACACCTCAGCTTGAATTGGCCGCATATCAAGGGTTCTATAGCCACGTGTATCCAATGGTTAAAACAGAACTAGGGGATGTTACCAAAGAGCCCACTTCAGCATGTATAGCTATGATGTAAGCCCTAGTTTGAACACTAAATCAGTGCCTCTTGCAGATCAGTTTTATCACAGAGATAAAGGGGAGAGAGGGCAAAAGTACCTGTCATCCCCATATCTCCCAGGGTGAAGTACTAATGCTGCTCAGTAATCTGTTTACACAAATCCCTACTTGGTTTATAGTGGCACCTACACACCCATCCCAAAGATCACTTCACAGAAGAGGTCCCAGGCTAGAGCATCACCATCTTCCAAGGAGGCTCTCTTGAATGTCAGAGACAACAGGACCTGATGATTCCTTAAATTTTACTGATCCTTCCTTGTTTTCTGCAGAAGGTAGATGCTGGGATACATTAATTGGCCACCCACCCTTTTTTTTTTCTTCCCAAGGACCTCTGTACTAAAAATATTTTCAATAGACAAAATTTAGAAAGAAAATGTAAATGTCAAATGCCAGATGAGTGGTTTGGGGTGTTTTGATATATGTATACACACTAGACTACTATTCAACTGTAAGGAAAAATGAAATATTCTATTTTGTTATAACATGGATAGAACTAGGGAGAACCATGTTAAATGAAATACACCAGGAAGAGGAGGAATACCAGATGACCTCACCCATAAGTAGGATTTAAGAAATAAAGCAAGAGAAGAAATTTGCATGATAGAAATTTATATCACTTCTAAAAGGCACCCCCCCCCCAAGAAAAAAGAGGAAGGAGGAAGAGGAGGAGGAGAAGAAGGAAAAGAAGAAGAAATAGAAGAAGAGGAAGAAGAAGAAGAAGAAGAAGAAGAAGAAGAAGAAGAAGAAGAAGAAGAAGAAGAAGAAGAAGAAGAAGAAGAAGAAGAAGGAGAAGAAATAGAAGAAGAAATAGAAGAAGAAGAAGAAGAAGAAGAAGAAGAAGAAGAAGAAGAAGAAGAAGAAGAAGAAGAAGAAGAAGAAGAAGAAGAAGAAGAAGGAGAAGGAGAAATAGAAGAAGAAGGAGAAGGAGAAGGAGAAGGAGGAGGAGAAGGAGAAGGAGAAGAAGAAGAAGAAGAAGAAGGAGAAGGAGAAGGAGAAGGAGAAGGAGAAGGAGAAGGAGAAGGAGAAGGGGAAGGGGAAGAGGAAGAGGAAGAGAAGAAGAAGAAACAGGAAGAGAAGAAGAAAGAAAGAAAAGAAATAAATGGTAAAACTTTAATAAACTATGATCTCTTTCAGCAGGTCCATGGACTCAAAAGAGGGAGATGGGATAGGGTTTAAAGGAGTTTGAGAGCAGTCAGTGACCTACGGTGAAGAAAGGTAACAGTTTGTCAAAGGGTGAAGAAATAAATGGTAAAACTTTAATAAACTATGATCTCTTTCAGCAGGTCCATGGACTCAAAAGAGGGAGATGGGATAGGGTTTAAAGGAGTTTGAGAGCAGTCAGTGACCTACGGTGAAGAAAGGTAACAGTTTGTCAAAGGGTGAAGCATACTGACACCTATCTTGGGCAGATGTGAAAACTTCAGTCTTATAAGTCAGCATTTTCTCAATAAATTTATTTGAAATAAAAAAAGAAAGAAAGCTTTTTAGGTTGATGCCTAAGGCCATATGAAAAATTTACTCAGAGGGCTGGGGAGATAGCATAATGGTTCTGCAAAAGACGTTCATACCAGAGACTTTGAGAAGCCAGGTGTAATCCCCAGCACAGCCATTAACCAGAGCTGAGCAGTACTGGTCATTCTCTACATAGCTATTTTTCCTTAATATAAAATAAATAAAATGTTTTTCTTTTCTTTTTTTTTGCCTCCAGTGTTATTGGCGGGGCTGGTGCCTACACTAGGAACCCACTGCTCCTAGAGACCATTTCCCCCCCTTTTGTTACCCTTGTTGTTTTAACATTGTTGTGGTTATTATTACTTGTTGTTGTTGTTGCTGTCGTTGAATAGGACAGAGAGAAATGGAGAGGGGAGGGGAAGACAGAGAGGAGGAAGCGATTTCCCTGCTGGGATCCTTACACTGGTCCTTGTGCTTTGAGCCACGTGTGCTTAACCTGCTGTGCTACCACCCGACTCCCATAAAATGTTTTTAAAATATTCTTCATTAAAAAAATTTACTCATATATGCTCTCATTCATGTGTAAAGAATACTGTTAATAAATTGCTTTTACTTTTTCTCTTATTAATATGCTCCATGCTCACTTGACTATTCGATTTTTAAAAGTAAAGAGTGACACAGAATAACTTATTTTCACTTCAGTAAGCTAGTCTATCACTATAAGCTTCAAACTCTTTTAGTGCATTTATAGTTTGCAAACCTTTGAAATCATATTATACAGATTAGTATACGAAGTGAGAAAAACAAACAGCAAAGATAAAGTTAGATGTGCGGTTCACATATCAACAGATAGTGACATTTTTAGAATTTAAAGAAATCAAGGAAAATAAATTTCTTTTTTAAATTCTTTTTTAAATATTTATTTATTCCCTTCTGTTGCCCTTGTTGTTTTATTGTTGTAGTTATTACTGATGTCGCCGTTGTTAGATAGGACAGAGAGAAATGGAGAGAGGCAGGGAAGACAGAAAGGGGGAGAGAAAGACACCTGCAGACCTGCTTCACCACTTGTGAAGTGAATCCCATGCAGGTGGGGAGCTGGGGGGCTCAAACTGGAATCCTTTAGCCGGTCTTTGCTTTGAGCCACTTGCGTGTAACCCGCTGTGCTACCACCCTACTCCTTTCTTATAAATATAAACAGGATGCTTTAAAAGTTCTGAAATTCTATGAGAATATACTCATAAAAGAAGTAGTGGGTTACAATTTTCAACTCTCTCACATGTGTTTTTGGTATGAAAAATTCTGGATGACCACTATATAAAACTGGAATTGAAACAAAATACTAATATTTCATATGAATTGAGAATGTATCATTTTACCATAAAACTGAAACTCCAATTTCCTGAAATGTATTAGACCAGTTCTATTGAAAGGTTATATGTTCATTATCACTTTATATGCTATATGTTCATTATCACTTTAGTTTTAATTAGATTTTGACTGTTAACACTAGTTGTTTCTTAAACTTTTTCCTACTAGTGTCCATTTTTATGCCCACAGTGCTATTTCTAATGAAGGGAAAGCAGCATAAAAGCATCTGAAATTTGATAGAGCCTTTGTAAAGTTAATTTTTCTCCAAGGATGGATCTCAAAAATGCCTAAGCCTCATAGATCTGGAGCCAAAGTTATGTCAGATTAACTTGAATGATCAGTGACCCAAGAAGAGGATGCCTAGTAGTTTCATAGGGCAAAAGAATGTTTCCTTAAGTCTAATAAAATTCTTACTGAGCACTATTAAAGTCTTCAGCAATCATGTTCATTCTCATTTTCCTCTTTCCACCATCACAGCAGAAAGGCAGGCATCCTACCTTTTGATGCAGATCTCTACAAAGCCTGTTCCATACAAGGCCTGGCATTGCTACAAAATCACCCTGTTCCTACACTCTATAGGGAAATATATGCTAATCCTTTTCATAGTACTTATCAAAGATTATAACCATATACTGGTGTGATTACTTAATTAATGTCTGTTGTTTTCCTCAACAGAATAAAAATTCCAAAAGAGAATGGAGTTTGGTTTGCAAATCATTGTGTCCAGGGGGCTGGGTGGCAGTATACCTGATTGAGCACACATATTACAATGTGCAAGGCCCAGGGTTTGAGCCCTCAGTCCCTGCCTGCAGGGAGAAAGCTTTGCAAGTGGTAAAGCAGTGCTGCAGATGTCTCTCTGTCTATCTCCTTCTCTATCTCCCCTTCCCTCTCGATTTCTGGCTGTCTCTATCCAATAAATAAAAACTTTAAAAAGTCATTATGTCATACATTGGGTCAAGCAATTGCCTGATATACAGTAATTATTTATTGATAGAACAAAAGAAAGCTTAAACTGGGAACAGAATAAAAATTTCATTATATCTGTCTCAACCTTAATTGAAATGGTGGAAAATGTACCTGAGAGTGAACTCACTAGGTACAGTGCTAACTTTGCTATATGCAAGGACCAGGAATGAACCACTTCACCATGCCAAAGATGTTATTGCAACAGACAAGCTCCAATGCTATGGTGTCTTCTCCCATTGCGGAAAAAAAAATGGAAAGATTTGGTCCTAATTTTCATTATGCTTTAGTCAAACTTTTTTTTTCTTCATCTAACCTCAACACTCCAAACTATTTTTTCAGGATAAAGTCAGAGACAGAGATGAAGAGAGAATGCAAGAGATAGCAACAAAGCTTCCTTCAGTATAGTAAAAGTAGGACTCGAAATATGGGTCATATGTGTGATGAGTTAAACATACTGTCCAGGTGAGCTATTTTTCTAGGCCTGATTAAGAATTTCAAGTTATGTTGGACATGTTTTTCCATTTTGAATGTTTCTACTAGTAGTTTAATGTTACCTAACTAAATTACAGATTTGCGTGTGATGCATACAAGTCACCAATCCCCTACTAAAGTCCTATAATCCTTCCTTAACCTCCCCCTGCCCCCAACTTCTTAGTTATCACACAGTCCAAGAAATGGTCTGATTACTTTTTTTTTATTATTCCTTGCAAATTCTATATAGCTATCTGTATTCTACAAATGAGTAAAACCATCCAAGAATTGACTTTTACTTCTTTATTTCACTCAACATAATCACCCCCAGTTTCATCTATTTCATGCCAAATGACTGGTCCTGAATAAGTTCAGTCTAGAATTTTCCCAACTGTAACCATAGACTGTGAACTCAGACCAACAAGGACTCAGAGGTTACACAGCCTCCCATGCTAAATATAAAAAATATATATGGGCCCTGGGCCAGATGGATGGAATAAACAGTTAATTTTATTCATAGATTTTCTTCAAGTTCAGGAGCTTCGTTGCCCTACCACAACTTTCTAGCCTTAATATCAACTCTGATACCATCTTTGCAGACATTATTTTTGTCCAACTCCATGTTAGCTATCAAACTCAAGCCAAAACTACAAAAGTTAAGGGCCCCTAGGAACATACTTAAAGTGGACTTCCTAGTTTCTTTCCACCCTATGATTCCTATTCTCATCTGCTCTGTCCCAACGCCATTGGTTACTATTCATTAATCATTTTGTCCTGCTTTATGGACTTTCTTATGGGCTTTCAGCCACCAAGTTGCGGATGTTGTCATGATTTCATTCTGACTTCCCTGGGCAGATGACCTCACCAATGTGCCCTAGAGCTTCTACATGATTAGGGAAAGATAGAAACAGGATGGAGGCATGATCAACCGGCTAATGCCCATGTCCAGCAGAGAAGTAATTACAGAAGCCAGAACTCCCGCCTTCTGCATCCCATAAGGAATTTTGGTCCATGTTCCCAGATGGGGGAGAAATGATAGAGAAAGACAACCAAAGGACTCTGAACTCTAATTCCGTCAGGACCTAGAGATAAAAGTGGAAAAGGGGAAGGACATTCAGAAATAGTAACAGGTTTGGGTGTGAAATAGAAAGGAAAAGAAGGCAAGACCATAGAAAAAAAATGGGCAAACATATATCTAAATATATACAGATAGTTGCTGTGCAGATGTCCCCTTAGGCTAGTGTCAGTTCCTGTGAGAGTTGGGACATTCTCAGAGTGCCTGTTCTGCCATGTTGTCCCCTCAGGCTAGTGCCAGTTCCAGTGAGAGTTAATACAATATTCTCTAAGTGCCCTTCCCAACCAATCCTGTCCCGGCTCGTCACTCCTGGTTTTTGCCCTATAAAGCCCTTCTTCTTCTGTCCCTCTCTCTCTTGTCCGCTTTTCCCTTCGGTGATTAGACCAGGGAAGGTTGCTGCATGAGGCAGCCATTTTGGCTAGCTCCATATGGCCTGAACCACTGCGCTCTCACCCAACTCTGAGGTGTCCGCGCAAATAAAGAATTGTGTTCCCTCTCCACTCCAGATCTCCTCTCTCTCTCCTCCATGGTGCAGCGTGACAGTTAGTTACAGAAATAATAATCAACACATATCTGTGACCTTGGGAGTACTACTGTATCTTCCAATGAAGGGAAAGTATATGCAGAACTCTGGTGGTAGGAATGGTGCAGAATTATACCCAAATTGTCTCATAATTTTGTAAATCAATATTAAGTCTGTAATAAAATAAAATAATAAAAATAGGGAGTTGGGTGGTAGTGCAGAGGGTTAAGCACAGATGGTGCAAAGCACAATGACCAGCATAAGGATCCCAGTTTGAGCCCCTGGATCCCCACTTACAGGGAAGTCACTTCACAGGTGGTGAAGCAGATCTGCAGGTGTCTGTCTTTCTCTCCCCCTCTCTCTTCCCTACCTCTCTCCATTTCTCTCTGTCCTATCCAACAATGATGACATCAATAACAACAATAATAACTACAACAATAACACAACAAGGGCAACAAAAGTAAATAAATAAATAAATAAAAATTAAAATAACTAATTAGAGCCTTTCTAATTTGTGCTTCCTTGTCCTTTTGGTATATAGTTATGAGTGATATTGTAGGATATTTTAATTTAAAAATGTATTTTCATTTTGTGGGAAATACTGTGTTTACCATCATAAGGTGAACAGTGAATGTGAGAAAACACTGCACAATGTTAATGGATAAGAGAAAGGAAGTTGTTTAGGGCACAAAGGCCTAGACAAGCTAAGAGACTTTACATGACTATCAGCCTTGTAATCTAATTATACACAATATTGAGAGAATCTTCTCCCTCTTAGGTTGTATCAACCCTGCAGAATGCCATAGACATGGGTATAGACTCTCTGATCTTTTTCTATCTTCTCCTAAATATTCTTTGTCCACTTTTTTAAAAAATTCTTTTTTAAAAATATTTATTTATTTTCCCTTTTGTTGCCCTTGCTGTTTTGTAGTAGTTACTATTGTTCTTATTAATGTCGTTGTAGTTGGATAGAACAGAGAGAAATGGACAGAGGAGGGTAAGACAGATGGAGAGAGAAAGATAGACACCTGCAGACCTGCTTCACAGCCTGTGAAGTGACTCCCTTGCAGATGGGGAGCCAGGGGCTTGAACCAGGATCCTTACGCAGGTCCTTGCGCTTTGCGCCATGTGCGCTTAACCTGCTGAGCTACTGCCCGACCCCCTTTCTTGTCCACTTTCTTATAACAATAGTTGGAGAGTTAAGAGAAAGTCATTTAGACAAAGAAACATTCCCTTGCTTTAATCTATTAGTAGGCAAATTCGACAATGGTATCTTTCAGATTCTTTTTCCAGTATGCATTAGAATTTTCCTTATTCTTCCATCTTTTACATAACCTTTTTTTTTCATGCTGCAGAGTGAAAAATTTGACACATGAACAATTTCACTGCCCCCAGCCATTATTTCATTCAGAGAAAGAGGCAGGAGAAAGGGGAAAATACCACTGCACCAGAGCCTCTCCCTGCTCCTTGCATGGGATCTCCATGGCCTGTACTACATATATCACAAATCACCCACACTTACCCAATAGCCTATAACATAATTTTAAAGGATTATATATTATTATGTATTATATATATTTCCTTTGAGGAAAGGCTTTGATATTTTTTCTCTCACTACAGAAGAATGAACAACTCAGCTAGGTTAAATGTTCATTTAATCAATCTTAATCTAAAGTAGGAGGGCAATAGACCATCAGAGATTGGAAAGAAAGGTCACTTCTGCCTAGTTGGCCCACATTTTTCTCCTCAGTACTCTGACTAAGCTCTGGGACACAGCTGCATCCAGTATTTTGCTGATCATAGCACCTTCTGCCTACTTTGCCCTGTGCCTGGAAGCATTCCAGGTTCCTAAGTTACCTTTCCCTTCCCAGTTGCCCCCACCTATTCTCTCTGCAGACAGAGCTGGGATATCCAGAAAGTTAATTTACAATGGTGATAAGATGATAAGGGCTAAAGGGAATTGGTGGTGGAAATATTTGTATTGAAAGCCAAATGAAATGCTTTAAGCAAAGAGAAGCAAATCTTCAAAGGTAACATTTCCAAGTGTGAGAAGGTATGCTGCATCAGGGAGGACATTAAGGGGTAGCAGCAATGAACAGTTGTTGGGCCTGCACTCCTTGGAAAATGCAAGTGTGTGTTGACGAAAGTCAAGATACTTGATACTACACATAAAATTGACAAGACAAAAAATTGAAAGAAGCAAATACAAACCTTGACTAAAGCAAAGGAAGACCAGCTGTTATGCTTGGTGGTATTATTATTATTATTTTTCTATTTTATACTTTTAATGAGAGAGAGAAAGAGAACGAGAAAGAGAGAAAGATACAAAGAAAAAGACAGAGAGACCAGAGTACTGCACAGGTCTGGCATATGGTGGTGATACCAGGAAATGAACCTGGGACCTCAGAGCCTCAAGCATGAAAGTTTTTTGTATAACCATTTTTTAAATTTTTATTTTATTAGTGATTTAATAATGATAGACAAGATTGTGGGATAAGACACAGTTCCAACCAGCAGAGTTCCATATCCCATGCCCTCCACTAGTTTACCTGTTCTTTATCCCTTTAGAAGTATGAACCAAAGATCTTTTGAGATGCAGAAGGTTCGAGGTCTGGCTTCTGTAATTGCCTTTCTATGGGACATGGGCATTATTAGCAGGTTGACCCATACCCCAGGCTATCTCTGCCTTTCTTAGTAGGGTAGGGCTCTGAGAAGGAGGTGTTCCAGGACACACTGGTGAGGTCATCTGCCCAGGGAAGTCAAGTTGGCATCATGGTAGTTGTGTAATGATTGTGCTATGTACTGCCCAGTTGATAACATTTCTATGCTTTACTATACCACAGAGCAAAAGGGTGCAACCACCAAATTATACTTGGTCAGTATTCTATCGCTAAGTCCCTTATCACTTAAATCTAGTTTCCTAAAACCTTGAATTTTTCATCAACTTGTGCTATTTCTTAAGAACTGGTTCAAGGCACCCAGGCAGTGATGCAGCCGGTTAAGTGCACACATTATAATGCACAAGGACCTAGGTTCAAACTCTTTGTCCCCACCTGCAGAAGAAAAATTTCATGAGTGGTAAAGTAGGGCTGCAATTGTCTCTGTATCTTTCCCACTCTGTCTCCCTCTCCTCTGAATTTCTCTCTCTATAAAAATGATAGATAAATAAATAAATAATTTTTAAAAACTGGCTTTAAACTGCAGGTGTTTTGAACGATTTGTGAACTTATACTACTAAGAAGCTCTTCCATTGTCCAGTTTCTGAAGGCATGTTGACTTGTGTTCCTTTTCCTCAGTGAATTTTCCCTGTAGTCCACAGGGAGAAGTAGGGACTACTTTAAATAACCTGAGAAATACTTGAATTTTATCTCCTAGTAACTTTTTTCCATGAAGCTAATCATTATAATTAAAGAAAGTCAATATCACTTAGAAGTGATTATAGACCTTATTTTTTTCCCTTCAAAAAACCTAAGCCCTTCACACTCAACCAAGTTTATAACAATAAAAATGATCTCCTTTAGCCAGTAGTGGTGATAGTAATACATAGGCCCATAGTAGGTCAAGGTAGGCTCAAGAGAAATCACAGTGAGCTAATTTGGGGACATTATTCCAAGGCAAACCCCATTTAGTCTTAAAGTCGAATGGTAATATAGCAGCAAGTTTTAAATATATATTTAAATTTGTATCTATTTAATCTGGGTACTGATCCTTAGGACAGTCAAAGCCCAACATAGGTCTGGTTTTTAGTTCTAAACTAGCCCTAAAGGACCGTCCCTTTCCAAACCCTCAGAATATCACTTAGCAGAATGGAAATGCTGGCTTAAAAGGTAGGCAGGGAAATCTGATTATTAAACTGTAAGGTCCTGACAATGGAATCCTTCAGGTTCCCTCAGTCTTCTTGTACACTGTCCTTCTCCTCAGGACAAGTTCTAATGTTCATACTGTTCATGGTAAGTTGTCCTGTTCCCGAAGAAAGCCTTGTAAGTACTTTACAAAAGCAAGAGACTTTATTTGTAGTAGATGGTCATGAATGTTTTTAAAGCAAAGTCTTTTGTCAATACTTATAATATCTTTCTCTTAAAATAAGGCACACCTGTATTACTGGGAATTGATTTTTCATAGCATAGCAAATCTCAGGAGATTAGAGACTGTTAGACAGTAGACAATAAAGAATTTGATGAAAGAACTAGCTCCCATTCTTACCCCGTTCATAGGCTAGAGATACTCTGAGGAGAAATTAAAGTGATTGACGTAAATGTCCATCACTAAGTATATTTATTTAAATCTCAAATCACAAAGGACAAACACTGTATATACTAATGAAAAAGTAAAACAAATATTTGGCTTCTTTTCTTTATGTAATGATAGTAAGCACATTTGGAAGCCAGTTTATCAGGTTTAAGGACGACTTGCAGGACACATAAGTCTTTCTAGGACATGAAAATTTTCTTTGTACATGAAGGTGAGATGCAGAGAGTATGTTCAAGACACACAGATGGATAAAATCCCTTTTTACTATAAGTCAATTTGTTGTGAAATTAATGAAAAGTATAACCTCTAGTACATTTCACTAAGAACCCAGGATGTGACCTTAATGAGGTAAGACAATGAAGTCTTCAGAAAGTTCAGGCTGTGCCATCTAAGAGATGTATGTAAAAATTACAGTGTGTGTAAGACTCACATACTGATCTTTTTTTCTTCCTCAGTTACTTCCCCTGACTCAGTTCAATTCAGGAAGTCTTCCACTGGGGAAATAATTGTGGCCTGTCACTCTCTGACTGCTAGCAGTTGACTGATGTGAGCCAGGCTTCAGACAAAGCCCAACTGCCTCCTCGCTATCCTTTGTAATATCATCCTGATATAATTATATATATGTATATATATTTGTATTACTGACTTAATATTTATTTTCATAATTATGAGAAAACTGGGGGATAATTCTGCATCATTCCCACCACTGGAGTTCTGTATACACATTCCTTTCATTGGGAGATACAGTAGTGCTCCCAGATAAGGTCACAGATATGAGCTGACTATCTTTTCTATAACTTCTTTTTGCCTTCTTTTTCTTTCTAAGTCACACCTGCACCTATTACTACTTCTGTATGTCCTCTCTCTTTTCCTTTTCTCTCTCCAGGTCCTGATGGAAATGGAGTTCAGAGCCCTCTGGTCATCTGTGTCTACCATCCCCCTCTGGAGCTATGGAGAAATTCATTTTAGGGGTGCAGAAGATAGTAATCTGGCTTGTGTAATAGTTTCTTTGCTAGACATGGGTGTTGGCAGATTGATACATTTTCCCCTACCCCCAGCCTGATTCTGTCTTTTTTTTTTTTTTTTTTTTTAGTGGGGTAAGTCTCTGGAGAGCTTAGGCTTCAGGACACACTGGTAAGGCCATCTGCCCAGGAAAGTCAGGATGGAAACCTGTTAGCATCTGCAACTTGGTGGCCAAAAGGCCATAAGATATAAAGTAGGACAAAATGATTAATGAAGAGAAACCAAAAAGGAGGAATAGAGCAGATGAGAAAGAAGAAAGAAGCTAGGAAACCTACTTTAGGTATGTTTCTAGGGCCCCATGACTTTTGTAGCTTTTGCTTGAGTTTGATAACTAACATGGAGTTGGACACAAATAATGTCTGTGAAGATGGTGTCAAGAGTTGAGAATAAAACTAGAAAGTTGTATTATAGCAAAGAGTAGCTTCCAATCTTGAAGAAAATATATAAATGCATTGAACTGTTTACCCCACCCACCTGACCCAGGGCCAATATATATTTGTATGTAGCACAAGAGTCTGTGTAACCTCTGAGTTCCTGTTGGTCTGAGCTTGAAGTTCTTGGTTACAGCTGGGAACATTCTAGGATGCATTCATTAAAGACCAGACCTGGAGTATGAGGGTAGGATGACCCAGCCTCCTTTTGGAGAGCAGGGCAGTCCTTACCACTGCTACTTTATAGAGAGGACAAGTTCCTGGAGTGGCTTACAAGAGGGTTTATGATGACATTCTTCATGGAAGTTACCAGTGATCATGGAGTGAGGGATCTACTAGAAGTCTAGGTTCATCACATCTGTGTGGGAATACAAGGGTTCCATATCTTATCCTGACATAATGTTATAAACACACACACACACACACACACACACACACACACACACCTATTCCTACAGAATTGAGCATTACTTAAAGCCTCACTAAGAAAGCTTTTGATTACCTTAAATCTTTGAGGAAAAGGACCTTTAGTTTTGCCATTCTGCCTAGATTTTCCAGATTCTCTCTCTCTCTCTCTCTCTCTCTCTCTCTTTCTCTCTCTCTAGTTCAGATTTGAATTAACTCCAATATCAGCTCTCTATTTTTCTTCGGTTCTTCCACTGCAACTACAAATACCAGGTTAAGCTTTGAGGCAAGTAACAGACAAACTTATGAGTTAAGAATCAGATCTGTTATTGGGCTCAGATTTATATTAGTATCTTATTCTGATCTGGAATTAAATATAAAAATGGCTTCCTATTTTTTGCCTCCCTTATTTCCAGTCCGCAATGCACATACTTGAGGTTTAAGTCAAAAAGTAAAAAGAATGTTGTGTGAAAACAAAGAGATACCACTGCGGTAATGCATACAATTGCCTCATGCAGAGACAAATGGCCAGAGGTGAGTGGTGCTCTGGTGAATGAATGAATCGATTAATGTTTTTAAAGAATACTGTGTGTCATTATACTTCTGATATTTGACTTGCTTTTCTTGTTCTATAAGGCAGAAAGAATGACTTAAAACAAATCAAGACAAAAGAAGAATGGGAGCTAGTACATAATGAACACCATTTATTTATTTATTCCCTTTTGTTGCCCTTGCTGTTTTATTGTTGTAGTTACTGTTGCTATTGTCATTGTTGGATAGGACAGAGAGAAATGGAAAGAGGAGGGGAAGACCGAGATGGGGAGAGAAAGACAGATACCTGCAGACTAGCTTCACCGCTTGTGAAGCAACTCCCCTGCAGGTGGGGAGCCCGGGTTCAAACCGGGATCCTTGTCAGCCCTTGCACTTTGCATCACATGCGCTTAACCCACTGTACTATCACCCGATTCCCAATGACTACCATTTTACCCTTATTATTTCTTCTAAATAGGGGTAGGGTCTAGAGCACTATTCATTTCCCTTATTTGCTAATCTACCATTGAAACTTGGCCTCTGCCTTTAGATCCTAGTTTGTAAAATACAAAAAAAAAAAAACTAATAGCGACAATCTCTTACAGTTATGAGGGTTAAATAGAAATGTGTGAAACAGCACATTATAAAGTACAATAAACCCTGGCTATTGTTACATAAGATGACACAAACTCTGATCTCAGCTAATAAAAACCTCTGTTTTCCAAAATATTTTTTGTAATGCAAACTTGAACAAACACTTGCTTTTCCTTAATACTGTTACCAACTTTTCATTCAGTTGGATGTTGCATTAGAGGTACAGAAAGTATTTTGTGGTTTGTGCTCTAGAAAAGTTAAGGATCATTGAAAATCTTTTACAAAATAAATGTCAAATTAGATGAATCCTGCCTCTGTGGATGCAAAGAGACTAGAAACTAAGAAGATTCTCTTGAGATTCCTTTGTGAAAAGACAAACTGTCCAGTCAGAGAATAAGTCTTGGTAACCTATAAATAAATCTAAGTCATTTGGTGGAAGACAGAGTTTTATGTTGTAGTGTACAGAATTAATGATGTTGATATTTCTCTGGAACATTTTCACCATAACTAGAAAAGACCTTATTTGTAGCTAACGGAGGAATTGTCAGTGTAAATGCAACCTACATGTGAGTTCTAATCAGTGTCCAGATTAAATGCTGAATGAATGAATGAATGAATACATTTTGAGATGAATAATGAAACAGTTTAACAATGGACCGATGAGTTGTTATAGCAAAAAAATGTTTTACCTGTAGTAAAAATATTTTACAGGGGGAGTCGGGCAGTGGCGCAGCTGGTTAATCACACGGTGCAAAGCGCAAGGACCAGCGGAAAGATCTCGGTTCCAGTCCCCGGCTCCCCACCTGCAGGGGAGTCGCTTCACAGGCGGCGAAGCAGGTCTACAGGTGTCTATCTTTCTCTCCCCCTCTCTGTCTTCCCCTCCTCTCTCCATTTCTCTCTGTCCTATCCAACAACAATGACATCAATAACTACAGCAATGTTAAACAACAAGGGCAACAGAAGGGAAAATAAATACAAAATAAAATAAATAACAAATTAAAAAAAAAATTTTACAGGCAGTATTTAACCCAAGAATGATTGGTCTCACAAGTAAAGCAGAAAGCTATGGAAAACCTCCCCACTCCCACCTTCACCCACACACACATACCAATGGTCACAGTATAATTTCACAGACATTCCCAGCACTTTTACAGTTAAGCACCATGTAACCATGTCACCCATTTACATTGAAAAGGATTTTTCATTTGCAGAATTCCCAGTATTTATTCACTTCAAGTGATAGGATAACCACAGTGATCTGCAGTTATGTTCTTCCTGAGATTCACAAAATTAAGCCCTGGCATTTCAAAGCCAGCTACCGTAGGATCTGTAATTCTGCATCTACTAATTTTTGGAATGTGGATAAACTCAAAGGGTTCCAACATCCCCATTTTTCACGTTTGTGTCTAAGCTTCAAAAGACCCCTAGTAATAATATTCTGTACACTGACTAGTTAACAGTTCTGCTCAGAAATGATTGATTTATCACTAAGACTCTCTCATGATCTCTTTTTTGAGAATACATCTTTACTTCTTCTCTCTTTGAAAAGCATTGATCTTGTTTCCCAAAAATGCCATTGTTCCCTTCTCTATAGATAACAAATATCAGCTCACCCGGTCAACCAAAGGACAAGGTCAAAGTCTTTAGTCTTCACTGATTGATTAATCCTCTTTCTCCCTGTTGGTAAATATAAACACTGTGGCCTGAATGTATTGGTATCATGCATGGATCTATCTAGACACAGCATTTGCATACATTTATTGCTACTTTTGTTTGGTCTAACAAATTTCATCTTCAATGTTGTCAATAACTATTATGATATCTCTCTAAACTCTGGTTCCTCATAACTTCCTTTTTAAAAATATATATACTGGGGGATTAATGGCTTAAGTCAATAGTAAATACAGTTGTTGGTACAAGTGTAAAATTTTTCAGTTTTCTGAAAAGCACTCTAACTCTTAGCCTAGTTCCTCCTCCACCATAGCGCACCAGGACCTGACTTCCTACTCACCCTACATTGAGAGTTCTTTACTTTGGTGCAGTACACCAAACCCCGTCCAGGTTCTTTTTTCTTCTTCTCACATTTATTGACTTATATATATTGAGCCATCCTTGCATACCTGAAATAAATTCCACTTTGTCATGACTTTTTAAAAGAAAAAAATATTGAATCACTAAGACTAGGAATTCCAGAAGCAATCAGTCCTGTCAGTATCTAAGATATAATTATTTGTAAATAGCTTTAAATGACATAAATTATGGTAAGGCTTCCTATGATACGGTAAATCCTAACCATGGGATTTTCAAAGTAAACCAAGCTCCTAAATAACTTGGCTATAATAATAATTATCTATTGCCTTCTCAAACTCAAAGACAGCAAGGAACTTAGTCTGCAGTAACTCAATAAGTGCAGCAAGAAAGTAGAAAGACCTAAAAAGACACCATTCTTCTTCTAGCGTTTGCCCTTCTTCCGTAGCCAGTCAACAGCGTCAGGTTGAAAGCTGTCAGGAGCTGCTTGTTGCTGGCTTTGAAAGTGACTGGGATCCATGTGGATTCAGTCGGCTAGGAAGGATCGTCAGTTTCCACAATGAATGGGTACTCACGGGATACACCACGAGAACCCATAAAGTACTTAATCAAATCTTTTCTACTTAGGCCTAGATACCCTCCCCTCCCATCTCCTTCATTTCCCTTAACCACCCAGTCCAAGTTTTGCTTTGTGTTTCACCTTCTGTTCTTATTTCTCAACTTCTGTCAGTGAGAGTGAGTGAGACCATCCCATATTCATCCTTCTCTATCTGGTTTATCATACTTCCCTCAGAACTTTCTTGACTCTCCTCTGCATCTCTGGAAGTGCTGCTTATCTTACCCACATGCATATAGAAAGGAAAAAGAAAGAATGCTCCAAATTAGTCTTGTAACAAAATTTGTCTGCCTGGAAATAGAAACCCTCTTTTTTTTTTTTTGAAGGCATTTTTTTTTTATTCATTTCTTTTATGAAACTTCTCCTTTTGCTCACTTTGTTGTTATCTGTTAATAGGAATGAAAGGTCATCACAATCTATGGATAATTGGAAAAAAAGTCCAGTGACAATTTAAAATTATGAACATACTGCTGTTACATCCATGGTTATGGAGTAATAAATTCTATAATAAACACTGAGCTTACCTAATGATAGTAGAAAAATCTCCATTTGGAATTTTCTAACCTAAGTGCAATTAATTCATGATAAATAATGGTTTAGTTTGCTAATTCATGGCATAAGTATACTTTATGCTTGTTTTGTATAGTCTTATATACAAATGAAAATTTCTTCAAGAGGCAGAGAAATTTTCTAAAAAAGAATTTGAAGTAAAAACAGATACTAACATCTGACATTAGTGTGCACATATCGAAACTGAAATCAAATAGATTTTCTTAGTATACTAGACTAGTTATCTCGAAGTGTTCTTGAACTAATTTAAAAAAGAAAAAAGAAACTAAATTCAGACAATAAACGACTGATACTATGTCTATGTTCCTCAACTGAAAATAAACTTAGTAGTCATTTCTTATTTTCCACTACCTTCTATCTAGGATAATTCTAAATACACCAGTAACATTCTGGGAAGATCAATAACAGTGATTCTACGAAGAAAACACAAGCCATTCAATAAAAATGACAACTATTTAAACAATAGATGCTTACTTAAAGCATTCTACAGGAATGTTATGGAGAGTTCTTCTACAAACTACTCATAGTTTAATACTTAACCACTTTATGGTACAGTGCCTTCAGTTCTGTCCTGCCCTGCAGCATGTACCCGTTACCCATAAGTTAATGACTCATTCATCCAATTGGATTTTTCTTAACTCACCTACTTCCCAAGAATTCTGGGTTTACTGCCAACATTTTCACTCTTGCACAAAATTAATATAGAACCATCAGAACCTGGTGTACTCTGAGACTATGTAGCAATAATAATTTCACATTTAAATCTTTGCTTCCAAGAAATATTGTTCTAGATAACTGATTTTAGCTGTTTTCCACATATAACAATGAAGAGAAAGTGACTTAAAATTAATAAAAACACAGGAAGAGTAGAAAAACTATCTCTTCTCCATTTCTGTTAGTGATTTAACAATTTCACAAAATTATAAGATTTTAAAGGTATATTTTCACACCCACGTTCAGTGTATGAAAGCCACCACATCATCCATCAAAGCTCTGGAAAACAATTTTTAATGAAGATGTGTTTAATTAAAAGTCAGATCTTTAATGCAATTCTCTCAACAACTTTTCAAGGCAGACATTATTGTCTTTATTTTTGCAGTTAATTATACCAAAGAACAGAGAAGTGACTCTTCTCAGTTTACTTTTGCTAAGCAGATACATCAACATTGTAAACTATGTAGAGAATAAGGACTGAAACTCAGAAATCAAACTACTACTTGCCCACTGAAGTATTGCCATCCTAAAATCAGTTAATAGTGCTATTACTAACATCATCAATCAGTATTTTTCCTTGCATACTTACAGTAAAATGAAATGTGCTTTGCAGTATTAAAAGGATAAATTTTCCAGAACCAGTAGTTCTAAATGTGGCTAAGTCCCAAATCAACTGATAAAAAGGTCATCATAAGGTTTCTTGTGGGCTTCTCCAGGACCTTGCCCTCACTATAAAGTAGCAATGGTAGGGACTGTCCCACTTTCCAATGAGAGTCTGGGTCAGACTGGTCTACCATTCAAGGAAGACTGGTCCTGAAATGAGTGCAGCCTAGACTGTTCCCAGCTGTGACTATTGACTGACTGCAAGCTCAGACTGATGGGGACTCAAGGGTTATGCAGGTTCCTGTGCTAAATATGAGTATGTATATAAGGGCCCTGGATCAGGTTGATGGGATAAACAGTTCATTGCATTTATACTATCAGAGGGGGCAGAGCAAAAACACATCATGAACCAGTGGGGATTAAACCAATGCCCTGCAGGCAGGGCAGTGCTTACTTAACAGTGGTTATGTAAATAGAATACAGAGTTAAGCAGGGGGGATTAAACCAATGAAACAGAAGGGGTCTTAGAAACATACCAACATTTAGATTTAGGAACTACTCTATGCCCTAATCCAGCTTTCTATTCCTATTCTTAACTCTGACACCATCTTCCCAGACAATATTTTTAGTCCACCTCCTTGTTAGCTATCAAGTTCAAACAAAAATTACTAAAATCATGTGCTGCTATGAATATACTTAAAGTAGACCCTCCTAGCTTCTTTCCACCCTAAAATCCCTATTTTCATCTGTTCTATTCCTATTTATTGGCTTCTCTTTATTAAACATTTTGTCCTGCTTTATATCTTACTGCCTTTCAGCCACCAAGTTGTGAATGCTACTATGATTCTAGCCTGACTTTTCTATGACCTCACTAATATGTCCTGGATTCTCACCTTTCCAGAGTCCTACCCCACTACTGATAGACAGAAACAGGGTAGGGGTATGGATTGGCCTGTCAACACTTATGTCCAGGAGAGAAGTAATTATAGAAGTTAGAACTCCCGCTTTCTGTACCTCGGAAAGAATTTTTGGTCCACACTCCCAGATGGGGAGAAATGTTAGTGAAAGATGACCAGAAGTCTCCGAACTCCAATTCTATCAGGACCCAGAAAAAAAGGAAAGATACTTGGAAATAGCTATAGATGTAGGGGTGACTTAGAAAGAAAGAGAAGGAAGAACTATAGGGAAAATGGACAAAAATATGCATATAAATATAGTTATAGTAATAATAGTAAACCCATATCTGTGACTGTAGAACTCCTTGCAGTTTCCAATGGAATGGGGACACAAAACTCTGATAGTGGGAATGGTGTGGAATTATACCCCTGTTATCTTATGGTTTTGTAAATCAATATTAAATAACTATCTTTAAAAAGACCTTTAAAAGGGGGAAAAAAGTTCCTAGGCCCTGTTCCATAAATTTCTGAAGCTGGGCCCAGAAATCTCCATAAATACAAATCTCTCAAAGTCACTTCTATGAGAGTAGGGAAAAAGAAAAAAAAACACTGTCACTACCACATTTTCAAAGCAATCAACACCATTTATTTCTTTAGTTTCTTTGAAAGAGTGAGATAAAAGAATTGCTTTGGCTTAGGTACATGTGACAACAAGGCTGAAACAATGGGCCCCACACATACATGTCTTGGCTCTAACCATTGAATCACCTTCCAAATCGCCCCTCCTTTCTTTCCTATGAAATCACCACTTAAATGTGTTAGAGGAGAAATTATACTCTCATAGAAGTCTTATGTTGATGCATGACTCCGGTGCTTCAAAATGTGAGCTGACTTGAAGGTAGCCTTACTAGAAATGCATCTGGCTATGATTACGTCATAATGCCATGAAGTAGTCTCCTAAGTTGCAATATAATTTCTGTCTGTATAAAAATGACAGTCTTGTACCCAAATATACACACATGAAGATAAATGCAGAGATCAGAGTGACTCTACAAGCCTCTCCACCAAAATGGCAAGGATTTCCAGGAAACCACCAATAGTAAAGGAAGGAAGGAAATAATAAAGAGATTCTCTTCCAGGACAAGTGGCCAAGTAGTAGTGAACCCAGTAAAGCAAACATAGTACTAAGCATAAGGATCCAGTTTCAAGCCCGCCACCCCCATCAGAACCTGCAGGGGGGTTGCTTCACAAGCATTAAAGCTGATATGTATGTGGCTCTCTTTCTCCCTCCTCTCAATTTCTCTTTGTCTTATCCAATAAAAAAGGAAAAAAATAGTTACCAGGCACAATAGATTTATTGACCAGCACTGAGCGCCAGCAATTACCCTGGAGGGAAAGAAAAAAAAAGGAGGTGGGGGACAAACTGTCAACACCTTGATCTTAGACTATAAACCTCTAGAACTGTTAAACAGTAAGTTGCAGTTGTTTCAAGCCACCCAGTGTCCTGCTTTGGTAGGCAGCCCTAGAAAACTAACTTAAAAGAAACACCTCACCTCTGGATGATAGATTATTAACTAGCTTTTCTATAATTAGTGGAAAATATCAAGTAAGTTTACTCTTTGATAGATTTCTCAAAGGCAGCTGTGAAAAACATCAGCTTTTAGTAGGTACAGATATCTTCACAACAGGGATAGAGAGATGATTCAGCAGCAAAGCATCATTTTGCAAATGGGAGGTCCTAAGTTCCATGCCCAGACCACATGAGAGCAACAAAGACAAAATAAATAGAGCTCCGTGGTTGGTTTAAGTAGTTTGAGAAGCTTTCTTTCTTTTATCTTCATATTAACAAGAAATTGCCAATGTGGCAGTTCAGCAGTAGAGAGCACCATGAAATCCTGAGTTTTATTTTATTTTATTTATTATTATTATTTTTTTATTCAATTTTTTTAAATTTTTTATTTAAGAAAGGATTAATGAACAAAAACATAAGGTAGGAGGGGTACAACTCCACACAATTCCCACCACCCAATCTCCATAACCCACCCCCTCCCATGATAGCTTTCCCATTCTCTAGCCTTCTGGGAGAATGGATCCAGGGTCATTGAGGGTTGCAGAAGGTAGAAGGTCTGGCTTCTGTAATATGGAAACTTTGGGACTGGGTGGTGGAGTACCTGGTTGATCGCACATATTACATTGTGCAAGGACACAGGTTCAAACTCCTGGTCCCCACCTTCAGAGAGAAAGCTTTACAAGTGGTGAAGCAGGTGTCTCTCTGTCTCTTTCCCTCTGTATTTCCCCCATTCCCCGCTGAACATGGGCGTTGACTGATCGGTCCATACTCCCAGTCTGCCTCTCTTTTTCCCTAGTAAGGTGTGTCTCTGGGGAAGCAGAGCTCCAGGACACATTGGTGGGGTCTTCAATCCAGGGAAGCCTGGCCAGCATCCTGGTGGCATCTGGAACCTGGTGATTGAAAAGAGAGTTAACATACGAAGCCAAACAATTTGTTGAGCAATCATGGATCCCAAGCTTGGAATAGTGGAGAGGAAGTGTTAGGGAGGTACTCACTGCAAACTCTAGTGTACTTCTGCTTTCAGGTATATATTTTGCAGTAGTTTATGGATACGTGTGAACATAAGCTCTCTCTCACAGAAACTGGTCAATAGCACAGCTATATACAAGATACTGGATACTGTACAGCAAACAATAACAAAAGGACTTTTCAAAGTTAACCCAATTACCAAATAATGTGATGATAACATTAACTATCGATTGTCTTTTTGAACCCTAAGACAGCAGGAACCTCACATCTCCACTATAGAGCCCCTACTTCCCCCAGTCCTGGAACCCTTGGACAGGGCCCACTTTCCCGTATGCGTCTCCCAATCCGAACCAAATAATATTGCATCAGCCGATCACAACCTAACCAACGCAACGATTGCCACCTCAACATGCTTCACCTCAGACTGTGTCCAGAGACTTCACATGTGGAATGACAACCTTTCGGCTTCATTACTTGGGTGAGACCTTTCCTTTTATAGTACACTCTAATTTCATCTCAGGTAGTTCACTTTCTAACAAAGTCCCATAACCTAGATATACACCAGTTTCTCTGAGTTTTATTTTTAACCCACATAAAATCTATCATCTACCTATCTATCTATCTATCTATCTATCTATCTATCTATTGGCATGTATACATAAATATTGACATATATGAACATGCATCTATTTATAAATGCACAATGATAATTACTATCTTGAAGAAATAGCAAAATTTAAAAAATGGTGTTTTGGAAATTAAAGGTACTAGAAAAAGAGAGAAAACACAGAGAAAAAAATATTAACCTAGCACTAACATTTTTGTTCTTGTTATTTAGTAAAAAGAAAAGAAATCAATTTGTCTCTAATTTCCTACTGAGGGTATAGAAATAGTTATTATTCATTTATATAACTGTCATGCTAAGGTTCTATAGTTCACAGAGATATTTACAGAAAGAATTTCTTTTTGTGGGGAATAGGTGCAGAGGTAGCCTAATGGTTATGTAAAATTCTTTAATGCCTGAGGCTCTAAAGTCCCAGCTTCAATCTCCAGCGTGGTACCACCATGAATCAAAGCTGAGCAGTGCCCTGGTCTCTTTCTCTCCATATCATTCTCTGTGTATCTCTCTTTAAAATAAATACAAATTTAAGAAAATTTTCAGAATTCAAATATTCAAATACAATGAATTGAAACAAATAATCCTGTCCAGGCTTTATAAACAAAAATATTTCAGGATAAGAGCTTACGGTGTTATTTGGGTAATTGCGAAGTTCTCATTCCCTCTCTCTACTTCTTTCTACTTCTGTCTATTTCTCTCTCTCTCTCTCTCTCTCTCTCTCTCTCTTTTAGTAGTTCTGGGATGCCTTCCACCTTCTGCTCCTCATAAAGAACTTTGCTCCATACTCCCAGACTGATAAAGAATATGGAAACTTTGGGACTGGGTGGTGGAGTACCTGGTTGATCGCACATATTACATTGTGCAAGGACACAGGTTCAAACTCCTGGTCCCCACCTTCAGAGAGAAAGCTTTACAAGTGGTGAAGCAGGTGTCTCTCTGTCTCTTTCCCTCTGTATTTCCCCCATTCCTCTTGATTTCTGACTGTCTCTATACAATAAATAGATATAAGTAAAAAAACAGAAAGAAGAAAAAGAGAACAGGGAAACTTCCAATGAAAGAGAGGGGATATGGAACTCTGATGGTGAGAATTGTATGGAATTGTACCCCTCTTATGCCACAATATTGTCAATCATTATTAAATCACTAATAACAATTTTTAAAAATATTTATTTATTTTCCCTTTTGCTGCCCTTGTGGTTATTGATGTCATTGTTGTTGGATAGGACAGAGAGAAATGGAGAAAGGAGGGGAAGACAGAGAAGGGGAGAGAAAGATAGACACCTAAAGACCTGCTTCACCGCCTGTGAAGGACTCCCCTGCAGGTGGGGAGTCGGGGGCTCGAACCGGGATCCTTACGCCGGTCCTTGTGCTTTGCGCCACATGCACTAATAACGATTTTAAAAAGTAGTTCTGTATGTTTCTCTCTCTCAGTAGTTCTGTTTATTTGCAAGGATGCTTGCCACCACACAATACTTTTGGCTGACAAGTTCTTTGAAGAAAAACATGTTTTCCAAAATTTAATAGGATATTTAACAGGAGCATTGTATATTTAGTTTATTCATTCACATTACATAACCTGTTTGGATAAACATACCCATATCCTATGGGTAATTTTTATGATAAAAATATAAGTTATGCAATCAATTAAACACACAAGCATACAACTATTATACCAGCATAACTAGTGTTTAGTCATTCATTTTAATATTCAGAATATTTAAATGTTCAGCAACATATAAGCCAAATATACATTTGTATTTTCTTCTACTTTGACATAATGTGGTGATGGCATATTTTAAAGGAACCCAACATGAATTTCTAAATAGAAGGTAAAGCCCATCCAGTCCCTGTTGGTCTCAAATGGTGACAATGGGAGAAGCTACATGAAATCTGTTTGGTTTGAAGTCCAAAGTCACTTATATAACATTACTTCAATCCAAAGTGTATTGGTGGCATTTCATGCTGTGGATTTATCTGTCAACAACAACAACAAAAAATGAAGCTTAAATAAGGAAAATATGTAGAGGACAAAGTCAAAGAAATAATTTGGAATTATGACACAGCTTTTACATACAGTCCGCTGAGCAGAGTAAGGCTTTCTCATGGAGGAGCATAGACTATTTGTGTACAAGTAAAGTCAAATCAAATAGAAGTGCATTTTTTCAGTCCTGACTGATTCATTTCTAAAGCCACAGGCAGGAATAAAGAAATTCTTGTTGCACAAATACTATCCAAATTGTTTTGTGTGTCCCCACCTGCAGGGGAAAAGCAGGTGTCTCTCTGTTTTTTCTCTCCCTCTTTCAATTTCTCTCTGTTATATTAAGTAAAATAAAGTTTAAAAATAGACACACTTTTTAAAAAATCTACTTGGTCTGGGCATCAGTGTTTTATGGAGGCTCATGTTCATGTGACTGCAAGTACATACATCCATGATTTTTCATGATATTTATCTTTCCAGTTTCCAATCCTACACTTCTGATAACTCTCCATTTCTTCATCTATGACCTTTGGGAAAAAAGTAGGTAAGTATAAACAAGAATTCATTGGGAATCATCCAGAAACCTATAATTGTAATTTTTTTCCTAGAGATACAAGAAAGATAGAAACAGAAAACAACACAAAACAAATTATTTTCCATAAAGCTTAAATCCTGATGAAACAAACTGTCATTAGACAAGTAAATTTATAGTGTGTGTATCTGACAACAATGAACTTTGGTATAGCATTTCCAGAATAAATTCATGATTGGTAAGTAGAGACCCAAATGAGGGCTGCATTTCCCAACCTCCTTTGTATCCATTTCTACCCAAATTCTTGTCATTATAAATGTGAGAAGAAATGATGTACGTTGCCTCCAGAACAGCATTCTAAAAGCCTGGATGTCTTCACTTTTTTTTGTTCCTCCTAGTTCCTCCTAGAGGACCAGAATACAGAGACTCAGGTCCTATAGATGAATGGATGTGTGTGCCTGAATCCCAGAAAGAGTAACACTGAACTTTCAAGGGAGTATCAGATATATCTGATATTTGCCAAACTACAGAAATACTGGGACTAACAGACAAGATATATATATGTGTGTATATATATATATATATATATATATATATATATATATATATATATATATTATAAAAAGGAAACACTGACAAAAACCATAGGATCAGAGGGGTAAAACTCCACACAATTCCCATCACCAGAACTCCATATCCCATCCCCTCCCCTGATAGCTTTCCTATTCTTTATCCCTCTGGGACTATGGACCCAGGGTCATTATGGGGTGCAGAAGGTGGAAGGTCCGGCTTCTGGAATTGCTTCCCTGTAGAACATGGGCATTGGCAGCCCTATCCATACTCCCAGCATGTCTCTCTCTTTCCCCAGTGTGGCAAGGTTCTAGAAAAACGAAGAAGCTGGCCTCCAGGCCACATTGGTGGGGTCGTCTGCCCAGGGAAGTCCGGTTGGCTTCATGGTAGCATGTGGAACTTGGTGACTGAAAGAATAGTTAACATATAGAGCCAAACAAGTTGTTGACTAATCATGAAGCTAAAGGCTGGAATAGTTCATATGAAGAGTTAAGGGGTCTCTATTTTGTAGATAGTTAGTAGGCCTATGTTATTTATATTCCAAAGATTCTGTGACTATTCTAGCTTTTTTCTTTTCCTCAGCCTAATATCTGATATGCAGGCAGATCTAAAAGTTATTTTTAACTGAAACAGTATATTTATATATATTAACTGAAACAGTATATTTATATTTATATATGTCAGGTGGTCATACTGACATTATAAAAAATAATATGCAGAGAGGAGTGAAGAATGCAACAAAAATAATTGTTAATCTAAATAAAGTGGTAGGGATGAGAGATGGTTCATGGTAAAG
Source organism: Erinaceus europaeus (assembly GCF_950295315.1). Lineage (NCBI taxonomy): Eukaryota > Metazoa > Chordata > Mammalia > Eulipotyphla > Erinaceidae > Erinaceus > Erinaceus europaeus. The sequence continues at coordinate 116,340,022 of NC_080165.1, read as the reverse complement.
CACAGGCCTTACCATGCATGAGATCTCAAGTTCAATCTGCAGCAACACAGAGGTACACCGTGGGCAACCAGGAAAAGTTTGTGGATGTGTGTGTGTGACTCCCTAAAAATTAAAACTAATAATTGAGTCAGAGACATGGATTAGCAGTATCTTGCCTGGTCAAGGCCCTGGGCTTATTTCACAGCACTGCATAGAAAACAATAGAGTAGTCAAGGACATTGATCAAATCTCAGGAGCAGAAACTAGAAGAAGTCAGGCCAAGTGATGCTTTTAAGGCAAATTTCATAGAAAAAAAAAAAGAATTCTGTGCAAGAATTCTGATAAAGAAACATACTTACCATCCAAGGAATATCAAAGAGGTTGGTAATGTCTCTTGGTGGCATTGGACTTGCATGCCTGAGGCCCTAAAAGTCCCAGGTTCAGTTCTAACACAACTGTATGTCAAAACTGAGCAGTGTGTTCTGATCTCTCTCTGCCTCTAACTATCCTGGACTCTCTCTCTCTCTCCCTCTCTCTCTCTCTGTATCTGTGTCTGTGTGTGTGTGTCTCAAACAAGAATGTTAAATCAAGAGTTATTTCCTCATGAATATGAGTTCTGCAAGACTGACTCTGTTAGAGTATGCCTCAGTTCTAACAATCAGTGCCAGTATAATGGAAGGTAAATATGTGTGTTTGTTCCCATAGGCTAAATTAAGAGTCATTCCTATGTCTACTTCATAAAAGGAGAATGGACTCTAGTTATCTAAACTTTATATCAAAATGAAAAATTTCAGACTATACATAGTATTGTGGTAAGAAAAAACACAAAACCTTTTTAAGGAAAACAAAAGTCTGTATGTTCACCTTTTCTTAAATAAAGTACAGATAAAGAGCTTGTATACAGGTACAAAATAAACAAAGTAATTAGCAGATATAACTAAAAATGTTTATTTCTCTTAGTTGCTTTCCAATTATGAAAAATGAGAATGAAAAAAAAATCTCCAAAGCTATTTTTCACATTTTATTTATAAAAGGATTTTCTAGGACTACTTAGTAAAATATTTTTAATATTTTGCTTATTTTTTTCAGAAGGACCAGAGCACGGGTCCATCACCGTATGCAATGCCAGGCATCAAAGCCTCATTGAGCCACTGAGCCGCCTTCCTGGCCACTTGGAGAAATATTTTAACACTAAGAATAGAAAAATTGTAAACAAAAGTAAAGATGATATAATTAACTTCCTTTACCTACCACCAATCTTCAATCATTGTCACCCCTGGGACATTATTCTTACCTAAGAGAAAACTTAGAGGATAAAATACAAGACAAACTCAAAGAGCTGACCAGCCAATTTGCCCCTGACAGTCTCCCTCATGTTTCTTTATTTTCACCATTAACACTTCTCTGATTCATTTTGTGAAGCAGGATGAACTCTTTTCCTTCACTGAGTCAATACAAGATGAGTTTTCAGTGACCTGCTCAAAAGATTCCCCAGCTAGGCTATCTCTAAAATAATTCTGCTCTGGAGCACAAGACTGATGTAAGAAGCATCTTGAGATGGCTCTCAGATGAATAAACTCAGGATCAGTTTTAAACACTGATATGCTATTCAGATACTGACACAATCATATATATGAATCATAATCTCTGTTTTGCAAAGACTGCTTTACAAATGCATAAAAATGAGTTCAGTTGCAGCTGTTAAAATTTACAATTACAATTTTATGTCTGAATTTTAGCTGATAATATTACTGGTTTTTAGGTTCAAAGAACAGTATAATAATTTTATGCCTTATATTTCAGACATAATTTTGAACCCTAAAATTATACTTATATTTCATTACCTTTTGGTTTGACTAAAGAAAGATAGAAATAAGTATTTAAATCAGACAGTATTAAAATAATTCTTGGGATAAACATATTTTTCTTTATTGTTCCAATGGAGAAGAGAGGTCTTTGGTCCTTCTCTTGAATGTGTGCATAACTTTGATAAAATTGGCTCTGCTATGACCTTGGATTCTGTCACCACCCATATCTGTTCTTGTCACACTAATCTGAGTCTCCTAATGACTGAACTTGTTGTTAGGTACTCACTCTCAGTGACTGAAAGCCTAAGGGTTGTGCCTCAGAGCCTAAATTCTTCCAGTCTCTAATACCACCTTTTAGTTAAGTGCATCTGCAATGATGACCTATACTCATTCACACTTAGACAAAGATCAGCATGTCACTGTTACATGCATATGGATTAAGGTACACATGTTTTTATCCATTAGAAAGTGTTGACTGGTATCCAATTTCTTGAGTTTCCATCTAAACTTTCTTGTTTAAATTCTTATCATTACACATAACTGAGACTTTAACACCTCTTTAAGTTTCCCTAGAATTTACAGATATGGCTTATCCTGTAAGAAGAGTGGTCTTATATACTATAAGGTCAAAACTTCTAGGTTCTGGAGGCTGGACTGTAATGCAATGGAAGGTAATGAAGGCCTGCTTGTGTCTATCTTTCTCTCCTCTTCTCTGTCTTACCCCACTCTCTTAATTTCTCTCTTTCCTATCCAACAACAACAGCAATAGCAACAATTACAGTAACAGCAACAACAACAAAGTTAACAACAAGGGCAACAAAATGGAGAAAATGGCTTCCAGGAGCAATGGATTCATAGTGCAGGTACTAAACCCCAGCAATAACCCTGTAGGCAAAAAAAAAAAAAAAAAGTTCTAGGTTCTTCTAACCTCTGCTCATTTAGACATGTGACTAACGGTCTTATGTTCAAGGCACTAGTTCATCATCTCCATCTAGCTTCCATTCATGGTCTTCCTCCCATTGGCCTTATCTTTACACCATACTCCAGATGCTTCCTGAAACCTGTGTGAAGTCTCAACAGAGCTTCTTTAGCAAGAAGGTAAGTTCACTAGTAATTGGCTGTTGGAGTTTTCCCATATTTTAACTCATCAAGGATCATGCACCAAAAGTGACAACTGAGGTGTTTCCTCCAAGCATCCCCCACAGGGGTCATTAACCCCTAACACTGTGATCATTCCACTCAGAGTTTCAAATGTCTGTTTTTGTCCTAGTGAAAATACATACATATTCTTCATCTCCCTGAGCTCCAAGAACCAAACATGTATTTAACACATATGGGTGGGAAGGCAGAATACAATGAATGAAACAGCTGGTGTTGAGTGCCTACAGTGTTTCAGAGGCATCATGAGGCTGGCTTCTGGACAATGAGCCAGGTTCTAGAAGGATGGGAGAAAATCCTGGAAAAATTCAAAGTAGATTCAGAATAGCATCACTGTTTATTCTCTTTGCTAGACATCAAGGCACAAACTAACCACATTAAACTCTACTATGAACTGAATATAAACTGAACAGCAGCCATGAAGCACTCTCCTCTTCCAGGTTTTGATTTTCTTCCAATCACAGCAGCAATTATTCCCAAAATTGCATTTGGTTCTTGTCAGAGGTGGAAACAAAGAAACTTGGTAACTTTTCCAGAGTTCCTGAGTACAAGTTGAAACCATCTCGCTCACCTTAAGAGCTCTCACACACTTAGAACAGCATTGCCAAGAAGACAGGAATTCCTTGGATTATTTTCAGTTACAAAGGGAAGGTACCAATTGTCAAAAAAATTTACCCACACTTACTGTGTGATCTTTTCATTCCCCACTCTTTAGGTAATTTGTTCTGATTGTAACTATTTCAAAAGACAAAATTATACACCAGGGAAGCAAGAAAGAAAAAGAAGGAAAGTCTGACTCCTGCTGAGGTTCTATCAGAGCTCAACTTGTGTTTGGAAGCAAAGGCAAATCTTTTTTCAGCCATAATGAAATCTTGTTAACCATGAACATGGAAGCAGAACTGATCTAATGAGAGACCTATGAGGAAATTATTAGGGGAATATTAGTACATTCATGGATTACTGTCATTCTTCTTTAATTTTAAAAAAGCATATATTTATCTGTTTATTTTGTGAAAGGGGGGAGAGGAAGATCAGAGTACCTCTCAGCCACATACAATGCCAAAATGAATCCCCCTAAGTCTTAAAAAATATGCTCTTGGGCTAGGGAGACAGCTTAATGGTTCTATAAAAGATATTAATGCTTGAGGCTCTGATGTCCCTGGTTCAATACCAGTGCTGAGCAGTGCTCTGCTTTCTGTATCTTTCTTTCTGTACTCCTCGCTCATTAGAAAATGAATAGATAAAATATTTTTAAATAGAAAATATACTTTTGCCACTCAACTCCCTCCCTAACACTCATCTCTCTTTTTAAAACAAAACAATCATTGCCTGGCAGTGTCACACTTGGTTAAGTGCACATACAGAAACATACTGTATGTTCGTACCCCCCACAAACCTGCTGCAGAGATGCTTCACCAGTGGTGGAGCAGGTCTGCTGATCTCTATATTTCTCTCTTCCTCCCACTCTTCCCTTCTCAATTTCTCTCCTTCCTGTCAAATTAAGATAAATAAATAAATATAAGAAACATTAAAATAAATGTAAAAAGAGAAAAAACAATGGCCACTGGGAGCAACAAGCCACAGTGATAAAACTGGTGGCAAAAAAAAAAAAAAAAAGAAAGAAAGACATTCTAAACATTTACCAAGAACTATATTAATGAGAGTATATAAGGAAAGTGGAAAAGCAAAATTTAAATCCATATTTTGAGACGGAAACCTATCACCCACATTTGTAGCTATAGATGAAATATTTGTACTTTCCAACCTTGCTTTCTTTTCCTTTATTTTGTCCATTCTTGACAGCAAGTCTCTTATCCTGCTAGAGTACTGTTTTATCCATAAGTTAAGCTATTTCGTCTACATATATGTATATATACATACTGGTTGTTAAAATTACAACAAAAAGCAGCAAAGAAGTGACTTTCAAGACTAGCCTGAAGCAGTAAGCCTTCTCTGTGTTAAACTGATCTGGGCTCTGTGAATGGAAAGCCAGAAGCAGAGAGCTGGACCTAGCTACTGACTCTTGGTTGGGGGAGGAGAAGGACACAGTTGTAGGATTTGATTCACCACAATATTTTTGCCTTGGGGATTAGTTCCCATGTAACTAAAACATCCAAAGCTAACACAGGTAAGCTGCTTTAACTACCTTCCTTAGGTTATAAGAGTAGGAGGGAAAAGTGGCTTAGCCACAATAGCAAGGTGTCCTGTGTCGTTTATTTGTTCACTGATCCAGTCTGTTTTAAAGATCATTTGAGCATGTATATCATATCTAATGGCCTGCATAAAAGAGTGGCATGCAGAGCTGATCTGAAGAAAAATACAACACATTAAAACAACAGCCCTTACAAAAGAGTTTCCTCTTTTGCAGGAAAGAAAGAAAATAAGTGAAAGTAAATAAGTAAGTAAATCACCAAACAGATCAGCTGCCTTCTCAGAAGCTGATATTTGATATTACATACAGAAATCATAGAATTTACAAGCTCAAAGCTTCTTTCCGGCTCTACAAATCTTTGTATACATGAATAAAATTTAAAATGAAAAAGATTGTTAAGGTACACAAAGGACACCCATGTATACAAGTATGTTATTTTATTCTTGTGTCACACCTTTAGCAGAATTTAATTATCTAAATGAGATCTGACAAAAAGAAAATTAATATTTGTTCCAAAAACATGTTATATAAAAGGCATATGTAAAAATTTATACCTTAAAAAAAAAGGTACTAATAAGGTAATCTCATCTAGAATGCCTTTGTTTTAAATCTAAGAACCTCAGGGAGGCAGAGTTCTGATCCTTCCAGGCTTCCTTCCAATAAAGGACCGAAACCAGACCTCAGGCCCTAGGGGCAGAGTTCTGCCTCTGTGGTGTGGGGCCTCCCCAGGGACAAGTCACCTTTGTCAGGCGACTAAACAGCATCATCTAGTGGCAATTTATCAGAATTTTCTTTAGATAAATTGTGAGTCAATTCAGAAGACAAGTTGGTAGAGGATATGGTGTGCTAACATCTATCATGGGGACATGAGTAAATGTATACTTGTGACAATAGTTCTATAAATCATGATTTTCTCTAATATGGTAATTGTTTAAAAAAAGAAATAAAGAGAAAGGAAGGAAGGAAAGAAAGAAAAAAAAAAAAACAGCATCTTACTCTTTAAGTGTCTCTGTAATCTCTGGATGTCCAAAACAACGTTGTTGTACTGTTTTCTCTTTTTCTAATGTTTCCAAAGGGCAAGAATTTTCAGGTAGAGAACCCTCCATCAACTACTTTGTCCACCAGTATTTCTCAGTTCTTTCTTGTCACAAACTGTCAGCAAACAACAGGTCTCATCCATGTCAGGGCTGTGGTCCTTTGAGTATTTGATTCAATTTTTCAGCAAAATAACACTCTTAACCATGATTTCAGGTCTTTTGTCAATTGACATGTTTAATAATAATATCATCTCAGGTTGAAGAAATAACTCATGTGGATAGTGTACTATTTTGTTAAATGTGCAACCCAAGTTCGAGCCCAGCCTTTGCCACTTTAAAGGACATGAGGTTTCCCTCCCATCTCTATCTCTATCTCTATCTCTATCTATCTCTCTCTACTTTATCTGTCTATATTTTATTAAAGAAAAAGAAGGAGGTGGAGGAGAAAGAAAGAACATGTTTGTTTTTCATGTGTGTTGTTATAACATTTGCTTTTCTCTTACACACACAGATTGAGTCAATTTTTCTTTATTTGAAATAACTCTAGATATTAGGTACCATAGGTCTGTGGCCAAAATATGGGTTACTTTCAGACAAATATATCTAATAATTCATTCATTTTTCATGCACTCAACCATTTGCCAATCACTGTTCCAAAGGCCAGACATGTCTTCAGCCCTTACTCTAGGGGTAGGAAAAAATAATGCTAACAATAAATAATTGACTAAGAACAATAAAAACCTAAAGGGAAGAGAAAAAATCATTCTGCCAAATATTAAAATGCTAGAGAGAGAGAGAGAGAGAGAAAGGGGGTGAGAACACAAAATGTAGATATAGGTAGGACTTTTGTTTCTGAAGAGGGAGAAGTAGAAATAATATGGCGAAAGCAAGATCATAGGTCTCAAATCAGGAAAGTACCTGGTTTGATGGTATACCGCTAAGTTCATAAAAACAAATAAATATACAAACAAAATCCCCAGAAAAATGGAAACCAACTGAGAACTATTAAAAAAAAAGATTTAAATATCATTCTGAAGAAGTTGAGCTTTCTATGGAAGGAAACAGCATCATATTATTTACTAAAGCAAATTAAGAATGAGTTTTGAAGTCTCTAGGAAATAAAACACTTTTTTTCCTTCTAGTCATTCTGAAGCTATTCTCTTCTTAAAATGGCATTCTCATTTAACAGCTGTTGAAACTAAGGTCCTGATCATGACTATTTGTCAGTGTTGAGGAAAGAATTCAGACCCATTGATTCCAAATCCAATTACATCTAAATAAATAAATATAGTAAGTACTTTTCATTCAACCATGCTGTTATAATACTTGCATGACTTTGAGACAAATACATTTACATTCATTCATTTTTCATGCACTCAATTCTCTGTTTCTCTCCCTCTCTATCTCTCCTCTCACCTTCTTGATTTATCTCTGTCTAGTAACAAATAAATAAACATTTAAAAAGAATAAAATAAATTTAAGATAGAATATTTCTGGAATCTCCTTTAGAAGTTTTTTTTATTATTATTTATACTAGTCCTCTCAAAGTACATTTAAGAATCCACAATTAATTCTTTTTTAGTCATGGCATCTTCATTAAATATGGACTTGCCTTATACATAAGAAAATACTAAAGTACAAGAATTACCATTGCCAATTACGAATTCTCTATGCTGACAAACTATCTTTCTTGTATGGAAGAGAAATGAGTACCTTCCTAAACATACAGAAACTGAAGAAATTCACCACCAACAACCCTGCCTTGCAAGAATTACTGAAAGGACCCCTACACAAAAAGAAGCAAGTTCCAACTCCAAGTGAATTCATCAGCAGTAGAATAGAAGTGGAAACACAACAGCACAACAGAAGAAAAGACATCATAAAAATAAAGACAAAATGGACAGAGTGATATGAACATAGTGGGTGAAACAAGGCCAAATATCAAAATACCACATATTGAACCAGAATCTCTAAAATCCTAATCTTAGCATCATCTTACTTGGAACCTGAAGGAAAATGTTGGGTGGGATGAGCCAGGAAGAGAGAAAAAAAAATGCCAGTTGACTATATACATAGGTGAAACTCAGCAAACAGAGTTGAGGGAGTGAGGAATCATAGGGTGAAACTTGAGACTAAGGGTGGGGTGCTATACAAAAGCAAGGAACTCTGGGAAAGAAATAAGTAGGGGGGCCATGAAGAGTTGAGGATGAGAATTTTGCTGACACTTTTGTTGTAGCTCTGGGAAATGGATCCCATGTGTAGAGAATTGTACTATAAACCATTGATCTCCAAATAAAATGGAAAAAAAGAAAAGAATTTGATAAGCATTCTATTTAAAAGTACTAACAAGATAGACACAAAAACATGAAAGAGAATAAAATAAACTGTCATGCACTAAGGAACAAAGGGAAAAAGACAGAAAACTTTAAGCATCAGAAAAATACAACTGTATAAAAATTTCTAGAAAAGGCTGCTTTGCACATACATATAGACAATGTATCTACTAATAGCTCAGTTCAGAAGACAGCCTGACTACTCTTGCTATTGATTATCTAGATTATTAATTTTATTCATTCCTGACAGGTCCTAGAAAGCTTTATTCCATTCTTCCACACCTCTACAATAGATAATTTGATGTGTCTGAGTTGACATTTCTCTTCAAATAGAAGCTAAACTATTCCTATATAGCTAAGAACTAAAACCATATGAAATAGTACATTGACCAATGTTGCTACCACAGTGCTTAGTGTGAAGATTGACGGTCTATTCATCAAGTGAACACATAATGGAATAAGGAACAAAATGGACTGTAGTGCTTCTAAAGCTGCCAAACCACAAAGAAAAGCCACACTTACACAACTTCTCCTTCAGTAAGCTCAAAAGTCAATTTGTCATTTCTAAACTCTCCTCCTAGAAAAGTGATAACTGTGCATACCACAGGAAGAAAGAAGTAACCTTCATCCAGACCATTTCCCCAGCTTCCTATAATCATAAAGCCAGTTCCTGAGGCATGTGACCCATTCCCCCGCACCCTGAGTTTCCTCACAGGTATGGAGCTTTCTTAAGCCTGGATTATGTGCCCAAAATCCTGTGGCCTTGTTGGCTCACCTCTTTCAGTTATAAACAGACTCATATAACAATGAAAGCCTCCACTGGAGAGATTTCTTCTCCAAATGTGGCCTTGTGAGAGAGGCTACCTGCTCTGTGCTTTCTATTGCCTTTCAGTCAAGAAATGAAAACTCTAAGTATTTCCAAGATAGAATAGGAATGAATGGAGTGAGGTATGGTGTCTGTTCAGAGGCCTGGTTCTAAATGACAGCACACTACAAAGGAACACCCTCCAGATTTCAAGGGCATGGTGACAAGGTGGGTGCCACTGCTAAGTAGATCATTCACATTCCTTCAGGCCACTTTTAACAAAGATATACATGAAAAATGAACCAACTGAAAAACTGCAAAAAAAAAAAAAATCAAAACACAAACAACAAATTACTTTAAGTCCAATACTGTGTTATAGGATGATCATCGTTTTATCCCTATGACATTTACTATATATCAAGAAGTGCAAATCTGATCTAGAGTTGAAATTAATAAAAGCTTCAAAAAAGAATTGGTGTTTAAGAGAAAGACCAGAGAGATATTTCACCATGTATGATGCATTTCACCAACAGCCAAAATTCAAGACATGTCACCACATGGAAGGCATTATGGCTGTGGATGAAGAAGTCTTTCTGTCTGAATGAATAAAATAAAAAAAAAAAGAAAGAAAATACCAGAGTAGTAAAATATTTCACATATAAGGCTGGAGAGGTGGGGAATAGAGACTAAGAAAGAATAGAGGATCTAGGTGTCTTAAAGCACAGAAACAAAAGGTTGAATTAAACAAATTATTGAATATCTTTAACTTAGGACTAATGGAGAATGGGTGAGCTTCTGGCTGTGTGCCAATATGTGACTTGTTTAACTTTACAAAATATTATCTATTCAAGTTTGACTAGCACTATTCTTTTTTTTTTCCTGGGAATTTTCTTTCTTTTTATTTTTTATTTTATTCTTTTATTGTTGTAGTTATTATTGTTGTTGTTATTGATGTTGTCATTGTTAGGACAGAGAGAAATGGAGAGAGGAGGGGAAGACAGAGAGGGAGAGAGAAAGATAAGACACCTGCAGACCTGCTTCACTGTTTGTGAAGCTACTCCCCTTCAGGTGGGGAGCCAGGGGCTCAAACTGGGATCTTTAAGCCGGCCCTTGCACTTCACCACATGTGCTTAACCTGCTGCACTGCCACCCGACTCCTTTTTCTTTTCTTTTTTTTTTTTTTCATTGTTGTTGTAGTTATTATTGTTGTTGTTGATGTTATTGTTAGGTAGGACAGAGAGAAATGGAGAGAGGAGGGGAAGACAGAGAGAGGGAGAGAAAGACAGACACCTGCAGACCTGCTTCACCGCCTGTGAAGCGACTCCCCTGCAGGTGGGGAGCCGGGGGCTCGATCCGGGATCCTTGTGCCAGTCCCCGCGCTTTGAGCTACGTACGCTTAACCCGCTGCGCTACCGCCGGACTCCCTCTCCCTTTTCTTTTTAAATAATAATTTTATTAGGTAAATAGCAATTTTCAATTTTAGGGGGGAGGGAATACTGAGGGGTTATTGTAGTATGCCGGGAGCCAAAACCTTAGCTAAGTCTCTCACATAACCGGTGAAGGGACATTCCGATCATTGGAACTTCGATTACCATCTAACTGTTTGGAAAGTTGCTCACCCACCTCCCTCCCCCCACTACCTTAGCAGAACTTCCTCATGGTGTGTGCTTGAAATGCGACTGTAAAATAAAATTTTCAGAGCTTGATCAGAAACCTGTCTTGCTCTCGTTCTTCGTGTCTCTTGTCCCCTCCATTTTCTCGCCCCCTACCCTAGGTTTCCGTCGATAACCCCGCAGGCCGGGGCACCAGTATCTCGTATTTTCACACAATAACTCATGATCTGACATTAATCACACCAATTCCTGTCCAGATACATTTTTATTTTTATTTATTTTTTAACTACTTTCTTTTTTTTTTAATTTTTTATTTAAGAAAGGATTAATGAACAAAAACATAAGGTAGGAGGGGTACAACTCCACACAATTCCCACCACCCAATCTCCATAACCCACCCCCTCCTATGATAGCTTTCCCATTCTCTAGCCCTCTGGGAGCATGGACCCAGGGTCGTTGAAGGTTGCAGAAGGTAGAAGGTCTGGCTTCTGTAATTGCTTCCCCGCTGAACATGGGCGTTGACTGGTCGGTCCATACTCCCAGTCTGCCTCTTTCTTTCCCTAGTAAGGTGTGTCTCTGGGGAAGCTGAGCTCCAGGACACATTGGTGGGGTCTTCAATCCAGGGAAGCCTGGCCAGCATCCTGGTGGCATCTGGAACCTGGTGACTGAAAAGAGAGTTAACATACGAAGCCAAACAATTTGTTGAGCAATCATGGATCCCAAGCTTGGAATAGTGGAGAGGAAGTGTTAGGGAGGTACTCACTACAAACTCTAATGTACTTCTGCTTTCAGGTATATATTTTGCAGTAGTTTATGGATACGTGTGCACATAAGCTCTCTCTCACAGAAACTGGTGTATATCTAGGTTATGGGACTTTGTTAGAAAGTGAACTACCTGAGATGAAATTAGAGTGTACTATAAAAGCAAAGGTCTCACCCGAGTAATGAAGCTGAAGGGTTGTCATTCCACACGTGAAGTCTCTGGACACAGTCTGAGGTGAAGCATGTTGAGGTGGCAATCGTTGCTTTGGTTAGGTTGTGATCGGCGGATACAATATTATTTGGTTTGGATTGGGAGATGCATACGGGAAAGTGGGCCCTATCCAAGGGTTCCAGGACTGGGGGAAGTAGGGGCTCTATAGTGGAGATGTGAGGTTCCTGCTGTCTTAGGGTTCAAAAAGACAATCGATAGTTAATGTTATCATCACATTATTTGTTAATTGGGTTAACTTTGAAAAGTCCTTTTGTTATGGTTTGCTGTACAGTATCCAGTATCTTGTATATAGCTGTGCTATTGGATGCTTCTAATCTACTTGGTCTAGGCTTTTGAGAGAGTCCGCATATCAAATACACAGCCTATATATTAAAAAGATTCAGTTTGTGTTTTGAGAAACTTTGAGACATACAATTGATTTTCCCCCTCTCATATTAATTAACTACTGATTTATATGTCTACATTTTGCTAGGAGTGTACATAAACACCATTCCCACCACCAAAGGACTGTGACCCATCCCTCCCGCCCACTCCCACCCCAGATACATTTTTATATGACTTCCTTTGTTCCATAATGTCAGAACTGAGTAGTTTCATGAGAGAAAATGTCCACAAGACCTAAAAAGTGTTATAGAAAAAGCTTGTGAGCTACTGCAACAGTCAATGAAGACTATACAACCATATTTGTGTAATGTTAGGAAAGTGTTCTCAAACAGAACACACCTTTTCAGACTGCTGGTAATATGACAAATAGTAGGCACTTGTAATAATCAGGGTACTTGTAATAATCAGGCAAGCAATCTCATAGCTATAAGCTGACTCTAAGTGATAAAAAGCTAGAAGAACCATTACATGACAGGGTACCCAAGTACATAAGAAGGTCATTTATATCAAACTTAGAGGAGTTTATCTCTTCACCTAGCAGAAAAAGTCATAATTCCACTGGGATTTTACAATAGCATTCTGAACAGTTGAGTCACTATTTCATCCTCTATAACTGGAAATGTCTTGCTTTGAAGGACAAGCTTAATAGGAATCCCTGATGATAGCTTCAGTCAAAGAAGAAACGGAGTAGATAGAGAAGGTGAGAATGTTCTTCTCCGTAAGTTGTCTAGGTCACTGGAGGGATCAGAGAGAAATAGAGAAAGCTTATGGTTTGACACAGTAGTATAGTCTGGTCATAAGCCACTGGTCTTCTCAAGCAGGAGGTAATGAGTTTCTCACCCAGTGTGAGGTAGAATGTAATCTAATTGGCTAGATACCACCCAAACTGAGTACTTTTATGATTGGACATATCTCTTGCTGAGATGAGAACTGTGGCATAGTCAGGGCAAGAGTCAGTGAGGCATAGGGATCTCTAAGGAGAACAGCAATAAAAAAGTAGGCCCACTCAGAAAAGGCTACCCTTTAAACATATTCTTTAGGTGCCTGAACATCATAAGTACTAATAAAATCAACAAGGAATCATCACTCCTGTAGGGAAGTGAATAGACAATGTCAAAAAGAGCTTTTATTCTCATGATGTGAGTGGAAGAAAGTTTGGAGCATTGGACCCCCTTTCTCTAAGTTTTCAAGAGGCCATATCAGGGTTCTGCTTGTACTGTCATCCTTCATTCTATTTTTATTTCAGGGCTTCAGGCCACAGCACTGCTTTCTAATGCAGTCTTTTACTAGTATTTTGGGTCATCTCTTGCCAGGATGAGCCATGGCCTTCTGGTTCCAGGAAGCAGACAGCTGTTCTGTGTCTAGGAGGTGCTAATAAACCCTGGGTTATATGAGTTCCATCATCAGCTCTAGTTGGCTGTAGTTGCTATTGAAGAGAATGGGTACTACACCCCTGAGTTCCCTTGAACTTCAAGCACTCAGCTACGTGAAGTCAGCCAGGGTTGATGGGAGAATCCAGCTGAGGAATGCCACAGCAGTCCAAGGAACATTTTCTAACCACAGCTAGAACGAGAGCCCCAGGCGGTAGATGACAATAAGTTCAAACAACTTGGGATTTAGAAATTAAATGCCTGAATTCCCCTTATAGACAAGTAAAAGTCTAAACTGTCAGACACAGGACAAGTAGAGTCAGGGGTAATTTGGTACTGAAGATGAGGATGACCACCATCTAACTGAACGCCAAGCAGGTGAGCCTTTTGAAATAGCAACCGATACGGGCATAGTAGAAACATAATCCTTAAATTGCCCTGGCAAGATGTTAAAAATTAGAGATGTCAGAGAGGTACTAGAGGCTACAAGTGGAAGAACAAAGGACTGCTGGTTCATAGCTGTGATCTTTTCCACAAGTGAGGGTGCAAGTTATTAGGGGTAGAACAAGTCAAAAACCCGGTGCATTATGACCTGCAGAGTCTGTGTGTCATCCTGGGCATTAGTGAATAGAAAACTATTATTTTGAGGTATGTTATACAATTTTGGATTGAGTTCCTGTCTGTAAATTAAGCTACCTGATATCTTTCCCTACCTATCAGGGACTATACATCTCACTGACGTATTACTGAACTTAGATTTCATGGTTGCTGACAAAGATTCAATCTCATGAGGAAGCCTTAAAGAAAATGAAATGAAGAGTCTCCGGTGGTGCAACTGGTAGAGCTCACATGTTACCATGCTGGAGGACTCAGGTTCAAATCCATGAGTGGTGTAGCAATGCTTCAAGTATCTCTCCCCCCCCCCACTCTATGTATCTCTGTCTCTATAAAAAATAAAAGACATAAAAAGAAGGAAATGGCCTCCAGTAGTAGTTGATTGGTCCTGCAAAGCACTGAACCTTTGATAACCCTAGTGGCAAAAAAAAGTGTTTGAAGTTCACTCACCCATAATGACCTTCTGGGAGGAATGCTTTCTGATATTGAGCCATCAGACTTTTGAATTTGTATCCAAGGCTCGAGTCTGTTGATGAACTATTCAACATGTATTTAGTATAAGAAGTATTGTAAGAAGGTTCAGAAAACCTGACTCTGATTCTGTCACTAGCTAGGCCTTCCAGCTCTCAATCTGTGGTACCTTCCAGAATTAATATCCTACAACTATTCACAAATAAAACTATACATTGTGATGAAACATGCTGGCAAAGGATAGACCCACATGGACTTGTACAATCCCCTTAAAATAAATTATTAATGAATTATTGGCTTGCAACCACTGCACACAAGGATTGGTCTGGTGCCCACATTTTAATCTTCTGTTCCTATGTACAAATCAAGGCTATTATGATCAATAAAGCCTTGTTAAACATTACTAAGGGAGTGGGAATGATGCAGAGTTAATAACCTTTTTCCATGTTATTGTTTTTCCCTTGATTGAAAGTAGGGCACCAAAGTAAAAACCCTGTGGTGAGCGGGAGGGTGGACATGCGGCTTCCTGGGCTGGCGGGAGGGGTGAGGGTGGGGGCAGGTGGGTGGGATGGTACACAATCTTTTGGTGATGGGAATGGTGTTTATGTACATACCTATTAAATTGTAGTCATATAAATCACTATTTAATTAATATGAGGGGGGAAAATTGATTGTATGTCTAACAAAGGGACTTTTCAAAGTTAACCCAATTACCAAATAATGTGATGATGACAGTAACTATCCATTGTCTTCTTGAACCCTAAGACAGCAGGAACCTCACATTTCCACTATAGAGCCTAAATGTCCCCCAGTCCTAGGACCCGAGGGTATGGCTCACTTTCCCGTATGCTTTTCCCAATTCTTATCAAATAATATTGCATCCACTGATTGCAACCTAATCAACGCAACAAGTGCCACCTCAACATGCTTCACTTCAGACTATATCCAGAGACTTCAGGTGTGGAACGACAACCCTTCAGCTTCATCACTCGGATGAAACCTTTCCTTTCATAGTATTCTCTAATTCCATCCCAGGTGGTTCACTTCCTAACAAAGTCCCAAAACCTAGATATAGACCAGGTTCCAGGAGATAGAGCATATGTTCACATGTATCCATAAACTAGGGCAAATTTATACCTGAAAGCAGTAGTACACTAGAGTTTGCAGTGAGTACACCCCAACACTTCATCTCCATTATTCCAACCTTTGGGTCCATGATTGTTAAACAATTTGTTTGGCTTTGTATGTTAACTCTCTTTTCAGCCACCAGGTTCCAGATGCCATCAGGATGCCGGCCAGGCTTCCCTGGACTGAAGACCCCACCAATGTGTCCTGGAGCTCAGCTTCCCCAGAGGCTCACCCTACTAGGGAAAGAGAGAGGCAGACTGGGAGTATGGAGCGACCAGTCAACACCCATGTTCAGCGGGGAAGCAATTACAGAAACCAGACCTCCCACCTTCTGTAACCCACAATGACCCTGGGTCCATGCTCCCAGAGGAAGAGAATGGGAAAGCTATTGGGGAGGGGATGGGATATGGATATTGGTTGGTGGGAATTGTGTGGAGTTGTAACCCCCATCCTATGATTTTATTAATGACGCCTTTCTTTAATTAATTAATTTAAAAAAAGAAGGAAGACAGAAACACAAACACACACACACACACACACACACACACACACACACACACTAGCACCAGCAAAGAGAGACCACCACAGTACTAAAACTTCCCCCAGTGCCATGGTGGTCTGAAGTTTGAAACTAGTCCACTCACAGTATAAAGCAGGCATCTTCCCATGTGAGATATTTTTCCAGGCCAACTAGTTTAATTCTTATAAAAGTCCTATGAGATATGTTCTACTATTACATCCTATTTTACACATGTAAAATTTACTAATAAATTATAACTGTTGTCTCATAAATACTAAACCCAGTCTGCTTAATTTCAAAAGACTTAAATGTAACAGGTGCTTCTGTAGTGTACATTTTTTGGAGAGAAAGTTTGTTTGTTTGTTTGTTTGTTTTACTCAGTAGTACCAAAAATTGAACCTGGGACCTCAGAGTCTCAGACACAAAAGTCTTTTCCCATAAGCATTGTGTGATCTCCTTAGCAACCTTAGTGGCTGGAAATATGATTGCCCCTTTGTTTTGGAAGGACAGAAAGAATTAATATATTTTTTCTTGAGTATTTATTTAGAAGAATTAATAGAATTAAAGAATTAATATATTATCATTAATATATTTTATAATTAATATATTAATTATAATTATATAATATATTTTATAATTAATATATTAATTGTAATTAATATATTTTTCTTGAGTATTTATTTATTTATTACAATTGATAGGGCAGAGCAAAACTGAGAGGGAAAGGGGAGATAGAGAGAAAGAAGGAAAGAGACACCTACAGCTCTGCTTTACTGTTTGCAAAGCTTCCACCTGCAGAGGGAAAGAAACCAAGAGCTTGAATCCAGGTCCTTGGATACACTGTAACATGTGCACTCTATTGGGCCAGCTACTGCACAGCCCCAGAGAACTACCTATTAACAGAGTCACAGAATCTTCATGTGGAAAGGTCTAGCAGAGGGAGTCAGGGAGTAGCACAGCAGGTTAAGCACATGTGACGCAAAGCACAAGGACTGGCTTAAGGATCCCGGTTAGAGCCCTTAGCTTCCCACCTGCATAGGGAATCTCTTCGCAAGCCTGAAGCAGGTATGCAGGTGTCTATCTTTCTCTCCTTTTCTCTGTCTTTCCCTCCTCTCTCCATGTCTCTCTGTCCTATGCAACAACAACAATAATAACTACAACAATAAAACTACAAGGGCAACAAAAGGAAATAAATATATTTTTAAAAAGTTGTAGTATATATACACAATGGAATACTATTCAGCTAAAAAAAATATGGTGACTTCACCATTTTCAGCCAATCTTGGATGGACCTTGAAAAATTCATGTTAAACTGATAAGAACAGATACTACACTTGATCTTAGCCAAAAGGCCAAGATGCGGCTTCCTGGGCCGGTGGGGGGTGGGGTTAAGTGGGTGGGATGGGACACAGTCTTTTGGTGGTGGGAACAGTGTTTAGATATACTCCTAGTAAAGTGTAGTCATATAAATCACTAGTTAATTAATACGAGAGGGGGAAAATTAATTGTATTCTCAAAGTTTTTAAAACACAGACTGAGTCTTTTTAATATATAGGCTGTGTATTTGATATGCGGACTCTCTCAAAAGCCTAGACCAAGTAGATCAGAAGCAACCAATAGCACAGCTATATACAAGATACTGGATAGCAAACCCTAACAAAAGGACTTTTCAAAGTTAACCCAATTACCAAATAATGTGATTAACTATCCATTGTCTTTTGGAACCCTAAGACAGCAGGAACCTCACATCTCCACTATAGAGCCTCTACTTCCCCCAGTCCTGGAACCTTAGGATAGGGTCCACTTTCCCGCATGCCTCTCCCAATCCATACCAAATAATATTGCATCTGCCGATCACAACCTAATCAACGCAGCGATTGCCACCTCAACGTGCTTCAGCTCAGACTGTGTCCAGAGACTTCAGGTGTGGAATGACAACCCTTCAGTTTCATTACTCGGGTGAGACCTTTCCTTTCATAGTATTCTCTAATTCCATCCCAGGTGGATCACTTTCTAACAAAGTCCCAATATCTATATATAGACCAGGTTCTGTGAGAAAGAGCATATGTTCACACGTATCCATAAACTAGTGCAAAATATACACCTGAAAGCAGAAGTACACTAGAATTTGCAGTGAGTACCCCCCGCCCCAAACACTTCCTCTCCACTATTCCAACCTCTGGGTCCATGATTGCTCAACAATTTGTTTGGCTTTGTATGTTAACTCTCTTTTCAGCCACCAGGTTCCAGATACCATCAGAATGCCAGCCAGGCTTCCCTGGACTGAAGACCCCACCAATGTGTCCTGGAGCTCCGCTTCCCCAGAGACCCACCCTACTAGGGAAAGAGAGAGGCAGACTGGGAGTATGGATTGACCAGTCGACGTCCATGTTTAGCGGGGAAGCAATTACAGAAGCCAGACCTTCCACCTTCTGCAACCCACAATGACCCTGGGTCCATGCTCCCAGAGGGATAGAGAATGGGAAAGCTATTGGGGAGGGGATGGGATATGAATATTGGGTGGTGGGAATTGTGTGGAGTTGTACCCCTCCTACCCTCTGGTTTTGTTACTTTATCCTTTCTTAAATAAAAAATAAATTAAAAAAAAGAAAAATTCATGTTAAGTGAAATAAGTCAGAAACAGAAGGTTGAATATGGGATGATCTCACTCTCAGGCAGAAGTTGAAAAACAAGATCACAAGAGAGAACACAAGTAGAACCTGAACTGGAATTGGTGTATTACACCAAAGTAAAAGACTCTGGGGTGGGTGGGGGGAAGAATACCAGTTGACAGAGGACCTAGTGGGGGTTGTATTGTTATATGGAAAACTTAGAAATGTTATGCATGTAGAAACTATTGTATTTACTGTTGAATGTCAAACATTAATTCCCCAATAAAGAAATTAAAGAAGAATAAGAAGAAGGAGCAGGAGGAGGAGGAGCAGGAGAAGGAGGAGGAGGAGCAGGAGAAGAAGGAGGAGGAGGAAAAAGGAAGAGGAGGAGAAGAGGAGGAGGAGGAGAAGGAGAAGGAGAAGAAGAAGAGGAAGAAGGAAGAAGAAAGAAAGAAAGAAAGAAAGAAAGAAAGAAAGAAAGAAAGAAAGAAAGAAAGAAGGAAAGAAAGAGAGAGAGAGAGAAAGGTCCTAGCAGAGACCATCTAATCTATCCCCCATGAAAAGCAGCCACCTCTCTCCATTTAATCATAGAAACAGGATACATCCTATATGTCTCCATGTCAGAGAACTTAGAAATCTGGACATTTAGATATGCTTAGTGGCATAACAATGAAGTATGTATATCTAAATCACCTTCTGGCCTAAGTTCACCTCTTAAGTTACATTAAAGATGTGCAACTCCTCTTTTTCACAAAATCTTCAAATATCTGGAATAACAATTAGGAACTATCCTAAATCATATCCTTTCTGACTCTTCATTAATTACTCAAGTATCACAATGTCAAGAGTTGATTATCCTGGTCATTCTTCATTGAACTATCTAAGTTTTGGACAACTCTTATTTGAAATGCAGGACCTGGAAACAAAGGCATCTGTCCAAAGATTTGAGGAGAACTCAAATAATGTCTTATTATAAGATGACTTCCTGGTGAACCCCAAGATTCTCCATGACAATCACCCAACCCTCCTCACTCATATCTGACTTGTAACCAATCTATCGAGATCCTAGGGAATATTTTTTTTCATATTAAATTCTTATCGGATCAAATCTCCCTTCTTGTCCCATCATATGTTTTGAAGCTCTCCTTTCAAACACAGATGCGGAGTTTAATCTCTCCTCAAGCTCACTGTAAGAGCTAGAAAGAGATGACTCCACATCCATTCCACACCAAAAATACTTCTCTATGGATAATAAAATCATTCAAAAAGTCTGTTAATTAACACATAAATGCAATGACTACACTGAAAGGGAAATTTTTTTGGTTTTGTTTTTAATTCTTTTATTTATAAAATGGAAATATTGACAAGACCATAGGATAAGAGGGGTAAAATTCCATATAATTCCCACTACAAAACTCTCTATCCAATCCCCTCCCTGAAAGCTTTCCTATTCTTTATCCCTCTGGGAGTATGCACTCAGGATCATTATGGGATGCAGAAATATCTAAAAAAGAATTGTTTAAAAAAAAGAAAAAGAACCAATAAATCTACCACTGAAAAGGAAGAAAAAACAAGCATTCACATATTAGACAACTATTCTTTATGCCGCATACAATTTGTTTAAATAATTCATAGCCACATAATCAAGTTCCCACACACAAAATACAATAGATTTCATCTCCACATACCAAAGGATTTCAAAATATTTGAAATGGTGTATTCAAAAAATTTGTCTTCATTCTCCCAAATGTTTTCATGTTCTTTTTAAAAAATTACAAATTATACAGCAAACCCTAACAAAGGGACTTTTCAAAGTTAATTACCAAATAATGTGATGACAACAATAACTATCCATTGTCTTCTTGAACTCTAAGACAGCAGAAACTTCACATTTCCACTATAGAGCCTATATTTTCTCCAGTCCTAGAACCTTAGGGTGGGGCCCACTTTCCTGCGTGCTTCTCTCAATTCACATCAAATAATATTGCATCCGCCTATCACAACCTAATCAACGCAACGAGTGCCACCCCAGCATGCTTCACTTCAGATTGTGTCCAGAGACTTCAGGTGTGGAATGACAACCCTTCAGCTTCACCACTCAGGTGAGACCTTTCCTTTCATAGTATTCTCTAATTCCATTCCATTCCAACGAGTGCCACCCCAGCATGCTTCACTTCAGATTGTGTCCAGAGACTTCAGGTGTGGAATGACAACCCTTCAGCTTCACCACTCAGGTGAGACCTTTCCTTTCATAGTATTCTCTAATTCCATTCCAGGTGGTCCACTCTCCAATAAAGTCCCAAAACCTAGATATAGACCAGGTCCCTTGAGGTAGAGCATGTGTTCACACGTGTCCATAAACCAGGGAAAAATATATACCTGAAAGCAGAAGTACAAAAAAGTCTGCAGTGAGTACCCCCCCCCCAACACTTCTTCTACACTATTCCAGCCTTTAGGTCCATGATTGTTAAACAATTTGTTTGGCCTTGTATGTTAACTCTCTTTTCAGACACCAGGTTCCAGATGCCAGCATGATGCCGACCAGACTTCCCTGGACTGACAACCCCACCAATGTGTCCTGGTGCCCCGCTTCCCCAGAGCCCCACCCTACTAGGGAAAGAGAGAGGCAGACTGGGAGTATGGATCGACCAGTCAACGCCTATGTTCAGCAGAGAAGCAATTACAGAAGCCAGACCTTCCACCTTCTGCAACCCACAAAGACCCTGGGTCCATACTCCCAGAGGGATAGAGAATGGGAAAGCTATCAGGGGAGGGGATGGGATATGGAGATTGGTTGGTGGGAATTGTGTGGAGCTGTACCCCTCCAATCCTATGGTTTTGTTAATGTTTCCTTTCTTAAATAAAAAAAAATTACAAAATAGTTTTCAAGTTTAAAAATCAGTGAAGAAATAAAAAATGAAACAGAAATACTAAGTAATAATAAATAAATTGCCTATCCTGTAAAATAATAACTCTTTCTCCTCTCCATTCTCCCCCTGTGAGATGGCTTGTAGCAAATCAGAGAATTAACATTAAATTATGGCATTGGTGGGTGTCATTAGATGTCTTGAAATTCATTTAGAAAATACAGAAAGTGAAAGGAACATTTAAGAAGAGATACTACTATTAGGTTGACTAAGAATTAGGAAAAAATACCAGACAAGCTCTGGGTAGACCCAGTATTCTTGTGACACCTATTATACCCCATCAATAGGGAAACTGAGTCCAATATAACAGCATTTATCAAGAACTTTAAGAGGTTTGTGGGGGGACTTCTAATGTGAAACTATTTTTGATACCTTCTTGTCTTTCTTCAAGACATTTTGAATAAGGAGATAGTAAATCTTCACATTCTCATGCAGTAAGTAAAGAGCAAGATTACAACCACATGTGCAGTGATAATCAAAAGTGTATTGTGGGACAAAAAAGAGGCAGCGTTTCCTATATGGCCCACTGTGGAATCCACTAAGAAATCAATCTCTTTGGCAAAGATATACGACCTCTGTTTTCTATTATCTTGTGGAATACTAGCATCCATATTTGTGCCATTCCACCAGCCAAAGGGATAAAAAAAAAGAAAAATGAGATGATTATTTGGCTCACATGATTTATTGTATTCAGTTTTGATACAATGCCCATAAATACAAGCAGAAAAAAGGGAAAACTTCTTGCTAATATTTGGAGAATGTAGTGATTGATTATTACATAGGAGGAAAGCAGAAAATTCGCAATATTTAATAAAAGAGGTATAAGAAGACATTTCCCAATCATAGTTTGTAAAAGGAAAACATGCATTATAAGAAATATATATGGGAATAGAAAAATGCATCATGACTTTTCCAAGAAAACAATACAATAGAAAATTAAAAGTGCATCTTTTTGTCTTCTGTTGTTCTAGCCATCCTTTCTTTCTTCAACTTTTAGAACTACCAGTTCCATAGGAACATAATTTTAATTTTAGATCTATTTTGAGTATCTGAATACTGTCCTAAAATGCAAATTATATCACAAATTTACTTATAAAAGGTCTCTGTAAGTTGATGTGCAAATTCAAAAGTTGTAAAATATTCATTGCAGTTACTCTTCATATTTGGCAGTTATATCTATTTGATCTATGAGAAGTTTTGTTTGCTGTCCAAATTACTTAAGAACCTAGAAAAGAATGCTTCTAGAGGTTATGGCACAGGGGGATTAATACAAATAAACACATACACACAACGAGAACTGGAAAATATTTAGAAAACTCAAAAACAACAGCCTGTGCTAATTCTCAGCTGGTTTGTGGCTAGCTTTCACTTTTCAACACATTAAGACTGAGGGCAAAAGATCCCCATGGGTCCTATGACCTGGTCTGTTTGCATATGTTTTATTTAACTCTATTGATAAAAGAAACAGTGAGCATTGCAGATGAGATTATATTTGTTAGGAAACAAATATGTGACAATTAAAGCAGTATTAGCTTCAGTAAAAAGCAATCATGCACAATAAACTGTATTTATAAATATAGTTGTCTGATATTATCAACATTTAGCAAGATAGAAACAAGACAAAGCAAAGCACACATTTGAAGAGGTAGAAATTTATACTTCTAAGACAAATACCATACTGTGCTATAAACCAACATTAACCCATTAAAAAATGAAATAAATAGTATACATTTCCAATTTCTACTTTGCCAATTTGAATGAGTTGGTAACCCAATACAATAACTTCAGCTCTTTTGACATTTCTGAAATTTAAAAAATGGGCTTTCCTGCTCTGAACCAACTTTTTTTTCTTTTTTTTCCCCCTCCAGGGTTATTGCTGGGCCATGAATCCACTGCTCCTGGAGTCCATTTTTTCCCCCTTTTGTTGCCCTTGTTGTTGTAGCCTCATTTTGGTTATTATTATTGCCATTGCTGATGTTGTTCGTTGTCGGACAGGACAGAGAAAAATGGAGAGAGGAGGGGAAGACAGAGAGGGGGAGAGAAAGATAGACACCTGCAGACCTGCTTCACAGCCCTTGAAGCTACTCCCCTGCAGGTGGGGAGCCGGGGGCTCGAACCCGGATCCTTACTCCGGTCCCTGCGCCTTGCACCACATGTGCTTAACCCACTGTGCCACCGCCCGACCCCCTCTGAACCAACTTTTTACAGATAGTAAGAGAAATACAGAAACAGATGGAGAAAAGGAAAGATACCACAGCACCAAAGCTTCCTCCAGTGTGGTAGGGATTGAACTTGAACTAGGGTTACATATATGACAAAGCAGATGCACTACTCAGAGTACTAGTCATTTTAACTAGTCATTTTCTTTATCTCAGTTTTCTTCTTGACATTCTCTTAATTTTTTTTCTAGGCATCATTATCAAATATTTAAGCAAAATAAAATAAATGTTGCACTTATAAAGAAAATACAGACTAAAATAAAAGAAACCTCCAGAACACAATAATACAATCATGTACTTACATCTAAGCAAGTATATTTGCGCTCTTTAGACTAGATATTTCCAAAAATTAAACCTCAGAGTACTTTCTGCAATTACCAACATGAACTCAATATTAGAACAAACAAAATGGGAGGTGTTTCAGTTGATTCAGTGGAGAGGTGACCCAAAGTTCTTCTTGTCCATGCCTCTCTTTAGCATGGCTCCAGAGGCCTCTGGGGTTCTAAAAAAAATCTAAGGAGCATAATCCAATAAACCATTAACTTAGAGATAGCGGCTTGTTCAAAAGAGTTAGTGAAATGTGGCATATAATATTTAGAGATTTAAAAGACAAGATATGCCAATTTTTTTAGGTTTTTAAAAGAATGTTTTTTTCACCCAATTAAATGAATATTTTCAGAGGGGTAGAGGGTGGTGCACCCAGTTGAGCACACACATTACCATGTGCAAGGACATAGTTTTCTATTTTTTAGTTTTTATTTATAAAATGAAAACACTGACAAGACCATAAGATAAAATGGGTACACTTCCACACAATTCCCACCACCAGAACTCTGTATCCTCTCCCCTCCCCTGATAGCTTTCCTATTCTTTATCCCTCTAGCAGTATGGACCCAGGGTCATTATGGGATGCAGAAAGTGGAAGGTCTGGCTTCTGTAATCGCTTCCCTGCTGAGCATGGGCTTTGACAGGTCAATCCATACTCCCAGCCTGTCTCTCTCTTTCCCCAGTGGGGCAGAGCTCTGGGGAAGCAGGGCTCCAGGACACATTGGTGGAGTCTTCTGCCCAGGGAAGTCCAGTTGGCATCATTGTAGCATCTGGAACCTGGTGGCTGAAAAAAGAGTTAACATATAAAGCCAAACAAATTGTTGACTAATCTCATGAACCTAAAGTCTGGAATATTGCAGATGAAGATTTGGGGTGTCTGTTATAGAAATAGCTAGTAGGTCTATTTCAGTTATATTCCAAAGGGCCCATGACTTTATTAGTTTTTGCTTAAGCCTGACATCAGATATGCAGATGTACCCAAGTTATTGTCTGAGGAGATGATGTCATGGCTGGAAAAAGAGCTAGAAGGCTGGATCAGGGAAGAGAGCAGCTCCCAAATATGGGAAAGGTATATAAATATTGCTGACTATAAACCCCATCAATTTGATCTGGGGCCCCATGTTCAGCATAGGAGCCTATATGACCTCTGCCTTCCTGTAGGTCTGAACTTACATTCTGTGTAGGAACATTCTAAGTTGCACTAACTTCAGGACCCATCTTCCTCAGGACATAATTTTCAAAACCCCAGTTCTCACCTGCAGGGGAGAAGCTTCATGAGTATTGAAGCAGTGCTGCAGGTGTCTCTCCCACTTCCTCTCCCTCTTAATCCTCCATTCCTCTCAATTTCTGTCTTATCACATTAAAATAATAAATAAATAATTTTAAATATTCTGTTTAAAATAAATAAGTGAATGCCTCTCTACTGAACTAATGTTGATTTAAAATTGTTTCAGGTGTGCAACATTACAATTCAGCTTCTTTATTGGCACAACAAAATATTTATTTAAATCCACAATTCATATTTTAAAATAAAATTCTTGATCCAGAGAGATAGTGAAATGATAACACACAAGATTGCTTGCAAGAGGTGCAAAGTTCAATCTTCCAACAGTACCAGCAGTCACAGTGGAACATTTCTCTGACTAAAGAAAGGAAGAAAATTTTAAATATAATTAAAAAAAATTAAAACTAGTCCATTATTATTAATTTTAGACTTTCAGTTCTGTTCCACTGATCTGTGTGTCTGTTTTGGTTCCAGTACCAGGCCATGTTGGTTCCAGTAGCTCTGCAGTATAGTTTGAGGTCAGGAAGTGTGATGCCTCCAGTCTTGTTCTTTCTTTCTTTCTTTCTTTCTTTCTTTCTTTCTTTCTTTCTTTCTTTCTTCCGTCCTTCCTTCCTTCCTTCCTTCCTTCCTTTCTTTCTTCTTCTTTATTGATTTAATAAAGGTCAACAAGACAGTAGGATAAAAGGGGCACAATTCCATACTATTCCTAACCACCAGAGTTTAACATCCCATCCCCTCCACTAGAAGCTTTCCTGTTCTTTATCCCTCTGGGAGCAAGGACCCAGGATCACTATGGGGTGCGGAAGGTGGAGGGTCTGGACTCTAAAATTGCCTCTATGTTGCACATGAGCATAAGAGGTCGACCCCCACTCCCAGCCCACTTCCACCCTTCCCTCATGGAGAAGGGTTCAGAGTTCTTTTTTTAAAAAATTGATTTGGCAATCCTAGGAATTTTTTTTTTTGTTCTAGATAAATTTTCCTAGCTTTTGTTCTATCTTGATGGAGATAGTATTAAATCTAAACATAGCTCTGGGTAGGATAGTTGGTTTTGATGATGTTAATTCTTCCTGTCCATGAACAAGGAATATATTTCCATTTCTTTGTATCTCTATTTCTTGGGAGAATGATTCATAGTTTTCAGCATATAAGTTTTTTACATCCTTTATAAACCCGACTCCTAAATATTTGATGGTTTTTGCTGCTATGATAAAGGGGATGGATTACTAGATGTCTTCATATGTCTTCTAATCTAGTCTTTACATAGAGGAACTCCACTAATTTTTACATATTGATTTTGTAGCCTGCCACTTTACTGTATTGTTCAATAATTTCCAGAAATTTTTACTGGAATCTCTAAAGTTTTCTGTGTATATATCATCTGCAAGTAGTGAAAATTTAACTGCTTCTTTTCTTATCTGAATTCCTTTAACTCTTTCCTCTTGCCTTATTGCTATGGCTATATTGAATAGTGCGGGAAGCCGCCCCCTCAGGGACCTCGGTTTTGAGGAACAGGCTACTCCATCTTGTGTAAAAACTCCATTTGCCATAAGCCTGCCTGACACGTACACAGGCAAGACCACCCCACACCCACCTCCTAGATATGTTTACTTAGCCTCTGCAGCTACATTTCTTCCTGGGACAGCTCCACAATTAGCAGGACAGGCATGACCTAGATAGCAAGGAAAGAACATTCCAAGGTTAGGTAACCATAGCAACCCCGTTTACTGGAGACCCTCCCCAACCTTAGCCATCCTTAAATACATGTGGAAAATTTTCAGTAAACGAGACTTGATCAGACTCCTGTCTTGTCTCCATTTCTCGAGTCTCTTGTCCTAACCCATTCCCACTCCACCTCCTAGGGTCTCCGTTTGACGACCCCGCAGGCCGGGGCAGAATAGTAATGATGACAAAGAACAGCCCTTCCTTGCACTCCAACTGCCATTTGTATGTGGCTAAGAGACCCAGATCTGCCTCTCCACCTAGGCTCCATTGTGTTCTGGGTAGTGTGGATCCCAACACCTGTGTGTGCATCCACTGGACCCAGAGAAGCCCCTCCTCTTCCACTAACTCCTTACCTCCAGGTTTGGGCCATTGTGGATCCCAAGTCCCAGGTACATGTCCTGCAGAGCCAGAGTATGGCTACCATCAGTTTACTGACAACCCACAATGGGCCCTACCAAAGTTGCTGAATCCCCCTTTGCCCAACTAGATTCTACATACCAGGCCCAGGCCCAGATATAGAGGTTTTGTGTTTTTTTTGTATGTTTGTTTGTTTGTTTTTTAGAGAACCAGTTATCTATGATCTCCATTTTCATGTAAGACTGTAGCTGGGAAAGATTATTGTGCTCTTTCTCTTTGGAGAAGGAAGGAAGGGAATATTTGTTTTCATATGGCATAGCTAGTGAGGAAGGAGCACATCTCTAGCTACAGGACTTGTGAAAGGTCAGGGAGATCTGTACAAGATACATTCTTTAGCAGGAGCATCTTCAGACATCTTCCTCTTAATTGTGTTTTTTTTTTATTTTTATTTATAAAAAGGAAACACTGACAAAAACCATAGGATAAAAGAGTGGGGTACAACTCCACACAATCCCTACCACCAGAACTCTTTATCCCATCCCCTCCCCTGATAGCTTTCCTATTCTTTATCCCTCTAGCAGTATGGACCCAGGGTCATTATGGGATGCAGAAGGTGGAAGACCTGGCTTCTGTAATTGCTTCCCTGCTGAACCTGGGCATTCACAGGTCAATCCATACTCCCAGCCTGTCTCTCTCTTTCCCCAGTGGGGCAGAGCTCTGGGGAAGCAGGGCTCCAGGACATATTGGTAGGGTCATCTGCCCAGGGAAGTCCAGTTGACATCATTATAACATCTGGAACCTGGTGGCTGAAAAAAGAGTTAACATATAAAGCCAAAAAAATTGTTGACTAATCATGAACATAAAGGCTGGAATATTGCAGGTGAAGATTTTGGGGTCTCTGTTTCAAAGATAGCTAGTAGGTCTATTTCAGTTATATGCCAAAGGGTCCATGACTATACTAGTTGTTTCCCGAGCCTGACATCAGATATGCAGATGTTACCAAGTTATTGTCTGGGGAGATGATGTCATGGATGGAAAAAGAGCTGGAAGGCTGGATCAGGGGAGAGAGAAGCTCCCAAATATGGGAAAGGTATATAAATATTGCTGACTATAAACCCCATCAATTTGATCTGGGGCCCTTCTATTTTATCAGGCCTTGTGGATAATAAAGCAAAGAGCAATCACTGAATGATGTACTTCCCTCCTTTCCTGACTGAGACAAATTATCCTCAGATACACAAAAATATCATTTAAAAAAAAAAAAGTGACTACTGTGAGTACTGAGTATTTCAATATTCCCCAAGGTACAAAATACTTCATTTGCCTTTTATATCTATCTTTTCTTTAAAAATAAAATCAGATTTCAGAAACAGGAAAAGATTTTAATGAGAGCTAATCCAACTAACCCATTAGTTCCACTTTTACTGTACTCATGAAATGTCTTGATACGTGGAAACATTTTTTTAGTAAAATCTAAGTAAAGACTTAAGGAACAGTCAGAATGGTAGCAAGTCCTGAACTATGTTTCTGTCTTCTCATGTGAAGGCTATGATTGCACAATAATTACCTAAAATTATCATTCTTAATGAGTTCCTTAATTTTATTTTGTGCAACTTCCTTCAAAAAGTATAATTTACATTTATTGTATTATTTTATCACATAACATATGTTATTATAGTATAGGTCTCCTAAATGTCCAAAGACATTTATAAAGTTAGTTCCTTTTACTTCTGAAGTTTTGTTTTAATTCAAAAGAATTCACATATCTCGGAAAAATATCATGCTTGAACATACAGAGAGAACAGTCTGCTTTGTCCTCTGGAAAATGCAGAAACAAAGTGTTAGTCTCTGTTCAGTTCTGTGGTAAAAAGAAAGGTAAACCTGGAACCATACATGTCCCAAACAACTGAGGCTGTTGAACAGCGCCTCACGCAATTGGCCAGTTGGTTTCTTCTATGAATAAGATCCTTTGCTTGAAGCAGGGGATTCCAAGGTGATCAAAGTCTGATATGAACACAGCCTCTGAGAATTTACAATTTAGTGTTGGAGACAGAATGATAAAATAGTAACCTAATACATAAATATATCATTATAAATCCAAATAAACAGTATGAGGCAAAGAAGCAGGGCTTTGTGAGAAAATAGAACAAAGGCCTCATGGAAAAAATAACACTTTAATAAAACATGAGCAGATGTTGACTGGCCAAGAAGGAATAGAATACCAGGCAGAAAGGAAAATATCAGCCAAAGTTCTGTGGTAGTAAAGGCACATCTGATATAGAAGTACTGTTGTACAAATTAAAACAAGGCATCTTCTCCCTAAGGCCTTATTCTTCTATTGAAAAAATTGACATAATTTACTAATTTTAGTTATAAAAACTTCATTGTCAACTTCCAGAAACCTTCTTTGTGTAATTCCTTGTTACCAGAAATGTCAATGGTGTGTTATTTATTTATTTACCTATCTATCATCTATCATCTCTACCTCTTTCTGAGAGATCTGCTTTCTGCCCTAATCCAGCTTTCTAGGTCTGTCATCGACTCTGAGACCATATTCCCAGACCATGCTTTTAGTCCTCCTGGATATTAACTATCAAGCTCAGGCATAAATTACTTAAGTGTGAACCCCATACCTAAAATAGATTTCCTAGCTTCTTCCCACACAGAGACCCCTAGTTTCATCTTCTTATCTTTGGATTCCTTTTTATTAAACAATTTTTCTTGCTTAATATCTTTACTGCCCTTCTGCCAGCAAGTTGCAGACACTACCATGACACCATCCTAACTTCCCAGGGCAGACAATCTCACATGCTTCTTTTCATTGTGACTATAAGAAAATTTAAAATTGCATAAGTGACTTGTGTTTGTGGCTTTCATGACATTTCTACTGGATATATAGCACACTCTTTTGTGGAGTAGTCTGTGTACTACAAAACTGGCAAGTCATTCTATGTGCCCTTCATAGACAAAACAATTACAGGGAAGTGACAGGAGTCCTGAATCGCCATGACATTCAGGACAAAGAGAAGTGGTACAAGATGACAAATGTCAGAACATGCTAACTTCTGCTTTCTTAGCCTGGGAAGTCCTATAAGGTTCATCGGTTGCTTCATACTCATAGATACATTCTTTGTTTTGACATTTGACACATAAGCAATTCATTTGAAAGGCACTTATTGAGAATTTATAGTGTTCTGGGCACTGCTGTGTAGGATAGTGGTGTAAAGGTAAATAATTTAATCTATGTGGTCAGTGGTCTACAATCTGAGCAGCAAGTGGGGTTTTCATTAGAGTAGGTGAAATCCTGTGACTGCACTGAGCCCTGGTTGCTAAATAATTGTGTGGTGTTTTTGACAGATGGGATGGGTTAAAGGATGTGGAAAATTTAGTACAACCTACACATGTATCTTTCCTGAAAAACAAAAAAAAGAAGAATCTGTGTGACTTTCTACTGGGAGGTAGTTACGTAGGCTTTCTGAGAAGCAAAAAAAAAAAACAGAAAAGTCAAATGAGACTGCCAAGAAAAAATGGAACCTACCTACCAATGATCCTGGGATCAAATCAGTTTCTGTGTGTGGATATTTCTTTTCAATGGGAGGTATATGCAATTCTCTATTGCATTCTAGATAAACACAATTTACATCTCTTCTAGTACCTTTTCAAAGGAAAAGAAACCACCAGAAACTTGAAAGATTCTGCAAAAAGTAACTAAATAAGTTGTTTCTTGAAAATATTGAGAACAGAGGCAGGCAGTGGTTAAAAGTACATATTACCATGTGCAAAGACCCGAGTAGAAAGCCCCCACTCCCTACCTGCAAGGGGAATGGTTTATGAGTGGTAAAGCAGGTATGCGCCTTTCTCTCCCCAACTCTATCTCCTCATTCCCTCTCAATTTCACTCTGTCCTATTAAATTAAAAAATAATAATAATAAATATAAAGGGAAAATGAAAAAAAATGTCTGCCAGGAGCTATGGATCCATAGTGTAGGCACTGAGCCCTAGCAATATCCCTGATGGGAAAAGAAGAAGAAGAAGAAGCAGAAGAAGGAGGAGGAGGAGGAGGAGGAGGAGGAGGAGGAGGAGGAGGAGGAGAAGGAGAAGGAGGAGAAGGAGGAGAAGGAGAAGAAGGAGAAGAAGAAGAAGAAGAAGAAGAAGAAGAAGAAGAAGGAGGAGGAGGAGGAGGAGGAGGAGGAGGAGGAGGAGGAGGAGGAGGAGGAGGAGGAGCAAGAGAAGGAGGGAGAAGGAGGGAGGAGGAGGAAGGAGGACGGAGGAGGAGGAGAAGAAGTAGAAGTAGAAAAAAGAAGTAGAAAAAAGGAGAGGAAGTGGAAGAAGAAGAGAAGAAAGAAATATAGGAAGAAAGGAAGATAGGAAGGAAGGAAGGAAGGAAGGAAGGAAGGAAGGAAGGAAGGAAGGAAGGAAGGGAACTTGTCAGAACTGAGAGGAGCATTCTATAGACATGATCTCTGGGATGTGAGGCCTCAAAATCTCATGCCCCGCCATCATCAACATGATTCCATTTATATTTAACTGAATCTGAAGGACAGTCCTGAATAATAAAAGCAATTATAGACATTTCCTATTATATTCCAGACCTTATGCTAGGCCTTATGAATTTATTAACTCATTTAATGCTCTTCCAACACTTTATAAAATTAATAGAGTTTTATCTATTTTACATTAAGGATTTACTTAGTTTACTAGTACTCAGCATAAAAGATGCTACCAAAATATCTGAATTCAAAAGAAAAAGGACTTCACTGCAGTCTCAGGAAGGATTAGTTTTGCATTTGCTTCATGTAGATGAACTTCATACCTTAGAAAACATTCAGGTATATCCCTTGCTTCCACAAGCCTCTTCACTTGAAAAGACCTTAAGAGCAAGGTACTTTGGGGATGATGGGCAGGGGAAACTGAGAAAGAAGATTTTGTCCTCTGATAGTTTTAGATATTACCTTTAAGTGACAGTCTGTTAAATCCAGAAAGGAGACAAAACTTGGAACTAGATCGATATGTTAGATGTTCAGGTTTAATATTTACTTGATAACAGTTTCAATAAAGTCATATCAGCTTCTGAAACTGTTTCCTAATTCATAAAATGAAAGGCTAATAGTGATTATTTCAGTAACTTTATTACCTTCAGCAATCGATAATGCAAGAATAAACACAAAGGGGTTTCCTCCTTAAGCTAATAAATTGGTATTATGCATGCATTCTCTATCCTTCAGTGTATATTTACCACTTGATCTGGAATATCTTTGAATACTTACACATCTTCCTTATTTATTTATTTACTTATTCCCTTTTGTTGCTATTGTTTTTTTTTAATGTTGTAGTTATTATTGTTGTTGTTATTAACGTCGTTGTTGTTGGATAGGACAGAGAGAAATTGAGAGAGCAAAAGTCTAGACCAGGTAGAACAGAAGCAACCGGTGGCACAGCTATATACAAAATGTTGGGTATTATACAGCAAACCCTAACAAAGGGACTTTTCAGAGTTAACCCAGTTACCAAATAATATGATGACAACAATAACTATCCATTGTCTTCTTGAACCCTAAGACAGCAGGAACCTCACATTTCCACTATAGAGCCTATATTTCCCCCAGTCCTGGAACCTTAGGGTGGGGCCCGCTTTCCTGTATGCTTCTCTCAATTCATATCAAATAATATTGCATTAGCCGATCACAACCTAATCAATGCAACGAGTGCCACCCCAGCATGTTTCACTTCAGTCTGTGACCAGAGACTTCAGGTGTGGAATGACAACCCTTCAGGTTCATCACTCGGGTGAGAGCTTTCCTTTCATAGTATTCTCTAATTCCATTCCAGGTGGTCCACTCCCCAATAAAGTCCCAAAACCTAGATATAGACCAGGTCCCCTGAGATAGAGCATAGGTTCAGCCGTGCCCATAAACTAGGGAAAAAATATATACCTGAAAGCAGAAGTACAAAAGAGTCTGCAGTGAGTACCCCCCCCAACACTATCGGCACTATTCCAGCCTTTAGGTCCATGATTGTTAAACAATTTGTTTGGCTTTGTATGTTAACTCTCTTTTCAGACACCAGGTTCCAGATGCCAGCATGATGCCGACCAGACTTCACTGGACTGAAGACCCCACCAATGTGTCCTGGTGCCCCGCTTCCCCAGAGCCCCACCCTACTAGGGAAAGAGAGAGGCAGACTGGGAGTATGGATCGACCAGTCAACACCCATGTTCAGCGGGGAAGCAATTACAGAAGCCAGACCTTCCACCTTCTGCAACCCACAAAGACCCTGGGTCCATACTCCCAGAGGAATAGAGAATGGGAAAGCTATCAGCGGAGGAGATGGGATATGGAGATTGATTGGTGGGAATTGTGTGGAGTTATACCCTCCTAATCTAGTTTTTTGTTAATGTGTCCTTTCTTAAATAAATTTAAAAAATGAAAAAAAAAAAAGAA
This sequence comes from Erinaceus europaeus, assembly GCF_950295315.1. NCBI lineage: Eukaryota > Metazoa > Chordata > Mammalia > Eulipotyphla > Erinaceidae > Erinaceus > Erinaceus europaeus. Next base: position 116,305,766 of record NC_080165.1, on the reverse strand, counting down.
ATGGAGAGAGGAGGGGAAGACAGAGAGGGGGAGATAAAGACAGACACCTGAAGACCTGTTTCACCCCTGCAGGTGGGGAGCCAGGGGCTCCAACAGGGATTCTTATTCAGGTCAGTGCACTTTGTACCATGCATGCTTAAGCCGCTGCACTACCAACACCTATGGACATCTAATCTCCCAACACCTATGGACATCTAATCTTTGACTATGTCTATGGACATCTAATGTCTATGTCTATGGACATCTAATCTAGTCTCCCAACACCTATGGACATGTAATCTTTGATAAGGGGGCCCAAAGGATTAAATGGAAAAAGGAGGCTCTCTTCAATAAATGGTGCTGGGAAAACTGGGTTGTAACATGTAGAAGAATGAAATTGAACCAGTTTATCTCACCAGAAACAAAAAATCAACTCCAAATGGATCAAAGACCTAGATGTCAGACCAGAAACAATCAAATACTTAGAGGAAAACATTGGTGAAACAGTTTCCCACCTACACCTCAAGGACATCTTTGATGAATCAAACCCAATTGCAAGGAAGACTAAAGCAGAAACAAATCAATGGGACTACATCAAATTGAAAAGCTTCTGCACATCCAAAGAAACTCTTAAACAAAGAAAGAGACCCCTCACAGAATGGGAGAAGATCTTCACATGCCATACATCAGACAAGAAACTAATCACCAAAATATATGAAGAACTCAGCAAACTTAGCACCAAAAAAGCAAATGACCCCATCCAAAAATGGGCAGAGGATATGAACAAAACATTCAATACAGAGGAGATCCAAAAGGCTAACAAACATATGAAAAACTGCTCTATGTCACTGATTGTCAGAGAAATGCAAATTAAGACAACACTGAGATACCACCTCACTCCTGTAAGAATGGCATGCATCAAAAAGGACAGCAGCAACAAATGCTGGAGAGGTTGTGGGGACAGAGGAACCCTTTTACATTGCTGGTGGGAATGTAAATTGGTACAGCCTCTGTGGAGAGCAGTCTGGAAAACTCTCAGAAGGCTATATGAGAATCCGGCATGAAGCCCAGCCAGTCTATCTTGGCATTACTCTCGATCGCACTCTGTCATTTCAGGAACATCTCATAAAAACTGCAGCAAAGGTGGGCGTGAGGAATAACATCATTGCAAGACTGGCCAGCTCCTCATGGGGTGCGAGCGCTTCCACACTAGGATCATCATCTCTGGCATTATGCTATTCCACTGCAGAATACTGTGCCTCAGTATGGTTCCGTAGCCCCCATGTCCACTTGGTCGATTCCAAATTATATTCCTCCACGAGGATAATTTCTGGAACCATCCATTTCACCCCGGTCCCATGGCTGCCAGTTCTTAGCAACATCGCCCCGCCAGATATTCGTCGGGATGCAGCATCATCTAAGTTCATTTCCCACGTCTACGCTCGACCGGACCTGCCAATATACACAGATATCTTCACCCACCCTGTCCAACGCTTGACGTCTCGTCACCCAATCTGGTCCCCTATGCCTACACTGAACTTCTCTGTTCCAGATTCTTGGAAACAGAGTTGGCAGTCAGCTGAGGTAAAGAACAAACACCTCATCACAGACCTCTGCAAGGGTCAACCCGGCTTTGACATAGCAAATTATGATTGGGCCCTCCTCAATCACTATTGAACAGGCCATGGCCGGTGTGCCGCTATGTTCCATCGCTGGGGAGCCAGAGACAACCCGAACTGCCCCTGTGGCTACAGACAGACTATGACCCACATAGTCAACAACTGCCACCTCTCCAGATTCAAAGGAGGTCTCGAAACTTTACATCAGGCTCAACCTGACGCTGTTGACTGGCTACGGAAGAAGGGCAAATGCTAGAAGAAGAAGGCTAGACATGGACCTTCCATATGATCCAGTAATTCCTCTCCTGGGCTATACCCCAAGGACTCAATAATACCCAACCAAAAAGAGGTGTGTACTCCTATGTTCATAGCAGCACAATTCATAATAGCTAAAACCTGGAAGCAACCCAGGTGCCCAACACCAGATGAGTGGCTGAGAAAGCTGTGGTATATATACACAATGGAATACTATGCAGCTATCAAGAACAATGAAACCACCTTCTCTGACCCATCTTGGACAGAGCTAGAAGGAATTATGTTAAGTGAGCTAAGTCAGAAAGATAAAGATGAGTATGGGATGATCCCACTCATCAACAGAAGTTGAGTATGAAGATCTGAAAGGGAAACTAAAAGCAGGACCTGACCAAATTGTAAGTAGGGCACCAAAGTAAAAACCCTGTGGTGAGGGGTAGACATGCAGCTTCCTGGGACAGTGGGGGGTGGGAGTGGGTGGGAGGGATGGGTCATAGTCTTTTGGTGGTGGGAATGGTGTTTATGTACACTCCTAGTAAAATGTAGTCATATAAATAACTAGTTAATTAATATGAGAGGGGCAAAATTAATTGTATGTCTCAAAGTTTTTCAAAACACAAACTGAATCTTTTTCATGTATAGGCTGTGTAATTGATATGCAGACTCTCTCAAAAGCCTAGACCAAGTAGATCAGAAGCATCCAATAGCACAGATATATACAAGATACTGGATACTGTACAGCAAACCATAACAAAAGGACTTTTCAAAGTTAACCCAATTACCAAATAATGTGATGATAACATTAACTATCGATTGACTTTTGGAACCCTAAGACAGCAGGATCCTCACATCTCGACTATAGAGCCTCTTCCCCCAGTTCTGGAACCCTTGGATAGGGCCCACTTTCCCGTATGCCTCTCCCAATCCATATCAAATAATAATGCATCTGCCGATCACAACCTAACCAAAGCAACGATTGCCACCTCAACATGCTTCACTTCAGACTGTGTCCAGAGACTTCATGTGTGGAATGACAACCCTTCAGCTTCATTACTCAGGTGAGACCTTTCCTTTCATAGTATACTCTAATTCCATCTCAGGTGGTTCACTTTCTAACAAAGTCCCAAAACCTAGATATACACCAGTTTCTGTGAGAGAGAGCATATGTTCACACGTATCCGTAAACTACTGCAAAATATATACCTGAAAGCAGAAGTACACTAGAGTTTGCAGTGAGTACCCCCTAACACTTCCTCTCCACTATTCCAAGCTTTGGGTCCATGATTGCTCAACAATTTGTTTGGCTTCCTATGCTAACTCTCTTTTCAGTCACCAGGTTCCAGATATCAGGATGCCGGCCAGGCTTCCCTGAACTGAAGACCCCACCAATGTGTCCTGGAGCTCAGCTTCCCCAGAGACACACCTTACTAGGGAAAGAGAGATGCAGACTGGGAGTATGGACCGACCAGTCAATGCCCGTGTTCAGCGGGGAAGCAATTACAGAAGCCAGATCTTCTACCTTCTGCAACCCACAATGACCCTGGGTCCATGTTCCCAGAGGGATAGAGAATGGGAAAGCTATCAGGGGAGGGGGTGGAATATGGAGATTGGGTGGTGGGAATTATGTGGAGCTGTACCCCTCCTACCCTATTATTTTGTTAATTAATCCTTTCTTAAATAAAAAAAAAAAAAAGAAAGAAATGATGTTATGTAGGGGCTGGGTGGTGGCGCACCTCTTTGAATGCATGTATTACAATGCCAAGGATGCAGGTTCGAGACCCCGGACCCATATGCAGGGGAAAGCTTTGTGAGTGGTGAAGCAGTGCTGCAGGTGTCTCTCTGCCTCTCTTCCTCCCTATCACCCCCTTCCCTCTTGATTTCTGGCTGTCTTTATCCAATAAATAAAGATTTTTTTAAAAAATTAAAAAAAGAAATTATGTTACATGAAATAAGTCAGAAACAGGAGGATTAATATGGGATGATCTTCACAGAGAGAAGTTGAAAAACAAGATCAGAAGAGAAAATACTGAGCAGAACCTGCACTGGAGTTGGTGTACTGCACCAAAGTAAAAGACTCTGGGGTGGGTCGCAGGGAGAGGTCCTGGAAAAGGATGACAGAGGACCTAGTGGGAGTTGTATTGTTATGTGGAAAACTGAAATGTTATGCATGTACAAACTATTGTATTTACTGGCAACTGTAAAACATTAATCCCTCAATAAAGGAAAAATAAATTTAAAATAAAAAAAAGAAATCAGTCTTAAATCAGTTTCTAGTCTGAAAAATCATGTTATAATTATAAGGTAAAATTCTCAAGTAAAAAGGATTTTAATCATTTTTCTCATATTTTGGTTCCTATTTACTCCTTGATTTGTACTGGAACTATTATATTTTTGCACTGAATTGGTGGTAACCTATCCCTATAGAAGGTAGGCACAATATCAATGTCTGTTGCCGTTTTCATTGTTAACTTATCTGAATGAAATATGCAAATTGAATATGAATAGCAGAGATAATAAAAGTCTCAAGCTAATTCTTTTCTAAGCATTGTACATTAAGCTACTTAAGCCTCAGGCTATCTCTATGGTATAAATGTTTTATCTTGTACTTGTGGAGTAGAAGCACAGAGAAGTGAAGTAAACCTGTTCAAGTCCATACAGTCACTAAACGGCCTGGTAGGCACTCCAACCCAGATGAGATGTTCCTATTCACTGCAGTAAATCATCTAAATATCTCTCTCTATCTATCTCTTTAAATTTTCTTTTTTCTTTCTTTTTTTTTTTTTTTGTTGTTTTTTTGTGACTAATAGTAGGTTACAAGATAAGATTGGGGGCCTGGTGGTGGTTAAGTGCTCCCTACCTGTAGCAGTACATGTCACAAACGGTGAAGAAGGTGTAGGTGTCTTTCTATCTCCCCATCTTCTCTCAATTTATCTTTGTCTTATCAAAAATAATGGGGGGGGAATATCAAGGAGAAAAAAAAGGTCACCTGGAGCAGTGGATTCATAGTGCCAGCACAGTGCCCCAACAATAACCCTAAAGGCAAAAAAGAAAAAAAAAGTAAGATTACAGTGTGTTGTTGCATACCACACCCGCCACCAAAGCTCTGTATCCCCACCCTTCCACAGTAAATCACCTTTAATTCACATGGCTAGAGAGGATAGCATCATGGCTACACAAACAGACTCTCATGCTTAAAGCTCCAGAGTCCCACCTTCAATCTCCTGCATCATTATATGCCAGAGTTAAGCACGCTTTCGAAAAATGATGATGATGATGATGGTTTTGAGTTTTATGTACTAAATAAGTATCAATGTTTTGCTTGTTATGCAAGAAAAGAGAGTATAAAGGTAAAATATACAGATTATATATATATATATATAGTTTTAATATTCAACAAAATGGAAAGGAACTAGATCATTTTATGTATGAGTGACAAAATCAGGATCATTTTATGATTTGTAAAGTGACTCTTTTTTTTCCCCTTTCATTCAGAAGTTAGTATGTCAGAATTTCAAAGCAAAACTATTTTAAAGCTTATTTGTAAGCAAAGACCTAAATTGTATGGTGCTGTGTGCACATATTAACCCTCAAGGTTACAAGCATGGAGGTAACTTCCAGTATTACACCTGAAACATTTGCCAAGCCTCCACTACCACCTCCCCATCCCCATATTGTGTACGAGGTGGGGGGGGCGTGGATCCCAGGGAGAGGGAGAGGTGTGTCAGCATAGACCTATCTGCAGTTAAGGGTGCTTTTGTGCCCCCATTCTGAACAAATAGGGACTGGAGTGAACTTACGTCAGCCACATGGTTGGGAAGAGAGCCAGGTGTGTTAATGTGTTTACACTGATAACCTTTGTTACAGTAGCCAAGCCTGTGCCAAAAGTCAGGCTCAAGTGAACTCTCCAGATTACCTTCTCAGTAACCTTTCTGTTGTGACCTTCCTAGGACCCGGACAAGAGCTCACTATTGGGATCCAGGTGTAAACTTTGAAGTCAGACTCCCTGATGGTGAAGCCTTACATGACCATGCCCTAGCTGTGTGAACCTGAACAATCCAGCTGACTTCTCTGTGCCTTGGTTCTCAAATGTGTAAAATAAAGACATTGATAGCTATCATCTACTTCAGGAGATTACTGTGGGAATTAAATAATTGAACACATGTCAGGTTTTCAGAATAACAATTGGTGCATAATAAACATGAACTACCATTATTTTTCTTTAAAGATGCAGGAGCCAAGGGAGTGGGGCTGTGGCACAGCAGATTAAGCACACATGGCACAAAGCACAAGGACCAGCTTAAGGATCCCGGTTCCAGTCCCTGGTTCCCCACCTGCAGGGGGGTCGCTTCACAAGCGGTGGGTGAAGCAGGTCTGCAGGTTTCTTTCTCTCCCCCTCTGTCTTCCCCTCCTCTCTCCATTTCTCTCTGTGCTATCCAACAACAACAACATCAATAACAACAATAATAATAATCACAACAATGTTAAACAACAAGGGCAACAAAAGGGAAAATAAGTAAATATTTTTAAAAAGATGCAGGAGCCAGTAGACATTTCACTAATCCTCATCTTAAATGGCACACTGTATATTAATTTTATTGAAATATAATTCACCATTTTTCAGCATGCAATTCAGCACTGATCACAAATTTGCTGTATCGTACACCACTATCACTATCTAAGTCAGGATTCTGTTATAACCCCCAAAAGGAACACGACTTCACATCATCATTGACTTTAACCCTTCCCCCATCCTCTTACAGCCAATATTCCACTTTCAAGCTTTGTGGATTTGCCAACCCAGGATATTTCATATGAATGATATGTTTGGTGAAGACAGACACACTATGAAAGAAGTCTTTACACTTCAGTTGCAAAATGACAAGAGTTCCACCAAAAATAATCAAGTGTCATTTTGTTATGAATAGTTACTTACAAGATTATAATATTGCAATGTATAGTTCCACACCACATACTTCCACCAAATTTCCATGTCCCCACCCTCCACCCCACCCCCCAAAAATAACCACCATAGTTCTCACAAGTTTTACAAACAGTTTGCTTACTTCTGTTTTGTTTAGATTTTTTTTTTTGGCAAGTTTATGTAAACCAGATCTCTAGATTCCACATATGAGTGAAACCATCTGGTAGTTGTCTTTCATCTCTTATTTCACTAAGAATAATCACCTCTAGTTCTATCCATTTTGTCCCAAAAGACACAGTATCATTTTTATGGGCACTAAAGCTGCTTCCACTCTTTGACTGTTGTGAATAATGGATGCAGCTATGAATATTGGGGTGTATATGTTTCTTCTAATTAGTATATAAGTGTCCACTGGATAAGTGCCTAAGAGTGATATTGCTGGATCATAAGGTACTTCAATTTTTATTTGTTTAAGGACTCTCTATAGGTTCTTCCAAAGGGGCTGTACAATTGCATTCCCACCAGCAATGTAGTGGAGTTCGCTTTTCTCTACAACCTCTCCAACACGTTATTCTTGGTTTGTTGATGTCAGCCATTCTCTCAGGTGTGCCAAGAAAATTAGCAGTTAGATGCTTGATCTGGAATTTTAAATGGTTTAAGCTTTGAAACTCATTTGTGAGCCTCCCTATGTCACTCAACAAAAATATAGAGCAGAGGCCTATTATTCCATCCTATTATAGTTATTTTTAATTATCTTCCTGAATTTGTCTGCAAAGATCAGCAGAGTGCCCCAAATGACTTGTCTCATTACTAGTCAGTGCTCTCTCCTGACAAGAGATTTACTTCCCCAGACCTATAGGAGATTTGTGATTGAAGTTTTCTGAAATGTTAAACTCTTCCGCAATTTCATGAAAATGATTAGATCACACAATTTACAATAACACTTCCTTTAAAATGTACTGTGAGTCTATTCTTTGGCCTGAGGGATTTAGCAGAACTGCTTATGAGGAAGAAAATTTTAAGATTTCTCTTAGAGGGAAAGCATTAAATACTGCAGAATGAGCAATGTCTCAAACCCAATCCAAGTTTGAAAAGAAAAGGAAGGTACATTTATTAGCTCCTTGAAATATGAATTCTTGTAGCATCTGCTAACGGAAGAAAATTTCCATCACAAGATGGAGAAAAAAAACTGGCCTTGCTTGTCTTAGCAAATATTCACATAAGGGATCTCTCAGTGAACCATTGAGAGCCAAAGGGAGTAGCCATAACATCTGTGGAACTAATTTGGGGTCCAGTTTTAGGAAAGCCCTGTAAATATCCATGTTTATGAAAATCGTGTTAATTTAAATATATACTTTGCAGCTAAGTTTGCTTTGATATCTTGGTATAACCTACTATTGATAATAATTTTATAATACCATCTATTTGCATTGTCAACCATGGTATTAGATCCTACTGTTCAGAACATTGTAGTAAAGTGGATTGAGAGCTTGGGATTTTAATACCTTTAGCAATTTTTTTTCAAGTTGTTGTCAATTGTCAATTACAATATTTTCACATGTCATTTTTAAAGTGTCTGGGATATTTTTGTATATTTTAATGAACTGTTTCTCTTTTATTATTTAATTATAAACACTACATTTTAGGTACAAATTTTTTGACAAGTAACTAATTGCAAAAATAATCGGTCAGTCTATATTCATCTATTTATTTTCCTTTTTTTAAGTTCTGTTGTTGTTGTCAATTATATATTATTAAACCTAAAGAAAAACTAAAAGAAAGTATTGTTAAAGAGATTTTTAAAAACTAGTCATAACTAAGGGAGTCCGAGGGTAGCGCAGCAGGTTAAGTGCACGTGGCTTGAAGTGCAAGGCCCGGCCTAAGGAACCTGGTTTGAGCCCCCTCGCTCCCCACCTGCAGGGGAGTCACTTCATAGGCAGTGAAGCAGGTCTACAGGTGTCTATCTTTCTCTCCCCTCTCTGTCTTCCCATCCTCTCTCCATTTCTCTCTGTCCTATCTAACAACAACAATATCAACAACAACAATAATAACTACAACAATAAAAAACAAGGGCAACAATTGTCAGAAAAATGCAAATAAAGACAACAGTGAGATACCACTTCACTCCTGTGAAAATGTCATACATCAAAAAGGTAACAGCAGCAAATACTGGAGCAGTTGTGGGGTCAAAGGAACTCTCCTGCACTGCAGGTGAGAATGTAAATTGGTCCAACCTCTGTGAAGAACAGTCTGGAGAACTCTCAGAAGGCTACAAGTGGACCTATCCTATGATCCTTCAACTCCTCTCCTAGGGATATATCCTAAGGAACCCAACACACCCATCCAAAAAGATCTGTGTACACATATGTTCTTGGCAGCACAATTTGTAATATCCAAAACCTGGAAGCAACCCAGGTGTCCAACAACAGATGAGTGGCTGAGCAAGTTGTGGTCTATATACACAATAGAATACTACTCAACTATTAAAAATGGTGACTTCACTGTTTTCAGCCTATCTTGGATGGACCTTGAAACATTCATGTTACGTGAAATAAGTCAGAAACAGAAGGATGAATATGGGATCATCTGACTCTCAGGAAGAAGTTGAAAAACAAGATCAGAGGAGAAAACACAAGTAGAACCTGAACTGGAGTTGGAGTATTGCACCAAAGTAAAAAACTCTGGGGTGGGGATGGGGGTGGGGGCGGAGAATACAACCCCAAAAAGGATGAGAGAGGACCTAGTGGGGGTTGTATTGTTATATGGAAAACTGGGAAGTGTTATGCATGTACAAAATATAGTATTTGCTGTCAAATGTAAAGCATTAATTCCCCAATAAAGAAAAATTTTAAAAAGGGGAAATTAATAAATATAAAAACATTTTTAAAAAACTAGTCATAAGTAGCAGACAAAAAATTGTACGCTTTTAGTGCATACACCTTATTAAGTTTGTATGCACTTACAAACTTACATACACCTTATTAAGTTTGTATATTTACAAATAACTGTGATATAATACCATCACTACAGTCAAAGTATTCAGTATAACCATCATCTCCAAAAATGTTTTTGTGTCCTTTTGGGAATGATTTTGTTTTGTTCTTGTTTTTACATATAGTATGAAGACTTAAAATGCCTTCTACCCTTCATCATATTTTAACTGCTCAATCTTAATTATTCACTTATATCCTAGAAAATAGGTAGATTTCTAGAGCTGGAGAAATCTTGGAAGTGGTCATCACCTGTTTCTTGGTTTGTACTTCTCTAAATTTAAAACAATGATAATACCTCCCAAGATCTCTCCAGTTATGGAAATCTACCCAGGTGTCCCTGACTATTTAAGTACTTTGAACACTGACATGAACTCTCTCCAGCCTAGCACTTTCCAATAGTCACAGTCATCCCAGGAAGGGAAATCTCATGACAACTTCAAGTCTGTTCAGCTCCTACTCATCAGCAAGTGGTTTGAGAACTGAATAAATACATGAGGATGCTTTGATCTTCAGTCAAATGGGGATATAACTAAAATGCAAAATAGTTGTTAATGTTGCAATGGGATTAATAAAGAATAAAGGTACATTTATCACTCTTGGTTTCTAATTACTGTTGCACGGGTAGAGTGTTCTAACACCTCTTTAGGAAACCAACATCCTTCTGAAGACTCAAGTTGGCTAACATTCAAGCTGTAGCAAGAAGTATGGAACATAACTATCCTGAGTAACAGTGGGATAATTTTATAATGTAGTCAGTGCTGGGTACTGCTGTTAGGGGTCACTCATGGCCTTTCTGATTGGATGACCTGGAAAAATTTGCTTTATTACCCAAAGGTGGATCAGCTTTGTCTCTCAGCTGCTAAGACAGTCCTATCATTTGAGTGGTTTCTCTAATTACATGATTCCCAGGATGACTGAGATTTCTTTCTTCTAGATCAACCCTTTCTTCAAAGAGCCCAATGATGATCTCTGGACATTCATTAATTTATAGTACTAAGGCTATTGACAGTAATAGATCACATTACAAAAAGAATAAGAACTTTCTTACTCCTGAGGCTGGGAGTTGCACTGTTTTATAATTTTTTCTACAACTGAGACTCCAAAGTACACTGGAAGAACTCAGAAACAGAACTTAAATCACACAGGTGTTTACTTTTTTTTTCATGTTTATCTTTTAAAATTAAATGTGGCAGAAGTAGATAGCATAATGGTTATGCAAAGAGACACTCATGCCTGAGGCTCCAAAGTCCTGGATTCAACCCCCAGAATCACCACCAGCCAGAGCTGAGCAGTGCTTTGGTAAAATGAATGAGTATATGAATGAATAAATGAATGAATGAATGAATGAATGAATGAATGAATAATTTATATGTGACTTCAGTTTATAAATGGTGACCTATACCAACAGAACTCACCAACAAAAAGTAACCCTAATTATGTTGACTTTTCTAGCCTCAGAACTTTCACATGGTTTTGCTTCTCAATTCATTTGAACAAAGCAAGATAGATCATCTTTCACTGTAGTCAAAATATTTTGCTGGAGCTGATGAAAAATCCTCATCATGAGGGAGATAAGAGGATACACATGATGTCAAAACAAGGTCAAGCAAACTTGAAGCTAAACATTCTCAGTGAGATGTCTGGGACATTACTTCTTTTTAATGACCAAATATATATATACAGCTTTTAGTATTCTAAGCACTCTTTCATGCAAAGTTTTAAAATCAAAAATCTTTCTCCCTTGGCTTTTATTTATAAGCCTTATTTCTATGAGAGCAGCACAGATGGACTGAAAAAAATGTTTATCCCCACCAGAGTAAAAGGAATTACAGAGTTAGAGATGAAATTCACCCCAGGTCTGGAGTTGACCCCCTCAACCACACCCACTGAGACCCAATATAACAACTGTGGGAAGGCTGTTGCCTCTGTTGCTAAAAGAACAAAACGCCCAAGTTCTCCTTGAATTCTGTAAGGACAAGACTTGTGAATGCTTGTTGTCACTTTGTTGGAGCAGGTGGTGAAATTTTATGTAAACTAGCTTCTGCTTTTCAGGGAATCAGAGTGATTCTGCTTTACTGAGTTTCAGATGAGACTCACCAGCAATCCCACCACAAAGTTCAGGAAGCCAAAAATTTTATCCATATGCATGACTCTGCTATTCTCACTACTCAGAATTCTCTAATTAGTATATTTCTCTGGAGGGTAGGGCAAAAGGGGACCACTGACCTAGCAAGTACTGGAGTAATAACGTTTCACTATTTCAAGAATACTTACAAGAGGGGGTAACATTTATAATTCAAAACTAGGGTGAATATTTGTATGTATGTTTTTCTTCTACAACCAAGGATGTTGTCTTTCTTTTCCTTTTTTTAGACACAGAGAGTCAGAGAATGAATGAAAGAGACTACAGCACTGAATCTTATTTCAGTGCAGGAAGGGCCAGGCTTGAACTTGAGTTGTGCAGGTTCTATTCAAGTGAGCTATTTCACCAGTCCTGATGTCTTTCATTTAGTACAGCAATTAATTAAGCAAAAACTGGGGAAATACTATACTCCCAGTGTGGAAGAAATGATAGGAGAAGATGACCAGAGGGCTCTGATCTCCAACTAAATCAGAACCTAGAGAGAGAAGAGGAAAAAAAGGAAGGTCACTCAATAGTAGTAATAGGTATAGGTATGACTTAGAAAGCAAAAGAAGGCTGGGTCATAGGTGTTGGGTAGTATGCCAACTCCCCCTGGCTTCTGCTTAACCAAGCACCAGTATGCTTGTATAGGGATTGGTTTGATCCCATTCAAAGCGGTCTATTTACATAAATCACTTTTACATTTACATAAAGCACCACACTCCCTCCAGGGCATTAGTGGTTCAGTGACAGAATTCTTGCCTCCTCCACCCCCTCTCCTTGTCATATCCTGATTTTCACCAGTCATTTTTCTCTCCACCCTCTCTACATTACATCCTGTTTACACCCTACTTGGAAAGTATGTAAGAACAACACTGTTCGTTTTAGTTAGTTGGTAGTTGTGTTAGTTTAGCTTAGCTCGGCTTAGATTGTGCTGCGTCCTGCATGAATAAAGAGATACTGCATACAACCCAGCCATGAGTCCCAGGTCGTCTGTTACCCGCCCGTGAAGCCAGCCCGGCGAAAACAACATATGGCGCCCAATGTGGGGCCGGACCTGCACAACTCCCAGATAAGTGAAGACTTTGCCTACCTATGCACTATGGTCTTCTCTTCTACTTATGAAGATGTTTGCCAAAGCCTCTACTGTTTCATCATGAGACAGTTATTCTATCTCTGGAACATTTTGCTCTGGGCCACACTTTGGTTCCCTGACCGGGAACTTTGGTTTCTTGTGACCCTAATCATAGAGCTTGGGAGATGCACTGAGATTTCTCCTTGGACTTTCTGGATTCCCTCTCCCATGTTTCCTGAGGCAAAGGACTATATTTTGCTCCGGGCCAGAATTTGGTTCTTTATGACTGTGATCGCAGACCTTGGGATATGCATGGGGATTTCCATTGGGACTTTCTGGACTTCTTCTCACATGTTTCCCATGGAGAAGTACTACTCTAATTTGAGGAGCGTACCCTGGCAGTCCCCAAGAATGGAGACACGTGGTTAGTTCTACTCTCCTGATTGGATTCTTTCTTCGATGGGAAGACACTTTTAAAAGTAGATGCCTGAAGCAATACAGCAGGAACAGTCAGAAGCACCCTAAATGGAATTTCGAGGAGCTTTTTGGACTAGGACGCCCTCTGGGGACTCATAATGCTACATGGTGAGATCTGTTTTCATAAGAGAGTGATTTAAATGACTGAATTTTTGTATGACATTGACATAAAAAAATGCTAGACACAGCCATGATTTCTAGAGACATCCAGAAACAATCCAAAAAATTGTTTTTTCCCTCCTTTGATTTCTTTTTTACGTCTTGGCATAAATCTGAAACGTTTAATCCTGAAATGGTATGAGTTATGGGCGGGGGAGATAGTGCAATGATTATGTTAATTATTCTCATGCCTGAGGCTTCTACTGTGGTTCTTCTGTTTACCTTTCCACATTTTATTGAGTTTAAACTGTTTAAACAACCTTAAAATCATACTAGAAAGGACTTCCAATTATAATGGAGTTATCAATTATAGTAAACTTCTAATCTGCTACAAGTTTTGTTTGAAAAGTAAGTGAATTTCAGCTGTCAAGTCTTCACATGAAAAAGCATCTACTCAAATGGAATTCCTGGAAATCCATTTGGATCCTGTTCTCTGACATTGCCCACAAGATGAAATGACTACAACACACCCCCGGAAACCAGTGATGTGACCTGGCACGACCTGAAGAAACAGATTCACAGACTCCAAAGATCACTCTCTATAGAAAAGCAGAATTCTGGTGGCCGACATTCCCCATCGAGACAGACATGCAGCGTTTCATCCTCTGGCATTTTCTTCCGTGGTCATCTACTTTGGACTGACACTTCCATCGGACTGGTACACGCTGCTGTGTTTCTCAAAGACTAACTTCAGCCAATTGCCTTGAGACTTTATAGACCATGTTCCCTCGCCTGCAGGCTCTGTCCCCAGAGACAGAAAACTCCCCCTCCTTATTAGGTTATGCCCACAGAGGCAAGAAACACCCTTTGAGACAAGAGATGCCCCCAGAGGCATGAAGCGCTCCCAGAGGCAAGAAATGTCCTTTTGCCTGCTAGGCCTTGCCCTTTGAGGCAAGAAACGTTCCCCTTGGCATCACACTGGTTATTGCTGCTTGCCTATTTTGTTTTCCATGTCTTATGCCAGTTCTTTTGAAAACGCCTGTATGATAAAGGTTTCTGTTCACCCTGCACTCCTGTTACTATGGCAAATAGTTAAATAGAAAGGGGGAGATGTTGGGTAGTATGCCAGCTCCCCCTGGCTTCTGCTTAACCAAGCACCAGTATGCCTGTATAGGGATTGGTTTGATCCCATTCAAAGCGGTCTATTTACATAAATCACTTTTACATTTACATAAAGCACCACACTCCCTCCAGAGCATTAGTGGTTCAGTGATAGAATTCTTGCCTGCTCCACCCCCTCTCCTTGTCATATCCTGATTTTCACCAGTCACTTTTCTCTCCACCCTCTCTACATCACATCCTGTTTACACCCTACTTGAAAAGTATGTAAGGACAACATTGTTCGTTTTAGTTAGTTGGTAGTTGTGTTAGTTTAGCTTAGCTCTGCTTAGATTGTGCTGCGTCCTGCATGAATAAAGAGATACTGCATACAGCTCAACCATGAGTCCCTGGTCATCTGTTACCCACCCATGAAGCCAGCCCGGCGAAAACAACAATAGGGAAAAGGGGGGGGGGGTATATACACACATATACACAGATAGTTATAGAAATAATAAACCCATATGTGAAATCTTGGGAGAACTACTGCAATTTCCAATGGAGAGAATGGGGATAGAGAACTCAGGTGATGGGAACAATGTGGAATTATATCCATTATCATAATTGTGTAAATCAATATTAAGTCACTAACAAGATAAAAATAAAAATAAACTGGGGACAGCCAACCATCCCTAAATACAGAATGAGACATGATCGATCTGTTTAAACCAGGATTTTCAGCCTTAGCTCTACTGTCATTTGTGGTCAGATAATTCTCTGTTGAAGAGAATTCCCCCATGCATTCTAGGCTATACAGCAGTGTTCCTAACCTCTATCTGCTAGTTGAAAATAACCATCACTAAGTTGTAATAAGCAGAAATGTCACCAAGTACTGCCATCTATTCACTGGGGAATAAGATCAGCACTGGCTGATAACCACTGATCTAGATAAAAAGAGGGTTGGGGTATTTTATTGTTATTTTGTTGAGGGAAGTAGTGTGGTGTGGCATGGCATGGCATGGCGTGGCGTGGTGTGGTGTGGCGTCTACTGTCTGAAATGAATCAATATCTAGTAATAAAATAATATTCTAAGTTCTAGAAGAAAAAGAGGAAGGAGGAAAAGAAGGAAAGCAAGAATGAATAGTAAGATTTGCATAAGAAGCTGTAATTTCTTTTAACACATCCCATTTTGTTTCTTAAGGTAAAGCAACAGACCTGTCTGAAAGACTTAAATATATCCCCCACACTGCCATAAGTCAGAGCTGAGCAGTGTTCTGGTAAAAAAAAAAAAAGACTTAAATGTATTTATTTTATTTACTCTTTTCAGGACAAGATTCTTTCTTTATTCAATGATTAATTAAACCATAATTAAAACTGAATTCTAGACAAAATAAGAAATCTTACCATATGTTTGCTTGTGATATTCAATAACATATACTGATAAAAGAATAACTGAAAATTTAAATTCTCAAGTTTTTACTCTTACTCAACAAAATTAATGACAAATTTGTGATTGCTGAGTATTTTTACCAGCTATAAAATGTATAAAATTCTGTTTTCAACTACATCAGCAAACAAGTTATCTATTTTGCTTCTATTTCCATGTTTTTCCAACACACATGTACATACACATTTTTCTAGTTTGAGTATCTTTGTAGCTATGTTAACTTAACCCATGACAGTAAGTGTTCATTTTTAAAAATACCAGAAAAATCCCTTTTAATAGTATTTTTTAATTTTTTTATTTGTGATTAGTAGGGAGTTACAATATTATCTCAATAGTTGGAAAGAAATCCTCTGATAAATTAAAACATCACTTCTTGATCAAAATGCTACAAAAAAGGGTACAGATGGAAAATTCCCTGACCTAGTAGAATCTATACACAGCAGACCAACAGCCAACATCATACTCAGTGGTGAGAAGCTGAATGCATTCTCCTTTAAATCATCACCATTACTATTCAATGTTGTGTTGGAAGTTCTTGCCACAGAAATCAGGCAGGAGCAAGGAATTAAAGGGATACAGATTGGAAGAGAAGAGATCAAACTGTCCTATTTGCAGATGATATAGTATACATACTATACATAGAAAAACCTAAGAAATCCAGCTTTTGGAAATTATTAGGCAATATAGTAAGATGTCAGGCTACAAAATTAACATACGAAAGTCACTGGCATTCCTCTATGCAAACACTAACTTAGGAAAAGAAGAAATCCAGGACTCAATCCCTTTTACTATAGCAACAACAACAAAATAATAATAAAATATCTAGAAATAAACCTAATAAAAGAAGTGAAAGGCTTATATGCTGAAAATTATGAGTAACTATTCAAGGAAATAGAAAAAAAAAAGAAGTAGAAATATATACCGATGTCATATTTTAGAAAAAAATAACATCATTAATATGAATATACTACCCAGAGAAATATACAAATTTAATGAAATCCTCATCAATATCCCAACCAATATTTTTAGGATAATAGAACAAAAGCTACAAATGTTTATATGGAACCAGAAAAGACCTAGAATTGCCTAAACGATCTTGAGAAGAAAGAACAGAGCTGAAAGCATCACACTCCCAGGTCTCAAGTTGTATTACACAGCCATTGTAATCAAAACTGCTTTTTACTGGAACATGAATAGACACACTGACCAGTGGAATAGAATTGAGAACCCAGAAGTAAGCCCCCATACCTATGGACAACTAATATTTGACAAAGGTGTCCAGACAATTAAATGGGGAAAGGAGAGTCTCTTCAACAATATGTTGAAGATAACAGTAGTTATCTTACATCTCTACTAATTTTTCTAATCACTTCGAGTTCTATCCATTTTATCTCAAAGAACACAATATCAGGGGCAGGCAGTGGCATATCTGGTTAAGTTATTACCAAGCACAAGGACCCAGGTTCAAGCCCCTGATCAAGAGTTGAAGCTGGTTTGCAGGCGTCTATCTTTCTCTCCCGCTCTCTATTTCCCCTCCCTCTTAAATTTCTCTGTGTCCTATTCAATTAAAAAGAAAGCATAATATCATCTTTCTTGATTGCAGAGTAGCATTCTATGGAGAATATATTCCATTCACCTTTGGCTATTGTGACTAATGCAACTATGAGCATAGAGGTGCATTTCCCTTGAATTAGTGTTTGTATGTTCTCTGGATAAATGCGTAAGAGAGATATCACAGGATCATAAAGTAATTTCATTTTTATTTGTTGAATGACTGTATAATATTCCAAGAGTACTACACCAGTTTGAAAAGTCCCTTTTTCTCCATAACTTCTCCAACACCTGTCAGTCATTTCCTGTTCCATTAACGTAGAACATTTTCATAGGTGTGAGAAAGAATCTCAGTAAAGTTTTAGTTTTCATTTCTCTAATGATAAGTGAAGTGGAGAATTTCTTCATATATCTTTGAGCTATGTGTGTCTCTTCTTTAGAAAATGGATTTTTGGAGGTGGAGCCAAGATGGCAGACTGAGAAGTAGCTTCTGGTCTGAGTTCCGACAAAAACTACTGGAAACGGTAGGATTTTTTTGCCTTCAGCAGGACAGTGAATTCGGGGTCCTAGCTGTGACACCAACGGAGTGAATATACCCAGTTTGGGTTAGAACACAGAGGAAAAAAGAAAGGAAATTTTTTTTTATTATTACCGAAGCGCATCCCTCCCCCCACCCCAACCAGAGCCTGGGTGCCAGAAAGCTACTCCTAGCAGGCTTCCCTGCTGAGCTTCTTTCTTTACCAAGATTCCTAGCTCAACAAGGGTTCCATGCCAAGTCTATTCCTTTCTGAAACCCTCAGCCCTCTTTCTTTCTAAATGGTCAATTGAATATACAAAAGGAAAAGACTGCCCTGAGGTTTTATTTGTTTGTTTTTGTTTTTGTTTGTTTCTTTGCTTTACTTTCTTAACAATCAGCTGCCTCTGCTAAGGCAGCATGAAGCAATCTGGGAAAGGGTTTTTTTACCCTTCTCTATTTTATTGTTAATATCATATAAAGGTGTATCTCTTTCCACCCCTCCCTTAGGTTGACCAGAATTAACTCTTAGTGTATTTTCCATTGCTAGGGGACTAAACGTCTTATCCATTGCAAGAGGAACTTGTTTCTCTACTCCTACCTCCTCTACCCACTTTCCCCTTCTCCCTCCTCCTAGCTAATCAAAAAATAAAATAAAATAAAATTTAATTAATTAATTAATTAATTAAAAAACTTTCCTTTCACTACTCCTTTATTATACTTCTTTGTCTTATTTTTTTTCTTTTCTCTCTCTTGTTTTTCTTCCTTTTTTCCTCGTTTTTTCTTGTCTTCCTTTCTTCCTTGCTCCTTCTTCAGCTTTCTGAATTCACTGATACTCGTTTGTGAATTATTTAGGGGAAGAAATCTGACTCAGAGTGGACTCTCTATGTGTGTATCTCTGCAATACTTCCCTGTCTCCTCTTGCTACCCCTAGAATATACAGAGGATAGAAGATTTGCATAATTGTCTATTCTTGCTATCCCTTCTTTCTCTTTCTTCTTCACTTGGACTTGGTTGCTATTTTTTCATGGACTGGAGACATTGTTTGGCTAACTGGAGTGGTTAAACTGCTTCAATCCTTGCTTCAGTTGCTATTGTAATTTTGGAGGTTGGTGATTGCATTTGTCATAAAGGTATTTAGTACAGTTTTGCTTGTACTCAAAACAAAACAACTGAGGAACAACAGAACATAAAAATAAGAAACACATTAATTTAAAAAATGGGTAGATCAAGAGCAAATAAAACTGCTACTACAATGAATGAAGACAAGAGCCCAGAAGAAACTACAAATCAGCCAGAAGTAACCATAGATAAGAAAAGTATGCAAGCAATAATAAGCTTATTAATCACAGAAATGAAAACAACTTTGGAGGAAAGGAATAGCAGTATTAGGGAAACAACAATTGAGACCCCCAAGGAAAATACTGATTATCTTGAGGCAATTAGAGAACGGAAAGCTGAAAAAGATGAGAGAAGGTAAAACAGACTAACAGAAGCAGAAAACAGAATTAGTCAGACAGAGGATGAGTTAGAGAAAACTAAGAAAGAGGTGAAAGAGCTCAAAAAGAGATGGAGAGACACTGAAAACAACAACAGAGATACATGGGATGATCTCAAAAGAAGTAATGTCCATATAATTGGCCTCCTTGAGGAAGAAAGAGAGAAAGGGGAAGCGAACATTCTAGAGGAAATTATAGAAGAAAACTTCCCAGACCTGAATAACAGAAAGTACATTAAGATTCAAGAGGCCCAGAGAGTTCCAAACAGAATCAACCCAGACCTGAAGACACCAAGACACATCATAGTCACAATGAGAAGAAGTAAGGATAAAGAAAGGATCCTAAAGGCTGCAAGAGAGAAACAAAAAGTCAAATACAGGGGAAAACCCATAAGACTATCAGCAGACTTCTCCACTCAAACTCTAAAAGCCAGAAGAGAATGGCAAGATATCTATGAAGCCCTGAATGAAAAAGGGTTTCAACCAAGGATAATATATCCTGCTAGATTTTCATTCAAACTAGATGGAGGGATCAAAACCTTTTTAGACAAACAACAGTTAAAGGAAGCAACCATCACCAAACCGGCCCTGAAAGAGGTTCTAAAAGACCTCTTATAAACAAGAACTTCACTATAATACTTGCAATATATCAGAGAAAATAAAAAATTTGTTGAACAATGGCACTAAAATACATTAAATCTATAATAGCAATAAATGTCAATGGCTTAAACTCACTCATAAAAAGGCACAGAGTGGGAGGATGGATTAGAAAACATAACCCAACCATATGCTGCTTGCAAGAATCCCATCTGACACAACAAGATAAACACAGACTTAAAGTGAAAGGATGGAAAATTATCATACAGGCTAACGGACCACAAAAAAGGGCAGGAACAGCCATTCTCATCTCAGACACAATAGATTTTAAATTAAATAAAGTAATAAAAGATAGGCAAGGACATTACATAATTATTAAAGGATCAATCAGCCAAGAAGACTTAACAATTATTAACATCTATGCACCCAATGAGGGACCATCTAAATACATCAAGCACCTAATGAAAGAACTTCAAAAATACATCAGTAGTAATACAATAATAGTGGGAGATTTTAACACCCCACTCTCACACTTAGACAGATCAACAAAGCAAAGAATCAACAAGAAACAAGAGAATTAAATGAAGAGATGGTCAGACTAGACCTCCTGGACATCTTCAGAGATCTTCACTCCAAAAACCTGGAATACACATTCTTCTCAAATCCACATAACATATACTCAAGGATAGACCACAATTTATGCCACAAAGACAGCATCAATAAATTCAAGAACATTGAAATCATCCCAAGTATCTTCTCAGACCACAGTGGAGTAAACTAACATTTATCAACAAACAGAAAATTATTAAAAGACACAGAATTTGGAAACTAAACAACATGCTGCTTAACAACCAATGATTCAGACAGTCACTCAAGAAAGAAATTCAAATGCTCCTGGAAACAACTGAAAATGAAGACACAACCTATCAAAATATTTGGGACACAACTAAAGCAGTATTGAGAGGGAAACTCATAGCCATACAATCATATATTAAACAACAGAAAAAGGTCAAATGAACGACCTTACTGCACACTTCAAGGACTTAAAGGAAGAGGAACAAAGGAACCCTAAAGCAACCAGAAAGACAGAAATCACTAAAATTAGAGCAGAAATAAACAACATCAAAAATAAGAGAACCATACAGAAGATCAATGAAGCAAAATGTTGGTTCTTTTAAAGATTAAACAAAATTGACAGACCCCTAGCCAGACTCAATAAACAAAAAAAGGAGAAGACTCAAATTCATAGAATTTTAAATGATAGAGGAGATATCATAACTGACACCACAGAAATCCAGAAAATCATGCGAAACTTCTATGAAGAACTATATGCCACCAAGCTAGAAAATCTGGGATAAATGGAAGAATTCCTAGAAGCATATGCCCCTCCAAAACTGAACCAAGAAATACAAAACCTAAATATACCAATCACAGACAAAGAAATCGAAACCGTTATTAAGAATCTCCCCAACAACAAAAGTCCTGGACCAGATGGCTTTACAAAAAAATTCTACAAAACCTTCAGGAAACAGTTAGTACCCATACTTCTAAAGCTTTTCCATAATTGAAGAAACAGGAACACTCCCTTCCACTTCTATGAAGTCAACATCATCCTGATACCAAAAACAGGTAGGGACACAACAAAAAAGGAAAACTATAGACCAATATCTCTGATGAATATAGATGAGAAAATATTAAACAAGATCTTGACAAACCAGATACAGCAGCATATCAAAAAGATGGTTCATCATGACCAAGTGGGATTCATCCCAGGAGTGCAAGGTTGGTGCAACATACATAAGTCAATCAATGTCATTCACCACATCAATAAAAATAAAGCCAAAAACCACATAATTATCTCAATAGATGCAGAGAAAGCCTTTGACAAAATCCAACACCCATTCATGCTCAAAACCCTACAAAAAATGGGAATAGATGGGAAATTCCTCGAGATAGTGGAGTCTATATATAGCAAACCTACAGCCAACATCATACTCAATGGACAGAAGCTAAAAGCATTCCCCCTCAGATCAGGGACTAGAAAGGGCTGTCCACTGTCACCATTACTCTTCAACATAGTTTTGGAAGTTCTTTCCATAGCAATCAGGCAAGAGAAAGGAATCAAAGGAATACAGATTGGAAGGGAAGAAGTAAAGCTCTCACTCTTTGGAGATGATATGATAGTATACCTAGAAAAACCTAAATAATCCAGCAGAAAACTACTGGAAGTTATTAGGCAATATAGCAAGGTTTCAGGGTACAAAATCAATGTACAAAAATCAGTGGCATTTCTTTATGCAAACACTAAATCTGAAGAAGAAGACATCCAGAAATCACTCCCATTCACTGTTGCAGCAAAATCAATAAAATACCTAGAAGTAAAGCTGACCAAAGAAGTGAAAGACTTGTATAATGAGAACTATGAGTTACTATTCAAGGAAATAGAAATTGATACCAAGAAATGGAAAGACATCCCATGCTCATGGATCAGAAGAATAAGTATCATCAAAATGAATATTCTCCCCAGAGCAATATACAAATTTAATGCAATACCCATCAAATTTACACCAAACTTATTTAAGAGAATAGAACAAACACTACAGTGATTTATCTGGAACCAGAAAACACCTAGAATTGCCAAAACCATCTTGAGGAAAAGAAACAGAAATGGAAGCATCACACTCCCAGACCTCAAACTTTATTATAAAGCCACCATAATCAAAACAGCATGGTACTGGAACAAACATAGGTACACAGACCAGTGGAACAGAATTGAAAGCCCAGAACTAACCCCCCACACCTATGGACATCTAATCTTTGATAAGGGGGCCCAAAGTATTAAATGGAAGAAGGAGGCTCTCTTCAATAAATGGTACTGGGAAAACTGTGTTGGAACATGCAGAAGAATTAAACTGAATCACTTTATCTCACCAGAAACAAACATTAACTCCAAATGGATTAAGGACCTGTATGTTAGACCAGAAACAATCAAGTACTTAGAGGAAAACATTGGTAAAACACTTTCCCTCCTAAACCTCAAGGACATCTTTGATGAAACAAACCCAATTGCAGGAAGACTAAATCAGAAATAAAAAAATAAACAAAATAAACAAATATATCAAACAGAAAAGATTCTGCACAGCCAAAGAAACTATCACACAAACAAAGAGACCCCTCACAGAATGGGAGAAGATCTTTACATGACATACATCAGACAAGAGACTAATCACCAAAATACACGAAGAGCTCAGCAAACTTAGCACCAAAAAAGCAAATGACCCCATCCATAAATGGACAGAGTATATGAACAGAACATTCACTCCAGAGGAGATCCAAAAGGCTAACAAAAATAAGAAAAACTGATCCAGGTCGCTGATTGTCAGAGGAATGCAACTAAAGACAACACTGAGATACCACCTCACTCCTGTAAGAATGGCATACATCAAAAAGGACAGCAGCAACAAATGCTGGAGAGGATGTGGGGACAGAGGAACCCTTTTACATTGCTGGTGGGAATGTAAATTGGTACAGCCTCTATGGAGAGCTGTCTGCAGAACTCTCACAAGGCTAGACATGGACCTTCCATATGATCCAGTAATTCCTCTCCTGGGGATCTACCCCAAGGACTCCATAACACCCAACCAAAAAGAGGTGTGTACTCCTATGTTCATAGCAGCACAATTCATAATAGCTAAAACCTGGAAGCAACCCAGGTGCCCAACACCAGATGAGTGGCTGAGAAAGCTGTGGTATATATACACAATGGAATACTATGCAGCTACTAAGAACAATGAACTCAACTTCTCTGACCCATCATGGATGGAGCTAGAAGGAATTATGTTAAGTGAGCTAAGTCAGAAAGATAAAGATGAATATGGGATGATCCCACTCATCAACAGAAGTTGAGAAAGATCAAAAGGGAAACTAAAGGCAGGATCTGACTAAATTGAAAGTTGGGCATCAAAGTAAAAACCCTGTGTTGAGTGGGAGGATGGACAAGAGGCTCCTTGGCCAGTGGGGGGTGGTGTGGGGTGGGGTTGGGGTGGGGGCAGGTGGGTGGGATGGGACACAATCTTTTGGTGATGGGAATGGTGTTTATGTACATACCTATTAAATTGTAGTCATATAAATCACTAATTAATATGAGAGGGGGAAAAATTGATTGTATGTCCAACAAAGGGACTTTTCAAAGCTAACCCAATTACCAAATAATATGATGATGACAGTAACTATCCATTGTCTTCTTAAACCCTAAGACAGCAGGAAACTCACATTTCCACTATAGAGCCTAAACTTCCCCCAGTCCTGGGCCCTACCCTGGGCCTTAGGGTAGGGCCCTGTTGGGTAGTATGCCAGCTCCCCCTGGCTTCTGCTTAACCAAGCACTGGTATGCCTCTATAGGGATTGGGTTTGATCCCATTCAAAGCGGTCTATTTACATAAATCACTTTTACATTTACATAAAGCACCACACTCCCTCCAGGGCATTAGTGATTTAGTGATAGAATTCTTGCCTGCTCAGCCCCCTCTCCTTGTCACACCCTGATCCTCTCCTTGTCACACTCTGATTTTCACCAGTCACTTTTCTCTCCACCCTCTCTATGTCACATCCTGTTTCCACCCTACTTGGCAAGTATATATAAAGACAGCATTGTGAGTTTTAGGGTACTTGAAGTTGAGTTTAGCTTAGCTTGGCTTAGATTGTGCTGCGTCCTGCATGAATAAAGAGATACTGCCTACAGCTCAACCATGAGTCCCTCCCTGGTCATCTGTTACCGCCCATGAAGCCAGCCCGGCGAAAACAACATAGCCCGTCGAAAACAACAGGGCCCACTTTCCCGTATGCTTTTCCCAATTCTTATCAAATAATATTGCATCCACTGATTGCAACCTAATCAACGCAATAAGTGCCACCTCAACATGCTTCACCTCAGACTATATCCAGAGACTTCAGGTGTGGAACGACAACCCTTCAGCTTCATCACTCGGGTGAAATATTTCCTTTCATAGTATTCTCTAATTCCATCCCAGGTGGTTCACTTCCTAACAAAGTCCCAAAACCTAGATATAGACCAGGTTCCAGGAGATAGAGCATATGTTCACATGTATCCATAAACTAGGGCAAAATATATGCCTGAAAGCAGAAGTACGTGAGAATCTGCAGTGGGTAACCCCCAAAACTTCATCTGCACTATTCCAGCCTGTAGGTCCATAATTGTTCAACAATTTGTTTGGCTTTGTATGTTAACTCTCTTTTCAGCCACCAGGTTCCAGATGCCATCAGGATGCTGGCCAGGCTTCCCTGGACTGAAGACTCCACCAATGTGTCCTGGAGCTCAGCTTCCCCAGAGACTCACCCTACTAGAGAAAGAGAGAGGCAGACTGGGAGTATGGATCAACCAGTCAATGCCCATGTTCAGCAGGGAAGCAATTACAGAAGACAGACCTCCCACCTTCTGCAACCCACAATGACCCTGGGTCCATGCTCCCAGAGGGATAGAGAATGGGAAAGCTATCGGGGAGGGGATGGGTTATGGAGATAGCGTGGTGGGAATTGTCTGGAATTGTACCCCTCCTATCCTACGGTTTTGTTAATGTCTTTGTTCTTAAATAAATTAATTAATTTAAAAAAGAGAAAATGGATTGTTTATTTCTTTGGCCAGTTTTTATATTCGGTTACTTTTTTTCTTTTGTTATAATCATTTATAGATGTTTGATATATTAGTTGCTTGTTGGATGTGTGATATGCAAATATCTTCTTATGTTTACTGGTATTTATATACCTTTCCCATTTTAGGGAGCTATTTTCTTCCCTGACCCAGCTTTTTGGTCCTATTCCCAACTCTGACACCATCTCCCCAGACAATACCTTCACCCCACCTGCATGTTAGCTGTCAGACTCAGGCAAAAATTCGTAAAGTCTTGGAATATATCTAAAATATATCTAAAATAAACCTCACTTTTCCCAAAATGGATACCCCAAATCTCATCTACTATATTCTTACCTATAGGTTCCTGATTATTAAACAATTTGTTCTGCTTTATATCTTAATGCTTTTCAGCCACTAGGTTCTAGATGCTACCATGATGCCAACCTGCAATGCCTAGGCAGATGACCTCACCAAGGTGCCCAGGAACCTCACCTTTCCAGAGCCCTACACCATTGGGGAAAGATAGAAACAGGCTGGGAGTATGGATCAACCTGCCAATGCCCATGTCCAGGTAAGAAGCAATTATAGAAGCCAGACCTTCCATCTTCTGCACCCCATAATGATCCTGGGCCCATACTCCCACAGGGATAAAGAATAGGGAAGCTTCCATTGGAGGGATGGGATATGGAACTCTGGTGTTGGGAATTATGTGAAATTGTACCCCTCTTATCCAAGGTATTTGTTGACCATTATTAAATCATTAAAAAAAAATTGACACACAGACTGAGGGATCATCCATATAGCCACAATGTCAGACATTATTTGGACTTTGTGGGATTTGAGGTTTGAATCATTGTGTGTGTCAAGAAGGAGAGGTGCTTTTAAAAAAAAAAGAAATAAATAAAATATGAAATAATATAAAAATTCATAAATATATAAATTTAGGCAATCATTTTGTTTTGGGAGCCTTTCATGAACTTGTGAGGGGGGCAGAAATCCATCTAAGTAATTGACCCTATAGTTCTAGTTTGTTTCGAGGTAAACCAGCTTCTTCCCAGGAAAATATAACTGAATACCCAGAATCTGTCACCTAAAGATTCTGTTTCAGTTTTCACCCAGCTTCAAATATGTGCAAAAGGAGCCAGAAAATTGTTAGTTTGCCATGGGCATGATCCAGGTTCAAACCTGGCCCATACTTCATTAAAAGAAGCTTTTGCTTTTGGTGTTGTTCTCCCTCTCTCTCTCTCTCTCTTTCTGCCTCTCTATGTCTCCCCCTCTTTAAAATGTGTGAAGGAAGAAAGTAACAGAAGGAAAATTAAGGCTTGCTGACAAATTTTGACAACTAGCTGTTGAAATTATTTCCAGATTTAAATGAAGAAGCATATGTCCTCCTAAAATAAAAACAAGTCAAAATTTTAAAAGATATATGCATTTTACAAAGATTAAAAAAAACAATCTTCAGTAAACAAAATGTGGTTAGTGGATACAAATGAAATGATAACTAAACAGTTACAATCCTGGAAGAATATCAATTTCCAGTCAAATCTAGGCTAGCAGGACCTATAACAACTGCATCTCAAATATGAGACTAAAATTGGTTCATTTCAAAGTTGTCCAAGAAAACATAATCATTTACTTTCAATATGTGTTGATAAAGATAAGCTCTAGGTTAACAAATGTTAGTTTCTTCTTTCTAATGCTTTAAGTTAAACAGAAAATTGATTTTCTAGAAAGTATTTAGGACCAATTTTATGGTAATATATAAAAATGCAAATTTAAAGTCAGTTCTAGGTGAACTGGGAGTTGCTTTTGGTCAAGAAGCAGCAAGCTTCATACAAAATTTCTTTTGAGCTTAAAAAATGACTATCCACTATTCCAACCTTTGGGTCCATGATTGCTCAACAATTTGTTTGGCTACGTATGTTAACTCTCTTTTCAGTCACCAGTTTCCAGATGTCAACAGGATGCCGGCCAGGCTTCCCTGGACTGAAGACCCCACCAATGTGTCCTGGAGCTCCACTTCCCCAGAGACCCACCCTACTAGGGAAAGAGAGAGGCAGACTGGGAGTATGGATCGACCAGTCAATGCCCATGTTCAGTGGGGAAGCAATTACAGAAGCAAGACCTTCCACCTTCTACAACCCACAATGACCCTGGGTCCATGCTCCCAGAGGGATAGAGAGTGGGAAAGCTATCAGGGGAGGGGGTGGAATATGGAGATTGGGTGGTGGGAATTGTGTGGAGTTGTACCCCTCCTACCCTATGGTTTTGTTAATTTATCCTTTCTTAAATAAAAAAAATTTTTTAATGACTATTTAGTTCTCGCTTATGGTCATAAAGCTTCTTATAAATTTCTTTGTTTTAGTCCTCAGGATCTTAATTTATCAAAGATTCACAACTACTAAATTTAGTGCTGCCTCTTACATCTATTTGTTTTTATCATTTTAGTGGGGGAGGGGGCTAATGGTTTACA
Organism: Erinaceus europaeus; assembly: GCF_950295315.1. Classification (NCBI taxonomy): domain Eukaryota; kingdom Metazoa; phylum Chordata; class Mammalia; order Eulipotyphla; family Erinaceidae; genus Erinaceus; species Erinaceus europaeus. Next base: position 116,277,401 of record NC_080165.1, on the reverse strand, counting down.
GTGTGATTATTGATACATGGGTACCACTTCTCATCTCCTTGTAAGAGGTATCTATAAAAAACACTCATCCCCAAATTAGGTCCTTTCCCTCCATCATACACTAGGGTCCCCAAAACCTGGAACAGAGAGAAAAAGGCATGGTTTATACAAGAGAATTTATGTACTTTTTTTTTGATGATGAGGTAGCTCCAAACTGAAGATTGTTTGGTCTTCATTGCATCTGTTATTGGTCAGCACAGCCATGACTACCTAAAGAAGAACAGGTAAGTTCTACTTCTCCCTGAAAGAATATAAAATGACAGGCAAACTGTTGGGAAAGGCAATACCAATTAGGAGACATTTTTTGTATATAATTTTTATTTATAGAATGGAAACACTGACAAAACCATAGAATAAAAGGGGTACAATTCCACACAATTCCCACCACCATAGCTCAGTATCTCATCCCCTTCCCTGACATTTTTTATCTTTATTAATTAACTGTAATAAGTCAGAGCTATGGAGGGCTCAACATCCCTGTCTTTAGTACATGCTCTCAGGTGCTTTTTCAATTTGTTCACTGTCACACAGCCTAAGGAAAATGCAGTGTGCAGAAATTGCCAAGAATAGGAAGCATGAAAAGAAAGAAGAAGAGATGGAAAAAAAAAAACAGTTTACAAATTAAATGTATGACAGTGCTCAGATGCCAATAGAAATAGTGACATGTCTTTCATTAGAAGTTCCCTCACCTCAGAGTCACCACAAATCATCTATTAAAATCAGCTTATGCTTTGCCTCAGAATAACATGCATGGTGCATCTGTGTGGTCAATAACTTGTTTCATATATCTACAGATTGTGTGTGTGTGTGTGTGTGTGTGTGTGTGTGTGTGTTTGTGTGTGTGTGGTGCATGCACACTATGTGTGTATTTATAAGCATATACTATTAATTCTCACTATGCATGGTGGTTATGTTCTATAAAGTTACCATGAACACTGAGTTGATAAACATTCTAAGGAGGAATGCAGGATATACAGGGTTAGGTTTGAGAACCTCTGATTACATTTTCATTAATCAATTAATTTCTAAACATTTATGTGTGCTGCAGAAAATATATCTTATTTAATATATATTGCTTGCTTATTAACATTGAACACATAGCTGACAGCAACTCATGACTTAATAATGAATACCCAACACAAACATTTTCTTTGTAAGGTACGTCAGCTTTCTTGCTCTTTGAAACACTCCACTGTGCTCAATGTTCTTCCTTTTCACCCTTCATCCTCATCCTACCCTAGTTGTGGTTTTCTCCTGCTTGAGGGAAATAGGGGAAATGTAATTCTGGAAGCAGATACAGTAATCTCCTTCAGAAATCCCCCTGTCATACACTTGGACTTATAACTTATTTTGCAGTTTATTTTATTTATTTGGGGTTAAGCTTTGGCAGCTAATACAGAGTAATGTATCAGGTTCTCATACTTGAGACTCAGTTGGACCACTGAAAGTGAAAGATGAGAAATACTCTATCTCTTACTTGCTTCCCCTCTCTTTCCTTCTCCACCTCATTAAAATAACTGCATGTTTGAAGTAAGTAAAAGATTAATAAAATTCTCTCTTTTGTTCAAGATTAGTCCCAGTCCTCTAGTCCAATTAGAGGTCTGGCCATGAAAAGAAAATAATATCCAGGTTAATATCTCAAATTTAGTATCATAAACACCAGTCTACAGAGTCCATGTCCTTTCAAAGAGCCACATGGTTGCATAGGCCAGTATGTCACACTATCCTAATATCTGAGAAATTTTCTACCCTCATAATAATGAATGTCCATAAAGAATAAAAGGACTAATTTCTAACAGAAATGTGGATTTGATCAGCTTAAGGTGTCAAATATACCTGTAGTTGAGTAGCTTAATCTTGAATCCTTCTTTCATATCCTGTTTTATATTACACCTCATTGAAAAAAAATTAAACTTTTTGGTCATGAAAATAACATGATGGTCATGCAAATAAAACATTTATGCTGAGGTTCCAAAGTCTTAGTTTCAATACACAGCACCATCATAAACTAGAGCTGACCAGTGCTCTGAAAAAAAATATAATTACACTGCACAGGGGGAAGCTTCTTTCCATCTCTCCTTCTATCTCTCTGTCTCTTCCTCTCTAGCTAAAAAACTTGGTTTGAAGCAATGAATTCCCCAAGATTAAAAAAAGAAAACCAATAATGACAATAAAACAACAAAAACTACTACATAGTCCTGAATTTCTAAATTTACATTCAGAGATTTTTGGGGGGGAAGGACAATAGATTAACGGAGAGTGTAGTCCCTGATAGTTGTGAGAAATATGTCTACCTTCAACTCCCTGATATAAAATACAATTTGAAGGATAGAAGAGGATTTTTTTAATTTTTAAAATCAGTGGCATTTTTATAAAAACACAAGTCAGAAGAGGAAGATATCTAGAAACCACTCCCATTCACTATTACAATAAAATTGATAAAATATTTAGGAGTAAACCTCACCAAAGATGTGTATACTGAAAACTGTGAGTTTCTATTCAAGGAAATAGAAAAATGATACAAAGAAATGGAAAAATATACTATATTCATGGAATAGAAAAATTAATATATTTCCCAAAAACAAAAGTCCTGGACCAGATGGCTTCACAAACGAATTCTACAAAACTTTCAGGAAACAGTTATTACCCATACTTCTTAAGCTTTTCCATAAGATTGAAGAAACAGGAACACTCCCTTCCACCTTCTATGATCCAACATCACCCTGATACCAAAAGCTGATAGGGACAGAACAAAAAAGGAAAACTACAGACCAATATCTCTGATGAACATAGATGCCAAAATCTTAAACAAGATCTTGGCCAACCGGATAAAGCAACATACCAAAAAGATTGTTCATCATGACCAAGTGGGATTCATCCCAGGAATGCAAGGTTGGTTCAACATCCGTTAAGTCAATCAATGTCATTCACCACATCAATAAAAGCAAAGCCAAAAACCACATGATTATCTCAATAGAAGCAGAGAAAGCCTTTGACAAAACCCAACACCCATTCATGCTCAAAACCCTACAAAAAATGGGAATAGATGGGAAATTCCTCAAGATAGTGGAGTCTATATATAGCAAACCTACAGCCAATATCATACTCAATGGACAGAAGTTGAAAGCATTCCCCCTCAGATCAGGGACTAGGCAGGGCTGTCCAATGTCACCGTTACTCTTCAACATAGTATTGGAAGTTCTTGCCATAGCAATCAGGCAAGAGAAAGAAATCAAAGGAATACAGATTGGAAGGGAGGAAGTCAAGCTCTCATTATTTGCAGATGATATGATAGTATACATAGAAAGACCTAAAGAATCCAGCAGAAAATTACAGGAAGTTATTAGGCAATATAGCAAGGTATCAGGCTAAAAAACCAATGTACAAAAATTAGCAGCATTTCTTTATGCAAACACTAAATCTGAAGAAGAAGACATCCAGAAATCACTCCCATTTACTGTTTCAGCAAAATCAATCAAATACCTAGGGATATAGTTGACCAAAGAAGTGAAAGACTTGTATGCTGAAAACTATGAGTCGCTACTCAAGGAAATAGAAACTGATACCAAGAAATGGAAAGATATCCCATGCTCATGGATTGGAAGAATAAATATCATCAAAATGAATATTCTCCCCAGAGCCATATACAAATTTAATGCAATACCAATCAAAGTTCCACCAAGCTTCTTTAAGAGAATAGAACAAACACTACAATCATTTATCTGGAACCTGAAAACACCTAGAATTGCCAAAACCATCTTGAGAAAAAGAAACAGAAATGGAGGTATCACACTCCCAGACCTTAAACTATATTATAAAGCCATCATCATCAAAACAGCATGGTACTGGAACAAAAATAGGCACACAGACCAGTGGAACAGAATTGAAATCCCAGAACTAACCCCCCACACCTATGGACATCGAATCTTTGACAAGGGGGCCCAAAGGATTAAATGGAAAAAAGGAGGCTCTCTTCAATAAATGGTGCTAGGAAAACTGGGTTGTAACATGAAGAAGAATGAAATTGAACCACTTTATCTCACCAGAAACAAAAGTCAACTCCAAATGGATCAAAGACCTAGATGTCAGAACAGAAACAATCAAATACTTAGAGGAAAACATTGTTGAAACACTTTCCCACCTACACCTCAAGGACATCTTTGATGAATCTAACCTAATTGCAAGGAAGACTAAAGCAGAAACAAACCAATGGGACTACATCACATTGAAAAGCTTCTGCACATCCAAAGAAACTATTAAACAAACAGAGAGACCCCTCACAGAATGGGAGAAGATCTTCACATGCCATACATCAGACAAGAAACTAATCACCAAAATATATAAAGAGCTCAGCAAACTTAGCACCAAAAAAGCAAATGACTCCATCCAAAAATGGGCAGAGGAAATGAACAAAACATTCACCACAGAGGAGATCCAAAAGGCTAACAAACATATGAAAAACTGCTCTAGGTCACTGATTGTCAGAGAAATGCAAATTAAGACAACACTAAGATACCACCTCACTCCTGTAAGAATGGCATACATCAAAAAGGACAGCAGCAACAAATGCTGGAGAGGATGTGGAGACAGAGGAACCCTTTTACATTGCTGGTGGGAATGTAAATTGGTACAGCCTCTGTGGAGAGCAGTCTGGAAAACTCTCAGAAGGCTAGACATGGACCTTCCATATGACCCAATAATTCCTCTCCTGGGGTTATACCCCAAGGACTCCATAACACCCAACCAAAAAGAGGTGTGTACTCCTATGTTCATAGCAGCACAATTCATAATAGCTAAAACCTGGAAGCAACCCAGGTGCCCAACACCAGATGAGTGGCTGAGAAAGCTGTGGTATATATACACAATGGAATACTATGCAGTTATCAAGAACAATGAACCCACCTTCTCTGACCCATCTTGGACAGAGCTAGAAGGAATTATGTTAAGTGAGCTAAGTCAGAAAGATAAAGATGAGTATGGGATGATCCCACTCATCAACAGAAGCTGACTTAGAAGATCGGAAAGGGAAACTAAAAGCAGGACCTGATCAAATTGTAAGTAGGGCACCAAAGTAAAAACCCAGTGGTGAGGGGTAGTCATGTAGCTTCCTGGGCCAGTTGGGGGTGTTAGTGGGCGGGAGGGATGGGTCACAGTCCTTTGATGGTGGGAATGGTGTTTATGTACACTCCTAGCAAAATGTAGACATATAAATCAGTAGTTAATTAATATGAGAGGGGGAAATCAATTGTATGTCTCAAAGTTTCTCAAAAGACAAACTGAATCTTTTTAATATATAGGCTATGTATTTGATATGCGGACTCTCTCAAAAGCCTAGACCAAGTAGATTAGAAGCTTCCAATAGCACAGCTATATACAAGATACTGGGTACTGTACAGCAAACCGTAACAAAGGGACTTTTCAAAGTTAACCCAATTAACAAATAATGTGATGATAATATTAACTATTGATTGTCTTTTTGAACTCTAAGACAGCAGGAACCTCACATCTTCACTATAGAGCCCCTACTTCCCCCAGTCCTGGAACCCTTGGATAGGGCCCACTTTCACGTATGCATCTCCCAATCCAAACTAAATAATATTGCATCCGCCGATCACAACCTAACCAAAGCAATGATTGCCATCTCAACATGCTTCACCTCAGACTGTATCCAGAGACTTCATGTGTGGAATGACAACCCTTCAGCTTCATTACTCGGGTGAGACCTTTCCTTTAATAGTACACTCTAATTTCATCTCAGGTAGTTCACTTTCTAACAAAGTCCCATAACCTAGATATACACCAGTTTCTGTGAGAGAGAGCTTATGTGCACACGTATCCATAAACTACTGCAAAATATATACCTGAAAGCAGGATTACACTAGAGTTTGCAGTGAGTACCTCCCTAACACTTCCTCTCCACTATTCCAAGCTTGGGATCCATGATTGCTCAACAAATTGTTTGGCTTCATATGTTAACTCTCTTTTCAATCACCAGGTTCCAGATGCCACCAGGATGCTGGCCAGGCTTCCCTGGATTGAAGACCCCACCAATGTGTCCTGGAGCTCAGCTTCCCCAGAAACACACCCTACTAGGGAAAGAGAGAGGCAGACTGGGGGTATGGACCCACTAGTCAACGCCCATGTTCAGCGGGGAAGCAATTACAGAAGCCAGACCTTCTACCTTCTGCAACCCTCAACGACCCTGGGTCCATGCTCCCAGAGGGATAGAGAATGGGAAAGCTACCATGGGAGGGGGTGGGTTATGGGGATTGGGTGGTGGGAATTGTGTGGAGTTGTACCCCTCCTACCTTATGCTTTTGTTCACTAATCTTTTCTTAAAAAAAAATTAAAAATTTAAAAAAGGAAACTTTAGGTCACCAGCCTAAAAAAAAAAAAGAAAAAGAAAAACTGCTCTAGGTCACTTATTGTCAGAGAAATGCAAATTAAGACAACCCTAAGATACCACCTCACTCCTGTAAGAATGGCATACATCAAAAAGGACAGCAGCAACAAATGCTGGAGAGGATGTGGGGACAGAGGAACCCTTTTACATTGCTGGTGGGAATGTAAATTGGTACAGCCTCTGTGGAGAGCAGTCTGGAAAACTCTCAGAAGGCTAGACATGGACCTTCCATATGATCCAGTAATTCCTCTCCTGGGGTTATACCCCAAGGACTCCATAACACCCAACCAAAAAGAGGTGTGTACTCCTATGTTCATAGCAGCACAATTCATAATAGCTAAAACCTGGAAAGCAACCCAGGTGCCCAACACCAGATGAGTGGCTGAGATAGCTGTGGTATATATACACAATGGAATACTATGCAGCTATCAAGAACAATGAACCCACCTTCTCTGACCCATCTTGGACAGAGCTAGAAGGAATTATGTTAAGTGAACTAAGTCAGAAAGATAAAGATGAGTATGGGATGATCCCACTCATCAACAGAAGTTGAGTAAGAAGATCTGAAATGGAAACTAAAAGCAGGACCTGATCAAATTACAGCAGGAAACTCACATCTCCACTATAGAGCCCTACTTTCCCCAGTCACTGGAACCCTTGGATAGGGCCCACTTTCCCGTATGCCTCTCCCAATCCATACCAAATAATGTTGCATCCTTAGATCACAACTTAACCAATGCAACGATTGCCACCTCAACATGCTTTACCTCAGACTGTGTCCAGAGACTTCACAAGTGGAATGACAACACTTCAGCTTCATTACTCAGGTGAGACCTTTCCTTTTATAGTACACTCTAATTTCATCTCAGGTGGTTCACTTTCTAACAAAGTCCCATAACCTAGATATACACCAGTTTCTGTGAGAGAGAGCTTATGTTCACATGTATCCATAAACTACTGCAAAATATATACCTGAAAGCAGAAGTACACTAGAGTTTGCAGTGAGTACCCCCCTAACACTTCCTCTCCACTATTCCAAGCTTTGGGTCCATGATTGCTCAACAATTTTTTTGGCTTTGTATATTAACTCTCTTTTCAATCACAAGGTTCCAGATGCCACCAGGATCCTGGCCAGGCTTCCCTGGATTGAAGACCCCACCAATGTGTCCTGGAGCTCAGCTTCCCCAGAGACACACCCTACTGGGGAAAGAGAGAGGCAGACTGGGAGTATGGATTGACCAGTCAATACCCATGTTCAGCGGGGAAGCAATTACAGAATTACAATGACCCTGGGCCCATGCTCCCAGAGGGATAGAGAATGGGAAAGCTACCAGGGGAGGAATTGGGTTATGGAGATTGGGTGGTGGGAATTGTGTGGAGTTGTACCCCTCCTACCTTATGGTTTTGTTAATTAATCCTTTCTTAAATAAATAAAAAAGAAAGAAAAATTAATATCATCAAAATGAATATTCCATCCAGAGCAATATACAAATTTAATGAAATACCTACCAAAGTTCCACCAAGTTTCTTTAAAATAATAGAAAAAAATTAAAATCATTTATCTGGAACTAGAAAACACCTAGAAATTCCAAAACAATCTTGAGAAAAAGAAACCGAAATGGAGGCATCACACTCCCAGATCTCAAACTATATTTTAAGGCCATCATCTTTAAAACAGCTTGATACTGAAACAAAAATAGACACAGAGACAATTGGAATAGAATTGAAAGCTCAGAAATACCCCCCCACACCTATGAACATATAATTTTTGATAAGGAGACCCAAACTCTTAAATCAAGGAAAGAAGCTCTCTTCAATAAATGGTGCTGGGAAAACTGGGTTGAACATGCAGAAGAATGAAACTGAACCACTTATCTCACCAGAAATAAAAATCAACTCCAAATGGATCAGGGACATGGATGTTAGACTAGAAACTATCAAATAGAGGAAAATATTAGAGGAACACTTTCCAATCTAAACCTCAAGGGCATCTTTGATAACACAAACCCAATTGTAAGGAAGGCTAAATCAAAAACAAGTCAATGGGACTACATCAAATTGAAAAGCTTCTGCACAGCAAAAGACAAACCATCACACAAACAAAGAGACCACTCACAGAATCAGAGAAGACCATCACATGCAATATATCAGATAACAGACTAATAACCAAATATACAAAGAGCTCACCAAACTTAACAACAAAAATCAAATGACCCAATCCAAAAGTGGTGAAAGGATATGAACAGAATATTCACTTCAGAAGAGATGGAAAAGGCCAACAGACATAAAAATTTGCAAACAAGACAGGACTAGGACTACTTTGGGAACCCACCAAATCACCAGTGCATCCAGAGAAAACAACTCTGCCCTGTCCTCCAGCTCTACCCAGTTGAGAAACTTCTCTAAAGAACAAGGAATATCAAAGATCACCTGAGACTGCAACAAAATAAGACTGGGACCACTTTGGGAACCCACTAAGTCACCAGTGAGGGAAAACACATGTGGCTCATGGACAGAGAGAAGCCTAAGGAGAAATTCCTGGGGCTAAAGCACATATCTACTCCTGAGTGGCTGGTAACAGTCTGGCCACCACCAGTCTGTTTAACCAACAACTAGACTACTGAAGAGAGGACAAGACTCCCCTAAGACTTACCAAATGCAACTGTGAGTCTCCATTGCTACTGCCCTCAGAGACTGGAGCAGCAGGGGGGAGGTCCTGTGCTGTCATGGGGGGAGGGCAGGACAGAAAACTGGCAAGAAAACTCAGGAAAAGATCTACAACCCAGTGGTCTAGCAGTGGGGCTTTATAGTGAGAGCCTTTCCACATTGTTCTGATGAGAACATGAATAATTGCCTCAGAACTTATAGACTATACACAGGACTTGTTTAGAAACTGACAGAACCCACCAGTGTTGCCTGGCTTGGCAGAACAGCTGAATTGAACCTGGATCTTTGAATCCTTGGGGTGTGGGAGTCTCTTTGCATAATTACTGTGCTCTCTCTCCCCCACCCTGCTTTATCTCTTGGTCAGGAGTGAGTGATTAAGCTAAAAAACCTACTTGTAGGTAAAAAGCCCTCAGGCTACCACAGCCTACAGGGAAGAAAAAGAACAAACTAGGCTTTAACAGCCACTGTGCTTCAACTCAGGGACTGAGATAACATTGAAGCAACTATTAATTTCCACAACTGTGAACTCTTTAAGTACCTTACTTAGACACAAGTCTAGGCAAGAGTAATCAGTGGACTGAAAAGTACTGTGAGAAGGATCTATAATAATGATTAAACCAAGGAGAATATTGGAGAAATGAACCAGAAAAAAAGTTCAGCTAAAAGCTCCACAAATTTAGAAACACAGAAGAATGAGATTAACATCCAAACAATAGCTCACTCCTGTGACAAACATAGTCACAGGAGTGAGAAAAGAGTTTGAAAAAATTTATCATCAGAAAAGCAGAAACAACAAATGAGTCTGAAAGAAAGCATTAACCATCTCAAGGTAATTAGAGAGTTGAAAGCTGAAATAGCTGAGCTAAGAGTACAACTAGCTGAACAAGCTAATCCAGTATCAGAACAGGGTAACAAAATAGATAACTCCAGAAAACAGAAGGGGAGAGAACAGAATATGTGAGGCAGAAAACAGAATTAGAAAGATTGAGGATGATTTAGAGAAAACTAAGAAAGAAGTAAGAGATCTCAAGGAAGAGATTAAGAGATACTGAAAACAACAACAGAAACCATGGGATGGCTTCCAAAGAAATAAGAGATGGGGGGAAGCATTCTACAGGACATAATAGCTGAAAAATTCTCTAATCTAGACAACATAAAAGACATAAAGTTTCAAGAAGCCCATAGGGCCTAAACAGAATTAACCCAGACTTAAAGACACCAAAACACATCATATTTAGAATGGAAAGGAGTAAAAATAAAGAAAGAATCCTGAAGGTTGCAAGAGAAAAACAAAGAGTCATTCGCAGAGGAAAACCCATAAGATTAGCAGCAAACTTCTCCACACAAACACTACAGGCCAGAAAAGAATAGCAAGATATCTATGGAGTGCTCAATGAGAAAGGCTTTCAACCAAGACTACTGTATCTGCTAGACTGTCATTCAGACTAGATGGAGGCATAAAAACCTTCTCAAACAAGCAACAGTTAAAGGAATCTATCACCAAGCCTATCCTGAAAGAAGTTATGAAAGGTCTTCTATAAACAATCAGATCACCATAAACATGGCACATATAAGAACACTCTAAAAATCCACAGTGGCATTAAAATATTTTTAGTCTATACTATCAATAAATGTCAATGGACTAAATTCACCTATTAAAGGCACAGAGTAGGAAGATGAATCAGAAAACACAATACAACTGTATGTTGTCTACAGGAATCCCACCTAACTCAACAAGACAAACACAGACTCAAAGTGAAAGGATGGAAAACTACCATACAAGCCAATGGACCTGTAGTGAACATGTAACTGTATTAACTATAGTAACCATAGTGCTCCTGCATAGTGTGATAAAGATTGAGACATATGTATGCATAGGATAAGACGTCAGCCTGAACATGATTGGCCAAAGGAAATGTAACCTTAAAAACCAGAGGCATGCTAAGTATAAGTAAAGATTCAGAAGCCAGCTGGATGGAGCACTTCCACTGTTACTGACCAGGATGCTGCCATTGCTGCTAAAAACTTAATGCACATGCAGCTAGGCTAAGTAACCACTTCCCCAGCCTCCAGGGGCCCTCACTCATCCTATAGCACCAGAAAAGCAGACAAAGGACCTCCTCCCCAGCAACACAGCGGGTGGTGACTACTTCATGAGCCTTACCTGCTAACAGCTATTAAGTAAGGAGAGGGTATCTGATTGACTGTGTTGTATGAATTATGTGACCTTTCTCTGGCATCTAAAAATAAGTAAAAAATTATTGCTTAACCCTCACACACTCTCAGAGTGAGTCCTTGCTCTAAATTCCTTGCTCAAAACAGGTCCACAGGGGAAAAAGGGGGGGGGGGGGCAGGAACAGCTATGCTCATATCTGACATAATAGACCTTAAAATGAAAAAAAAATAAAAAGATAGGGATGGACATTACTTAGTGCTCAGAGAGTAAATCAATCAAGAGGACATAATGACTATCAACATCCATGCACTCAAGGAGAGGCCATCTAAATACATCAAACCTCTATGGAAAGAGGTATGGCAATATATTAACAGCAATACAGTAATAGTAGGGGACTTAAACACCCCATTCTCTCAATTTGACAGATCATCCAGGCAGAAAATGAATAAAGAAAGGAAGGAGCTAAATGAAGAGATAGATAAACTAGAACTATCAGACATTTTCAGAGTAAAATTGGTGATTTCACCATTTTAAGCCCATCTCGGATGGAGCTTGAAGAAATCATGTTAAGTGAAATAAGTCAGAAACAGAAGGATGAATATAGGATGATCTCATTCAAAGGCAGAAGTTGAAAAACAAGATCACAAGAAAAAACACTAAACAGAACTTGGACTGAAGTTGGTATATTGCACCAAAGTAAAAGACTCTTGGGTGTATGGTGGGAGGGGTGGTTGTTCACTTCCTAGAACAGGATGGCAGAGGACCTAGTGGGGGTTGTATTATAGTGTGGAAAAATGAGAAATGTTATGTATGTACAAAATATTGTACTTATTGTCAACTGTAAAATATTAATCCCCCAAGAAATTAAAAAAGAAAGAAAAGAAGAAAGAAAAGTTGTTCCAGGTCACTGATTGTCAGGGAAATGCAAATAAAGACAACAGTGAGACGTCATCTCACTCCAATGAGAATGTTATACATCAAAAGTGACAGCAGCAACAAATTCTGGAGACATAGGAAAACTCCTGCACTGCTGGTGGGAATGTAAATTGGTCTAACACCTGTGGAGAGCAGTCTGGAGAACCCTCACAAGCCTTGAAATAAGGTTATAAGGGATCCTTATGACCCAGTAACTCTTTTAGGAATATATCCTAAGGAGTCAATCACACCCACCCAAAAAGATATGTGTATATCTTTGTTCATAGCAGCACAAATTGTGATAGCCAAAACCTGGAAGCAACCCAGGAGTCCAAAAACAGATGAATAACCGAGAAAGTTGTGGTATATATACTCAATGGACTACTACTCAGCTATTAAGAATAATGAGCCCACCTTCTCTGACTCATCCTGAATGGAGCTAGAAGTAATTATTTTAAGTGAGATAAGTCAGAAAGACAAAGAGAAATATAAGTATGGGATGATCCCACTCATAAACAAAAGTTGAGTAAGAACAGAGAGGGAAAAGCAAAGGAGATTTTGACTGAGTTTGGAGTTTACATTAAAGTAAAAAACTCTGGGTGGGGGGTGAGAGTAGAGTTTTAGCTTCACTATAAGGGGTTGAGGGTAGGGAAACAGGCCATTGGTGGCAGGAATGGTGTTAATATGCACTCCTATTAACTTATAGTCTTATAAATCACTATAATATGAGAGGAGAAAAAAGATTCAATGCCTCAAATCTTGATACACAGACCCCAATTCTAAGTATATATTCCTCCAATCTAAGCACTTAAGGTTTCAAATTAGTAAACTGGTTGAATTTTAACAGTGGGCTTAAATTGTGAATGCATTTCTAACAATGACTATTTCTTTGAAATACTAAATCACCTATAATCCTAGACCAGGAAGACCAGAAGCAACTGGTTGAGTCACTATATAAGATACAGCTATATGAAAATAGCATTAAATGGCATAAATCATGGTGAGGTCTCCTATGATACAGAAAATCCTAACCATGGCATTTTCAAAGTAAATTAAATTCCCAAATAACTTAGTTACAATAATAACTATCCATTGCCTTCTTAAACTCTAAGACAGCAGGAACCTTTCCTATCCTCTATAAAACCCATATTTCTTGATGTCCTGGAATCTCTGGGGTGTGGCTCATTTTCCTGCACACTTCTTTCAATCCATACCATTTGATACTGTAAGCTCAACGAAATCAATGGAACCAGAACCACCCCAACATGTTTCACTTCAAATTGTGTCCAGAGATTCCAGGTGTGGAATGTCAACCCTTCAGCAACAGTACTCTGCTACCAAGTTGCAGATGCTACCGTGACAACCTCACTTAACTGGACAGATTGCCTCACCAGTGTACCTTGGAACCCCATCTCTCCAGACCCCTGCCCCACTAAAGAAGGATAGAAACAGTCTGGGAATTTGGATTGACCTGCCAACGCCCATGTCCAGCTGAGAAGCAGCTGCACAAGTCAGACCTTCCACCTTCTGCACCCCATAATGATCCTGGGTCCATTATCCCATAGGGATAACGAATTGGAAAGCTTCCAATGGAGGGTATGGGATGCGGAACTCTGGTGGTGGGAATTATGTGGAATTGTACCCTTCTTATCCTACAGTCTTGTTGATCATTATTAAATCATTAAAGACCCACCTGTCTCTGTCTCACCAGCCCGATAAGAAAGGGGTCCCCCGGGGTTTCATTTTACCCATCAGCGACGTGCGGGCCAGCATAGGCGCCGGCTTCATTTACCCCCTGGTTGGAACGATGAGCACCATGCCCGGCCTGCCCACCCGACCTTGCTTTTACGACATTGACCTGGACACGGAAACGGAGCAGATAAAAGGCTTGTTCTAGAAGACGGAGGCTTCCACATGGCCCAGCTCAGGACCTGAGACACAGACTACTCCCTCCCTTGCCTTTTTGCTGCATCTGAAGAGTAAAACCAACTTGAAATTAGCTTCTTATGAAACACTGGCGACATGGTAAAATAGACCAAAGATTTATTCTTCCTTCAAGAGGGAATTCTGTTTGCCGTCGAGATAAGAAGCATATTCAGCTCAAGACCCTCCAACAAGCTGGAAAGAAACTAATTTATTTTCTGTGTCTACGGTGTTTACATTATTCCGGTGGCTCACACTTCAGAATGTTTCTGTTTAGTGTGTGTGTTGCGGCGGGGGCGATGCTGAGGGATTAAAGGAGTGTGAACGAAAATAATAATAATAATAATAATAATACTTTATTTGAGACAGTGATGTCCCCGGTAAAGCATACATGCTACAGTGTACAAGGACCTAGCTTCAAGCCCCCAATCACCTCTTGCAGGGGAGAATGTTCATAAATGGCAAAAGCTGGGTCTCTATTTTTCTTTCCCTCTCATATGCTCCTTTCCTCTAGATTCCATAGTCTATAAAAAAATAATAGAAAACACTTATTTTTATTTACTTATGATAAAGACAGAATAAAATTGAGATGGGAAAGAAGAGATATGGACAGAGAAAGACAAATACATGAAATACTGCTTCACCACTGATAAAGCCTCCCCCGTTGCAAGTGGGGTCCAGGGCTTTGCACACTGGTCCTTGCACATTGTAAAGTGTATCACAACCCAGTCCCTGGATTAATTTTTTTTTCCTTAAACTCTATAACTCAAAAATGTCATTCTCCAATCTCTAACAAATTTAAATTTTTAGTAACAAATAATGGAGATTCCACAGATGATTGAAATATATTAATTTAGGGGTTCAAGACAACCATCTCAACTAGTAGGAATCCTGCATGTCTCTGTAGAAAGTAATGTTCTTCATATGAGAATATAAATTATAGATTACATCCTCAGCTAAACTTCTCTGAAAATGTAACTTTTTTGTAAAAAAAATGTTTATGGAGACCATCAGGATTTTTCCAGCAACTGAATAGATTTTGACAGTAGTTTATCCACACCTACAATAAGAAAAGTGATTTGTAGTCAAAAGCATAAGACAGGAGATTGAATCTGAATAATGACAGTAGCAATGTTTTATTTTATTTATTATTATTATTATTTTTTTTTTTTTTGGCTACTGGAAAAATAGTTCAGGGATGAATTCCATTTCAAAGTGCTACATTTTGTAGGGGCAGAAGATCTGAAGCTGTAGTTTTGGTAAAGAGATGGCCTCCTTCCTCATATCATTGCTATGAAATACGTATGGATAGAGGTAAAATTGGGGGTCAATACTGTTAAAGAAGGAAAAGATGTTTTATTAAAATCTGAATGTATGTTGTGTATGTGTGTGTTGCTCAATAATTGACCTAGGAAGGGGTTTGAATTTGCTTCTTTGTTATCAACAACTGATTACATATGAAAGAGTAGCTCATGAGTGATGAAATCACACAAGTGTAAGGCCCTGGTTCCACCAAAACAAACAAAAAACACAAAAATTAGCATTTAGTGAACTTCTATATCATGTCACTAGGGTATTACTTATTCTTTTTTTTAGCAATAGAGCAGTAAGATTTTCATAATTTTTTTATTGTATTTATTTATTTATTGGATAGAGACAACCAGAAGTTGAGAGGAAGGGGGAGACAGAGAGGGAAAGATAACAGAGAGACACCTGCAGCACTGCTTCACCACTTGCAAAGCTTTCCACCTGCAGGTGGGGACGGAGGCTCAAACCTGGGTCCTTGGGCATTGTAACATGTGCTTTCAACCAGGTGTGCAACCACCTGGCCCTGAGCAGTAAGATTTTTTAAAAACTAAAATTGTATTTTAAAAACAGTCAAATTCAGAAAATTATAACTTGTGGAAATTAAATTTTTACTAACCAAAAATAAGTAAATAAATAAAAAGTACATCCTGTCCTTAGTTTAAATACAGATGAATACAAGTTGATGACAAGAACATTAAACTAAGCTGGGCTTAATTTTGTCTTTATATAATTGTTATACTTAACATCATTGTGTATTTCAAATCCACTACTAAAATACAAGACTATGTAGTATTTTAGGGTTAAAAATACACACCTTGTCAGCAGCCAGCTTGAATAATTCCAAACTATTATCAACTTATTCTAAAAACATGCAAAACTCAATCCACATGCCTTGGGGGCCAAGGAGATAGCTAGGAATTTTCCACAAGAGCTTCCTTATAAAGTACAAAGTGAAGAAATTTACAAAATAAAAATAAAATGAAAAAATAAAAATAAATAAAGTACAATGTGACATAAGCAAGTTGAGCACTTACATTCTTATGCCCAAGAACCTGGGTTTGACCCTTGCCACACACCTACCAGTAGGGGAGGGAAGCTTCACAAGTGGTGAAGCAAAGCTGCAGGTGTCTATCTCTTTCTCCCTCTCTACCTCCACCTTCACTCTCAGTTTCACACTGTACTATTAAATAAATAAAAATGAATTTAAAATTAGAACATAATGCTTATTAAATGGCAGCTGGTAAATACCTGTGAATGTAGAGCTAGTATGTATATATGTTTGTACATAATTAAAACCATGCAGTAACTGTTGTCGTATGCTTTACATTGGTTTGTTCTAGCCCTCCCCCGCCAAGAGAATTGGATCAGTCCAGTTAATTCCGCGGCCCGCTTGGCCCCGCCCCAAGGAACCCCGAGAGAGGGTTCCTGAGTTCGAGAGTGCCAGAGTTGGAGGGTTCCTGAGTTCCTGAGTTCGAGAGTTTCAGAGTTACAGAGTAAGGGAGAGTTCCACAGTGGAAGAGTTTCAGAGGGTTCCCCAGTACGAGAGTTCCAGAGTTCCAGAGTTGGAGAGTTCCCAAGTTCCAGAGTAAGAGAGAGTGCTTGTGCCGCTGCAAAGAGACAGCAGAGTTCTGTTTGGTGATTAGTTTGTCTTAGTTTATCGTGGTTCCTGAATAAAGAAATACAGCTTCCCTGCCCAGCCATTGTCTCCGCGTCTCTGTTACCCGCCTGTGAAGCAAGCCAGCCCGGCCAGAGCCACCGAATTTTAACAAAAAATGGCGCCCACGTGGACCTGACCTGCACATCTCTCAGATAAGTGAAGACAATTTGGCTACCTACGCACTATGGCCTTCTCTTCTGCTTGTGAAGAGATCTCCAAAGGCCTCTGCTCTTTCTTCACGAGACTGTTTTGCTGTTTCTGGAACATTTATCTCTGGACCACTCTGTGGTTTCCACTCACTCAGGCGAACTCAGAACAGCCAGCAGCAAGAGCCAGCGGGTGGGAGGCGAGGCGCAGAGCTGCCGTTTCCACCTGGTTAAACAGCCAGCCAGCCGGCTGCGCCCAGACAACCCCGTGCACTGCGCCCGCAGCCCCGCAGCCCGCAGGAGGCCGAAGCCAGCACACAAGAGCGCCTGGAGCCCGAGGCCAACACGCAAGAGCCCGAGGCCAACACGCAAGAGCCCGAGGCCAGCCCACAGGAGCCGGCTCTCCACCGCGTGGAGCAGGGCACTGGAAGCGTGATCCCTCCACGCTGCTCGGCCACTGCGAGCAGGGCAGCAGACATGGCAGGGCCATGGGACAGGGCCGCGGCGGCCTATCATGGCCACCACCCCTGGGCACCTAGGCCCACGCCTTCTACAAAACTGGCCTGCCTGCCCTCTTTCTATGAATTCTGGAACCATCCCGGGCCTCCCGGACCCCCGGGCTCCCTGCCGAAACTGGGCACACGAGATCTCCAGCCGCCGGTCCGGTCTGAAGACAGACAAGCTGGAGTACGCAGAGATTTGTGCAGAGATCGCAACCTGCAATTCCTAGAAGTGGAGCTGCTCGGGAATGGAGCTGCGCGGGAAGCCACCTCCGAATGGTGACCCCCCCCCAACCACTAAGACAGTACAGATTTAAATTCGTGTTTAAAATGACATGTCTTCGTAACAAAGGTTTCTCTCCTTGTGTATTAATGACCATGTTTATGTGTATGTTTAAAGTTTGGTAAACAGTAGCTTTAAGGCTAAATTCTTACTAGTCAAAGTTAAATGAAAAAGGTTTTCAATATAATTCTCATAAAGATAAAATTAACTTACATTTAAAGTCTAAGGTAAAAATTAGTTAACAATCAATATATTTTAACTAAGTTAGTCTAAACAAAAGGTTAAATAGACTTGTTGATGTGTAAAACTCTCCATTACCTTCTCTATTAGAAATGGTAGATCGCACAATGGCTATGCTAATTATTCTCATGCCTGAGGTTTCCTCTCCGGCCCACTTCTAGGGTGTGTCTCCATCTTGAATGGGTGTAACAAAAGGTTAAAAGACGTTGTTGATATGTAAAAGTCTCAAATTCCTTCTCTATTAGAAACGTTGGATCGTGCAGTAGATATGCTAATAACAAGTTTTGTTTCATAGTAAGTAAGTTGCAGCCAGCTGCCTGTGGGACTCTAGGCCGTTCCCCACCCCCATGCAATTGCCCATCGAGGCAAGTAGCCCCCCAGAGGCAAGAAATGTTTTTTTTTTCAGATATGGCCCCCTCAGGCCTTCCCTTGGCAACATGCTGGTTTTTGTTATATATGTTTCTGTTCACCCCACACCCTTGATACTATAGTCATTTAGTTAAAAAGAAAAGGGGGAATTGTCGTATGCTTTACATTGGTTTGTTCTAGCCCTCCCCCACCAAGAGAATTGGATCAGTCCTGTTAATTTCGCGGGCCTGCTTGGCCCCGCCCCAAGGAACCCCGAGAGAGGGTTCCTGAGTCCGAGAGTTCCTGAGTTCGAGAGTTTCAGGGTTACAGAGTAAGAGAGAGTTCCAGTGTGCCAGAGTTTCAGAGGGTTCCCGAGTACGAGAGTTCGAGAGTTCCTGAGTTCGAGAGTAAGGGAGAGGGTTCCTGAGTTCGAGAGTAAAAGAAAGAGTGCTTGCGCCGCCGCAAAGAGACAGCAGAGTTCTGTTTGGTGATTAGTTTGTCTTAGTTTATGAATCGTTGTTCCTGAATAAAGAAATACAGCTTCCCTGCCCAGCCGTTGTCTCTGCGTCTCTGTTACCCGCCGTGAAGCTAACCCGCCCGGCTAGAGCCTTCCGAAAATTTTAACAACAAACTGTAAAAGTTGTTTGGAACTTAAAATCAGCAAATTGGGAAGCATTCCATCACTGACAATTAAAATTGCTAGTTCATGGTGAGGCTAAAAAGCAGCCTAGCTTGCAGTGACTGTTGGTTCACTTCACCACAGTCTTCTGCATTGTTTAACAGAGAGGAATGGCCATTCTTAGTGTCCCACATAGAGCATCATGACCTCCACTAGTAGTTTTTTTTTTATTATTTATAAAATGAAAATACTGACAAAACCATAGGACTATAGTGGTACAATTCCACACAATTCCCACTACCAGAACTCCGTATCCCATCCCCTCCCCTGATAGATTTCCTATTCTTTAACCCTCTCGGAGTATGGACCTAGGGTCCTTATGGGGTGCAGAAGGTGGAAGGCCTGCCTTCTGTAATTGCTTCCCTGCTTATCATGCCTTCGGCAGGTGGATCCATACTCCCAGCCTGTCTCTCTCTTTCTCTAGTGGGCCAGGGCTCTGGTGGTGGGCCAGGGCTCTGGTGGCTCTGGTGGTGGTAGGGGGAATTCCAGGACACATTGGTGGGGTTGTCTGCCCAGGGAAGTTCAGCTGGCATCATGGTAGCATCTGGAACCTGGTGACTGAAAGCAGAGTTAACATATAAAGCCAAACAAATTGTTGACTAATCATGAGCCAGGTCTCCATTTTGAACAGGTAAAAGACAACTACCACTACTAGATGGTTTCACTGATATGTGAAATCTAGCAAACTGATATACATGTACTTGCAGAGAAAATTTTTTTAAAAATGTGTTTTGAAGACAGAATTGTGATGGTTATGTTATCTTTGTGGGATAACCACATTTGTTATCTGAGGTGGGAGAGTGGGAACACTCAACCTTGGTGGTGGGTGTGGTGTCAATTATATGTTGTCATTTTACAATCTTATAACTTACTATTGATCATAAATTAAAATAAAAATAAAATACTGTATAAATAACTAGAAGTTCAAAATGAAGTAGAGGATCATGACTGTCACTTCACCCCATTTCAAAAGATTTCATATTAACTTAAAATATAATTATACTTCTATAATAACTTATTGCATTCCTTTCATCCCAGAATTCCTCCAAACACTTTTGGAACCTATTTATATTTTTATTATGACCTACAGTGGCAAGTTTAAAGAACTCTGTCTATAATAACTTCCATTTTCTACTGTTCTTATTATTCTCATTAAACTTTGTTCTTTCAAATTCCAAAGACTATCATCTGGTTTCTGGAGTTCAATATTTTGTTATTTAATTTTGTTCACATTTCATTTACATAATGTTCAGAAAACATTATATAAAATTACATTGGCTATTTTATCATTTTAAGATAGTATTTCCATCTCCTTTCAAGCATAACATAAATTTCAATTGGGAGAAAAGGAAATCTTAATCACCAATTGAATTATTTGAACCACTAAATAATTTCCAATAATATTTACAATCCCTTCAATAATTTAGATGTCACAATGTGCCAGAATGCTAGAAAAACAAGACCGTAATTTATGTTTGAAATTTGAAAGGACTGAACAGCACTTGTTCCTGCCACTGAGTACACAAGCACACCTGTGTTTCCTATTTATGTTCACCTGCTAACTAATTAATGCCCTGTGTTGTCGAATGATATTCCCAACAAACTACTTTACTGGAATGGTTTATTTAACATATCAGATTCCCATTCACCCCAATCTATGTCTAGTTGAATATAAATAATGGGAGCTGCTGTCAGTTTGTACCAGTTCATAAGACCTGATAGGTAGCATCTCTTTTCAGCTTATATTCAGTGGTGTCACACTGGTGGTTTGAAATTGACTATAATGGAAATATTCACATGACAAAACATAGTACATGTCAGAAGTCAAGGCTTTTCTTTTTCACCAGTGTTTCCATGGGGACTCAACTACCTATGCAACTCTGCTAATTCTGAGGCCATTTTTTTCTTTTACTATAATGAAAGAAAGAGAGAGAGAGAAGAGGGAAGAGGGGCAGAAAGAAGGGTGACACTTGTAGCATAGTTTCTCCACTTGTGAAGCTTCCCCCTCACCCCATAGTTCATGGCATATGATAATGTGTGCACTCTGCCAGGTGTACCACCACCCACCAACATGAACTTATTCAGAAGTTTGAGAGCAGTTTAATTGAAATACTATTTACAGAAGTGACAGGAAAAAACTAGGGGTGGTGTGGAACCCAGGGATTAGCAATGGAGGAGACAGGAACTAAGGGGAAAAGGGAGAAGATGCTCTTCCTGGAGTCAACCAACAAGAACTCTAAGCAGAGAAAATTCCAGAACTGTGGGGAAATGCAGAAGCTGGGGGTCGGGGAAAGTAAAGAGATAAGTAAATAGTCAGATCTGTCTCTCCGTATTCTTCCCTTTGTCTTTCCTTCTATTGGCCAGGCCAACTTGAGAGCAGAAGGCAAGAGTTCAGGTGCCCAAGCCATGGAAGGCAGCTGCCAGGGTGCAGGGCAACGAACATACTGAACTGGACTGAGCTGGGGAAGGAAGACTAAGGAGACAACCCCTCCCAGGCTCTTCTGTTCTCCTATCACCTCATTCTACATTCTTCTGACTTCCAAACAGTCCTCCAAACAAGGATAAAATCAAATCACTTAGTTATGCCATGTCTTGAAAAAAAAATCTGTATTTTTTTTTTAATCTGCTGAAAAAAGAGGACTGAAAGAGAGAAGGAAGGAGTTCCCAGGAAGTTGGCATGCTGTGACTATACTTTTCAAATGAAACTCAAGATGTAAAACATTTTTTTTACATTTACTTAGAAAAGTCACATAGATTTTAAAATGTAGATAAAAAGAATGGAGGAAAAGTTCTCATCAGTCATCTTTAAGAAGTGAAATGAAGTTAAGATATACCCTTACTTTCTCTGTCTTCCCCTCCTCTCTCCATTTCTCTCTGTCCTATCCAACAACAATGACATCGATAATAACTACAACAATAAAACAACAAGGGCAACAAAAAGGGAATAAATAAATTTTTAAAAAAAGAATTTAAAAAAAAAAGCTATACCCTTACTTCGAGATAGACCGACAACATGGCTTCATTAATTTCAGGAGGCCAGGAGGTGGTACACTGGTTAAGTGCACATAATACAAGCACAAGGACCCAAGCAAGGATCCAGGTTCAAGGCCCTGGATCTCAGCCTGCAGGGAGGATGCTTTATGAGCAGTGAAGGAGGTCTGCAGGTGTTTCTCTGTCTCTCTATCTCCCATCCTCTCTCAATTTTTCTCTATCCTAAGATTCGTAGTGCCAGCACTGAGCCCCAGAAACAACCCTGGTGGTAATATTAATAATGATAATAATAATAATAATTTTTCAGAGCCAAAATTAATGAATTTGAATCACTTAGCTTGAAGAAGTGTTAACGATAACTTCTATAGTTCAGTGCTTCCCACTTACTTACTGAAGAAACTGCTTATACTTTCTTCTTACATATGCAAAAATAAAGAAAACATTTTAAATATTTATTTGCTTATTTATGAAAGATAAACACAAGGGAGAGAGAAGAGAAAGCAGAACACAGCACTGCTCAGATCTGGCTTACAGTGGAATGGGAACTGAATCAGGGACCTCAGAGTCTCAGACATGAAAGTCTTTTACATAACCACTATGCTATATCCTCAACCCCAAGAAAAACACATTTTAAGAGTGTAAAAATTATTACAATGCCCTAACCTTCTTAATTCTCCATATAGTTATTATTCATCCAACTCTGCCCCCCCTAAAAAAATTCTACATCATCAGCAACACTTCTACTCAAGGCTTTAGTTAATGCCAGTATGCTAGGATTGCCATAACAAAGTATCACAAGTTGAAGAGCTTAACAGAAATGCATTTCCTTTTGGTCTGGAGGCTAAAAGTCCAAGACCAAGGTGCCATTTGCTGGTTTCTTCTAGTGTCTCTTCTTGACCTATAGAAGAATTTCTCCAGGTTATCATATGGTCTTCCATCTGTGTCTGAGTCCCAATAATCTCTTCTTATATGAGGAGCAGTCATATTGAATTATGATCTTACTATAATCCTAATAGTCTTATTTTAATTTAAACACCTCTTTGAAGATTCCATCTCTGATCTGAACCACATGGGTGCATCATGGACCAAGGGAACTCCGTTAATGATGGAACACTGCTGTAGTATCACTATTCTCTTGCTCTTCTTTCTCTCCTTCAGTTCCTCTTTCTCCAGTAATTAGCTAATTAAAGACCATATCTCCAAGTACTATTCTGAGTTACTGGGGTATAGGACTTCAACATTAATTTGGGAAAACACATTTCAGTTCATGACTGTTAGCACTTATTTCCTTTCTGTTAGACCACCTAAGCCACAACTTCCTCAAGAAAGGGCCAGTTTACCCTGGTCTTCCTTCACTTACTCAGAATCCATTATCCCTTGGTTTCTTTTTTCAGTCCATGTCCTCTACTTTCAAGTTACTTTAGACAAACTTATTAACAAATGAGTCATTATAAGCAATTCAATTCTTTCAATATGTGAGTATAACAATCTCCCAGTTAACAGATTTCTGGGGATGTCATTACTGAAAAACAGGACTAGTGTGGCAAGAATTTCAGGCATCTTGAAAGCTGAAAGTAGGAACTTTTGAAAGCAGGTAGAGCTTTACACTTGATTTCAAATAAAGAGGAGATGTATGGAAGCCCAAGTGTGGAGTATAAGGCAATCTGAATCCTCATTAAGCTTTTCATACACAGAGGCACGTGTCCAGTGATATGACAGCCACCCTTATGTAGCCCACCACTGTCCTTCTGGACCATTGCTCCAGCCTCCGGATATGCTTTTCCGTCTTTATTCACAACCATCTACCATTCTGTTCTTATACAAACTCCAAAGTAATTTTGTAAAATTATAAAGAAAATGATATGGCAAGTACCTCTTAAAAACCCTTCAACAGCAGAAGCATAGAAAAAATTAGCAAATATAGATAGATGATAGATAGATAGATAGATAAACAATAGTCACCCCATATTTGTGATCTTGGGAGTTTCCAATGGAGGTAATGGGGACACAGAACTCTGGTGGTGGGAAAGGTGTGGGATTATACCCCTGTTATATTATAATTTTTTAATTCAATATTAAATTAATAACAATTTTTTAATCCTTCATCAAATTTCTATTGCCCTTTGGAAAGTCTTTTATTGCTAAACATGATACTAGAGCAACAGTCAGTTGAATATATACAACCTGTGGACCAAAACTTCCATTACCTACTTACATATGGTCCATGAAGCAAAATCAAATTTTCACTTTGAAATCAGTACAAAAATGTCAAAAGAAGGTCTCATGATGCATGACAGCCATAATAAATTCAATGTCAGGACAGATAAAGTTTGATGGCCAGGCAGAGGCACATGAGGTTAAGTACACATAGTATGAAGCACAGTGATCCTGGTTAGAGCTCCCCCACTTCCCACCTGCAAGGGGGGGGGGTCACTTCACAAGCAGTGAAGCAGGTCTGCAAGTGTCTCTCTTTCTCTCTCCCTTTCTAGCTCCCTTTCTTCTCTCAATTTATCTTTGTCCTATCTAATAAAATGGAAAAAAAATTTATCTCCAGGAGCAGTGGATTCATAGTGCCAGCACTGAACCCCAGCCAAGAAAGAAAGAAAGAAAGAAAGAAAGAAAGAAAGAAAGAAAGAAAGAAAGAAAGAAAGAAAGAAAGAAAGAAAGAAATAGAAAGAGAGAGTGAGAGAGAGATGGAGGAAAGGAGGGAGGGAGGGAGGGAGGGAGGGAGGGAGGGAGGAAGGAAGGAAGGAAGGAAGGAAGCTTATTAAAACATAGCCAGTTTTTTTGAATTATTTACATGATCATTTATTGCTCACTTATCCTTAATTTATTCCTTTGGTACTTTTTATTCAATAGTAGAACTTAATAGTTGCTACACAACAAAAGGGAATAAATAAATAAATATTTTTTTAAAAGAATACATTTAAAAAAATAGTTGCTACAAAATGTTGTGGTCAACAAAATCTAAAATTATTTGCTCTCTGATCCTTCACAGAAAACACACTCTGAACACTCCCACTCCACCCTAAATTTAAGAATTTAAATTAAAAATTTGAGTCATCTGGCATCTTTCACTTTTCATTCTCATCTCATATGCTCCATAACCGCACACTGAGCTTTGGCCAAAGGAACCAAATGCCAGCCTGTTCCTTACATAGGCTGAGTACATTTGCAGTCTCAGGGTCCTTTAACTTTTTCTTTCTTCTGCCTGGAAAGTTCTGGCTCATTTTTTTAATAGACTGGTTTCTTTTTCGTTAGCAATTAGTAAAAATGTGAGTTGTTCCAAGAAGTTTTCCACAAGAAAGACTCTCTAAAGTAGATCCCCAGACCATTTTCAAAGTTCCTATTGGAACCTTTGCAGATATAACCAGGTTGAAATGCAGTTATACTACTACATTAGAATGATCCCTAATCTAGGGAGCAATGTCGTTATGAGAAGAGAGATATGTAGACACAGTAAAAAAAAAACAAAGAAATGATTACCCTACGTCGATGTCAAATGTAAAGATAGATATAGGGCCTATAGAGAATGCCATGTGACAACAAAGGCAGGAATTGATGGGATACATCTGTCTGCTAAGAACTCCCCACAACCACAAGAAGCTAAGAAGAGACAATGAATGACCTTCTTTAATGTCTTCAAAGCATAGCTCTTCCCACACCTTGAGTTTGGATTTCTTGTCTCCAGATATGTGAAAAAAATATTTTTGTTTTGTTTTTAACTATTTGGTTTGTGGCACCTCACTATTGCAGTTCTAGGAAGTTGCTACATTCACCCTGTGGAGACCAGATGGCAGCCCACTCATTACCTGACTGTAAACCCTGAAAGACTCCAAATGAGCAAGTCTCACCCAGTTTTCTCACCCCCCAAATAATGAACTAGATGAAATGGCCATTAGAATTTCTTAAGGCAATTTGTTACATAGCAATAGTAACTTGAAGCACTTGGATAACTCCATTTATCCTTCAGATTCCAATTTAGCTATCATTTCTAGAAAGCTTTCTCTGATTTGTTCAGCCCTCTCCCCCTACTCTGGCCTCCTATAACACTTATGTTTACTTCATTTATCCCGTCTAAATTGTGCATGGAATTTATTTGTCAGCTGCCCCTCAAAGCTTGTCTTTTATTTTGCCATCCCTGAGCAACGCTTGACACTTAACCCCCAAAGTACTATTCCACTTTTTTTTTCTACCCAAGTAACTAAACAGTATTGCTAATCTTACTAAAGGCTTTACAGGATAGACAAAAACCTATAATGCATAATCTCAGAGCAGATAACTGAAATGCCGGTACCCATATTTTAAATTAAACCTAGTCTTCTAGGGAAGTTTTCAGAACATGTTATATATCATGTAAGTGATACTCCATAAGGAAGAGAAAATATTGAGGGTTTTCCAAATTTACAAAGTCACTAAACTCTGTTACAAAATAGTACCAAAGTTGTAGATTCTTATTAAATAACTCAACTATACATGTTTATCATTATTTAAAAAGAAATCCTTCTAAGTAATATATTGCATTTCCTACCCACCCACCTCCTAAGCCTGGACTCTATGAAAAAGGAATCAGACCCTAGGCATTATTTTGGCTTCTTTGTCATCATTAATAAGTCCCAGAGTGAATTTCCAACAAGCCTCCCCAAAGAGTCTTATCAGTGATTCATATTTAATGTGCTTCAAGCCAAGAGCATTATAGAAAAATAAAAAGAAAAAACTCCCAATTGATTCCACTGCCTAGAGGTAAATGCAAAGCAATTAGAGTATACCAAACATACAGTTCTCTTGCTCATTTTTTTTTTTTTAGATTTCAGCATAACACTAGCAGACTTTTGAAAGATTTATGGCTCCTAGATACAGAACAGGGGAATATTGAATGAGTTAGTAAGGATCCATAATAACGTTAAGACCATTCTAACGATTCCCAAATGACTATGTGTCAAATGACTAGTGGGAACAATTTGGTCAGAAATGCCTCAGCCCCTGCTGAAAAGTTATTCTTGTAGGTGACAAAGTAAATGACATCAGTTTCTAGTCACTGAGAAGCATGAATGAATTATACATACAAAACAGCAGTCCGTTTATGAGTCCTGTGTCAGTGTTGGGTAATGCCCATGACAGAAGAATGCTACTAGGAAGTTGCTATCTACAACCGTCCATGACATTCACTGTATATTCAGTTGTCCCACAGTTCTTTGGTATGGCTTTCCTTAGTGAGAAAAGATTGAAATTCAAGAACCATGCAAATATGATCACCTACATGGTGAAGAAAACAGTAATCATGACCTTTTGATAGTTGAAATTGTATACCTATTATAAAGATTATAAAACTCAGTATTACTGGTTGGAATCTTTTTTACATTTCAGTGTTCTAAACTGAAAATATACTGTCCCCATCCTCCAAAGTACTCATATTTTCTGATAAACACACACACACACACACACACACACACACACACACACACACTTTTTCTATAACTACAGCTTCCCTTATACTACAGTTCATGATGCTCTTCTTGCTTTGGTCTGTTTTTTTTTTTATCATTATTTTTGCAGGAGGTTAATGGTTCACTGTGCAGTCATTAACACATGGGTACAATTTCATTATGCACCAAGAGTCTGAGGTTCTCTTCAGCCTCTCCCTCCTCCTCCTTTCCCACAATCCTTTGCTTTGGTAGGATATACCATACCTAGTCCATATTTCACTTTGTGTTCTCCCTCCTTCCTCTATTAAGTTATGAAATTATAAGTTATCAAGTTATTAATTGAGATCATTTTATATTTATCCTTCTTTTTTAGGATTATCTTACTTAGCATGCCTTCAAGTTCTATCCAAGATAGCACAAAAGAAATGACTTCATTATTTTTAACAGATGAATAGTATTCTACTGTGTATGTAAACGGCATTATTTTTAGACACTCATCTATTGTTGGACATTTGGGTTGTTTTCAAGTTTGGGCTATTACAAATCTTGCTGCTATGAACATAGAGATAAATAGATCTCTTCTGACAGGGCTTTTGTTTCCTTTGGTTAGATCCTCAGAAGAGAAATTTCTGGGACATAGGGCAGGTTCATTCCTGGTATTCTGAAAAATCTCCAGACTGCTTTCCACAAGGGTTGAACCAATTTACATTCCCACCAGCTGAGCAGAAGTGTCCCTTTCCCCCTACATCTCCCTCAGTTCATTGTTGTTGTCTTTCCTAATGTGTGACAGGTAAAAAGTGGTATCTCAACGCAAGGAGTGCTGCCTCAACATGCTTCACCTCAGACTGTGTCCAGAGACTGCAGGTTGGAATGACAAACCTTAAGCTTCATTACTCGGGTGAGACCTATCCTTTCATAGTATTCTCTAATTTCATTCCAAGTGGTTCACTTCCTAACAAAGTCCCAAAACCTAGATATAGACCAGGTTCCATGAGATAGAGCATATGCTCACATGTATCCATAAACTAGGGCAAAATATATGCCTGAAAGCAGAAGTACGCGAGAATCTGCAGTGGGTAACCCCCTACACTTCATCTGCACTATTCCAGCCTGTAGGTCCATAATTGTTCAACAATTTGTTTGGCTTTGTATGTTAACTCTCTTTTCAGCCACCAGGTTCCAGATGCCAGCATGATGCCAACCAGGCTTCCCTGGACTGACGACCCACCAATGTGTCCTGGAGCTCCGCTTCCCCAGAGACTCACCCTACTAGGGATAGAGAAAGGCAGACTGGGAATATGGATGGACCAGTCAATGCCCATATTCAGTGTGGAAGCAATTACAGAAGGCAGACCTTCCACCTTCTGCAACCCACAATGACCCTGGGTCCATACTCCCAGAGGGATAGAGAATGGGAAAACCATCAGGGGAGGAGATGAGATATGGAGAGAAATTGGGTGGTGGGAACTGTGTGGAGTTGTACCCTTCCTATCCTACAGTTTTGTCAATGTCTCCTTTCTTAAATTAAAAAAAAAAAGGTATCTCATTTTGTCTTTATGTGCATCTCTCTGATATTAGTGACTTTGAGTGCTTTTCTTCCTACCTTCCTGCTTTTCAAAATAAAACTGAAAGTCACCTTTGATCTTTCTCCTCCCTCTCCCTCAGCAGCAGGGATCTCAATCTATTATACTCTACCTCTACCAATCTAAAGTTTATCCCTTTCTCTTCCTACTCCTATTGCTCAATACTCATCACTCGGCATTCTTTTCATTATTACTATTATTATTATCAATGATTTAATAATGATCAACAAGATTAGAAGATAAGAGGGATACAATTCCACATAATTCCTACCACCAGAGTTACACATCCCATTCCCTCCATTGGAAGGTTCCCTATTCTTTATCCCTCTAGGAGTATGGAACAAAGATCTTTATGGGGTGCAGACAGCTGGAGGACTGGCTTCTGTAACTGTTTCTCCACTGGACATGGGCATTGACAGGTCAATCCGTACCCCCAACCTAGTAGGGCAGGACTCTGAGGAGATGGGGTTCCAGGACATATTAGTGAGGTTGTCTGCCCAGGGAGTTAGATTGGCATCACAGTAGCATCTACAACTTGGTGACTGAAAATCATTAAAGTATAAAGTATAAAAAAAAATTTTAGTAATCAGGAACCTAAAGGTAAGAATATAGCAGATGAGATTTGGATCTCTATGTTGGAAGAAGCTAGAAAGTCTATTTTAAGCATATTCCAAGGGGCCCATGACTTTACTAATATTTACCTGAGCCCAATAGCTAACATGTAGCTGGGCTGAAAGTGTTGTCTAGGAAGATGGTGTCAGAGTTGGGAATAGGACTAGAAAGTGGTATCAGGGCAGAGACTAGTTCCCTCAAATGGGAAAAGAATATAAATACCACTAACTGTAAACCCCATTGATCTGACCTAGGGCCCATGTCTATCCATATTTAGCACATGAGCCTGTGCAACCTCTGTATCTCCACTGGTCTGAATTTGATTTCCTTGATCATATCTAGGAACATTCTAGGCTGCATTCACTTCAGGACCAGTCTTCTTTAAGTGGCAGAGTATGTTGACTCAGCCTCCCTTCAGAGAGTGGGGCAGTTTCTACCATTATTGTTCTACACTGAGGACAAGGTCCTAGAGAGACCCACAAGAGAATTTATGATGTTGTTCCTGATGGAGATTCCCAGTGATGGTCAAGAGAGGGATCTGTTAGAGGTCTAGGCCTATCATATCTATGTGAAAATCCCAGGATTCCCTGACTAGGGCCTCAGATGATGGGGTGGCCTGGTAGTGACCAAAAAGAGCCATCATTGAAGTGTAAAGATCTCTTGCCCTAATCCAGCTTTTGCAGCCCTTACTTTATCTGACAGGGCTAGGCTTAGAGTGACTGAGGGAAGTGAAATAGGAAGTAGGTGAGGAGGGTGTGTCAGTAATCACCAGCTATGCCTATCTTTTTTCTAAAGACACAGACCTGCCTGCCTTTGCACTTTAGGTCCTGACAACATCATCCTTGGCATCTGCTAGATTCTCAGTCACATTCACTAAGCAGATGATTTCCTTACACAACTTCCTTGTGCGTTTGCAAGAGCATCAGGCTTTCCAGTTGGTAAGACTGGCAAGCAACCAGAGAGGACAAACAGAAGCAATTCAAACACAGCTCCCTCACAGCTGGATGCAATGCCAAAAACCTCCACTGGAAGAATAACTTAACTCCTGAGCTAAAGAATTATGTTTCTAGGAAGCCTGTATTAAATAAAAATCAAACATGTCATTATTATTATTATTTTAGTGAGTGAGGGAAGTATAATAGTCTAATAGACGCTAATTCATTATGAACTTCATACTGACTCACTGCAGATAATTTTGTACTATTACTTTCAGGTATATATTTTGCCCTAATTTATGGATACATGTGAACATATGCTCTATCTCACGGGATCTGATCTATATCTAGGTTTTGGGACTTTGTTAGGAAGTGAACCTCCTGGAATCGAATTAGAGAATCCTATGAAAGGAAAGGTCTCACCTGAGTAATGAGGCTGAAGGGCTGACATTCCATGCCTGGCATCTCTGGGCACAGTCTGAAATGAAGCATGCCAAGGTGGTACTCGTTGCATTGATTAGGTTGGGATCGGTGGATGCAATATCATTTGGTATGAATTAAGAGGAGCATGCAGGAAAGTGGGCCCCACCCTGGAGTTTCCAGTACTGGGGGAAATACAGGCTCTATAAAGGAAGCGGGAGGTTCCTACTGTCTTAGGGTTTAAGAAGGCAATACATAGCTATTGCTATAATCACATTATTTGACAATTGGATTAACTTCAAAAAATATGTCTTCTAAGATAAGCATCAAGGCCATACTGTGGCACACCCAGTTAAGCATACACATTACTAAGATAAACATCACTGTTTCACATTAATGTATGTGGCAACTACCAAGACCCCAAAAGAGTGAAATACAGAACAGGTGAGCTTTGAGAGTAGGTGAGGTTAAGAGATCCATAGCATAAGACTTGTTCCATGAAGAAATGAGTCTGAAAGAAAATGACAAAAGTAGAACTTGGGGCAATTAGACTTTGCCTTTAGAAATAAATATATCAGGGGGTCAGGCAGTAACGCAGCAGGTTAAGCGCACATGACACAAAGAATAAGGATCCTGGTTAGAGCCCCCAATTCACCACCTGCAGGGGGCTCAATTCACGAGCTGTAGAGCAGGTCTGCAGGTGTCTCTCTTTCTCTCCTCCTCTCTGTCTTCCCTTCCTCTCTCCATTTCTTTCTGTCCTATCCAACAACGACGTCAATAACAACAATAATAATAAACACAGCAATAATAAAACAACAAGGGCAACAAAAGGGAAAAAAATGGCCTCCAGGGCCACTGGATTTGTGGTGCAGGCACCGAGTCCTAGCAATAACTCTGGAGGCAAAAAAAAAAAAAAGAAAGAAAGAAAGAAGTATATCATTAAAGAAAAAAGTTGATACTTCTTCTTGCAGTCACAATTAGGAGAAACCATATTTCCTGTCTCAAACCATAGTCCCTTAGGAGTGATAATTTTCATTCTAGACATGAATCTAATAAAACCATGTGTATGGATTTCCTGGAATTTTTCTGCCTCTGAAAATGGATTTGCTCCCAAAATCTCCCACATTCCATCTGTTCACATGAATGGGCATTTTCCATGATGTCAACAGAAGCAACACAAGAGCTGCCTGGTGCATACTTACTTCTGCCAGGCGACTCAAGGGATTCTTGGAGATTTATTCTAAACCAAGACATGAGAGCTACTGAATATGCCTTCTAATTTATTACCCAAGTCAAAATAGAATGAAATAAAAGCTAATAAAATAATTCAGTTCACCAGAAAGTACCTTACATTTTACTAACAGAACTCTAAGCCAAGCTGAATCAGTTCAAGGTCTATTAGATATCACTGAGCATTCATTATAAAATCTATCAAAACTTCTCTCTTTCTCTGTCTTCCTCCATTTCTGTTTTCTTTCACTTTCTCTCTTCCCATATGTTTCTCTTTACCTCTGCTTCTGGTTTTCACCTTTCTTCCTTTCTCTCTTTCTTTCTTTCTTTCTTTCTACCCTACCCTATCCCCTTCACTTATTCAATAAATATTTGTTAAGGAATCACCACAAGCCAAATGCTACATATTAAGGAGACAAGTACTGCTGTATGAAATTCCTAACACTAGCCACCCTGCCCCTCCACACACATACACACATACACATAACCTACACACCTATATAGGGACTAGCCCCATAGTACTTCAGACTGAGACCCATGTTGGGTTTGGTCACATTACAGCATGATACCCTTGATTCAAAGCAACACACTAAAATCCTCAAACAGCAAGGAATAATGAAAGTGACAGATGGGAATTCTAAATCTGACCTCTGGCTGTGCCACTGGCTTTATGAATGACCTTAAACTAGGGTTTTGCCTATAAAATGACCTCAACTAAAGAAAGGGAAGGTGGGATTAGATGCCTACTCCAGTTGTCTTAGACTTGATTGATTTTGAGGTCCTCTCAGTTTATAACAAGGAACCTGGCCTAACAAGGTTAGGAATGTTAAAATGAAAGCCTTTAAATAAACAAAAGTTGGCACTTTGAAATGCTTGTCTACTAGATAATATATGTAAGCAATTTACATTTCTGCTAATGTAAAATATTCAAATCATTTTTCTAGGTCACGCCTCTGGAATGAGAATCTGTTGTTGAGCAAATTATGATAGATTGTTGCAGTCAAGCAGCGCCACCTGCTGGGATTTACTAATGTTGCATCTGGTAAATAATCCCTAGAATTCAACGTCTGAGCCTAAGCTAAATGTAGAATCAGACATTAGTCTTAATTAGTTGATCCTTTGAACTCTAACAAGACCATCAGGCTGTGGAAAAAATGTCCCAGTGATAAACTTTAGTTGTATTTTAGATTTGTTTTTTCATCAAACTGTTGTTCTATGTTACACATTTTTCTTTATAAATCAGTTTTAGTGATATGCACAAATAAGATCTATTTAGCCAAAATATGTTCATTCAAGTGCATTTCTAAACTGAAATGCCTAAAGCTTCTTTTAGTTCAGACTTCATCAATCAAACACACAACCTGACATATCTCCAATTCCCTCCAATTCTACCAACAGCCATATGGGGGAAATTAGGTATTTCTTGATTTAAATTAAGCACAATACTTTTATACAGGGAGAACGGGAGAGAGAATGAGAGAGGGAAAGAGAGAGAGAGAGAGAGATGTGTAAGATGCATTCCTGATCTCTCATGCAGAGAACTGGCACACACACAAAGTGACTATTATAAAAAGCAAACTGTCATGCTAATCAGCAAATAAAATATGTCCCAAAAATGAATCATAACTGCTTTAGAGAACCATTACTTCAGGCTGAAGACCAGAAAAAATTTTATAAACGAAATGTTTCTTGAACTATATCTGGCAGACTTACTAGAACTTGAGGGTTTAGACATTATAGAGGAAAATGGAGCAGGTACCAGAAAAAAAAAAGATGAGAAAAGAAACACATTAAAGATTTTTTTATTTGGGGAAAAAAATAAATGCAATGTGCTTGAGAAATGCCAGGAAGAGCACTTTAACCTGTGTAAGACTCTTTGCGAGAATAGTCTGCAATAAGACAGGAAGAGAAGCAGAGAGAAGATTAGAAGATTCCACAAATGCAAGGCTAAGAAGTTGGAGCTTGTTCTCGTAAGCAACAGAAAGTATTAGAGAATTCTGGGAAGGAGAAAAAGATCACTAGGATTGTGTTTTGAGAAGATACACCTTGCAATCAGACACCCAACAAAGTAATTCTGAAATGCAAAAAGATGTCTGAAAGTAGGAAAGACAGATAGGAGGATTTTCAAGGTTATGAATGGATGCTTAAGAACAAAAAAGGAATTGTACTGCATGATACTCTTCTACATCAAGGAGTATGTAAAACAAATTAATTCAGATTATTAAACTAAGGGGTTGCGTACTTAGAAAGGAAAACAAGTGGGCAGGGAAATGATACATATATACACAAAAAATCAAAATAGAGTTATAGAGAAGAAAGAAAGGGTTCCTGAACCAAAGCCTCGGGAAAATAATAATGAGTAAGGCTGGCAAGCCTGAGAGATGTCTAAAAGAATCAAGAAAAGGGGAGTGCGGGTAACAAAGCGGATTAAGCGCACGTGGCACAAAGCGCAAGGACCGGTCAGGATCCCGGTTCACGCCCCCGCCTCCCCACCTGCTCGGGAGTCGCTTCACAGGTAGTGAAGCAGGTCTGCAGGTGTCTCTCTGTCTCTCTTCCTCTCTAGTTCCCCCTTCTCTCTCAATATCTCTCTGTCTCTACCCAATAACAAATAAAGTTAAAAAAATTAAAAAATTAAAAAGTAAAAAAAAAAGAATCAAGAAAAGATTAGACAGCATTACTCATTGTAGGTCTTGCATAAGTAATAAAAGAATTAAGTGATTGGCTAATTACTTATTACTTTTCACTACAGAGGTTAGGATAGAACAGCAAGTTATAAATCATCTCCCTCCCAGTACAGTGACATTAGTGTAAGCCACATCCTCAGACGCGACTTTCTGGTGTTGTGCTGACTACTTTCACCTCAGTACTGAACCAGGTGGACTAGCTAGAACGATGAGCACATACAAAGGCTGTAACAGGCCTCACCCCCACACCTTCCAAAATGCCAGATCTCTTCCCAAGCTTAGGTATTTACCATTATTCCACATTGTTGACTGTGCCCATGCCCTTAAAAAACTGGCAGGGGCTGGGTGTTAGTGAAGCAGGTTAAGCGCACATGGAGCAGAGCGCAAGGACCTGCATAAAGATCCCAGTTAGAGCCCCCAGCTCCCCATCTGCAGGGGGATCATTTCAGAAGCGGCTTAGCAAATCTGCAGCTGTCTTTCTCTCCCCTCTGTCTCCTCATCCTCTCCCAATTTCTCTCTGTCTATCCAACAATAACAACAGCTATAACAACAATAACAATAACAACTACAACAAAGGAGACAAAATGAGAAAAATAGCCTCCTGGAGCAGTGGATTCATAGTGCTAGCACCTAGCCCCAGAAATAACCCTGAAGGCATAATAAAAAAGACAGGTTATCAGTGAACATGTTAGTCTAGCAATGATCTACAAATCAGAGTAGTGAACAAGATGATAATGTCTCTTGGCTTTAGTACAGAGTCTGTTGTCCATACATTAAACAGCCATATGCTAAACTCACAGACTGACTCTGTTTTTGTTTTTGTTTTTTACTTCTTTATTTGTATTTGATTAGACAGAGACAAATTAAGAGAGGAGGGGGAGCGAAAGGAGAGACACCTGTAACATTGCTTCAGCACTAGTGAGGCTTCCCGACTACAGAAGGGGACTTGGGGCCAGACCTTACACATGGTAACATGCTTGTTCAACTAGGTCTGTCACCGCCTGGTCCTCTTTAGTCTCTTTTTATCAGACACGAGTGAGACAGGTGACTTTAGTCCTGTGCTTGTGTGCCTGACTGTAGTGGCCCCATACCTCATGTTTTGTTTTGTTATGTTATGTTTGTAGTTTTAGCTTGTTGACAGCAACTCAAAAGTCAGTCTAGCACTGGACCTTGTACATGGAAATTATTTAGTAATTATTTAGTAGGTTAATACATAAATTAGACTCCCTTAAAATGTAAATCCTTTCATCAGATATGTTATTTATCTCAGTTTCTGGACATCCCAGAAACTAAGAGGTTGGTAAATTTACTAAGAAATCACTTGAAAGAGATGCATTGCATATTATGCAAAACATAGTTTGATTATGGTTTTTACATTCAGAGTTAGTACTAGGGTTCAGAAGTCTGGTGGTGGGAAAGGTGTGCAATTGTTCCCCTGTTATTTTGTAATCTTGTAAAACAGTATTAAGTCACTAATAAAAATAAATAAATGAATGAATTTATATTCATGACTTCATGTGTGGAAATACATCTCTTTATTGGGAAATAATGTATAGAACATATTAAAATTATGTATTATTAGATGCTGAGGACATCAGAAGTAACTAAAAGGTACAGGTGCATCAGTCTTGAGAAATGTCAGACTCCTATGAACAGTGACTGTACTCACACTGGAAAGCCTTTGTCCTCTCTGAGGTGAGAAGGACTCTTCTTTGTGGCAGAGATGTTAGTTCCTCAGCAGAAATAAACCCAGAAGCAGCACAGTGCATTTCAGGAACTAAGTCTATTTCTTGTTCATAAGGATCCCCAATTTGAGCTGATTCTCTGGGCCCATTGTGAGTCAGACAGCACAACACCACAGACAATGTGGATTCCTGCAGGAAGAGTAGAGGAGGAACTCTTGCTAGGGCTCATTCCTGAGCAGGATATTAAACATTCAAAGGCTCTGTTTCTCACTATGAAACACCACAGAAGTTAAGCCTAAAGGCATGTGAGAAGTGAAATAACATCATAGTCAGTTCAAGCCTTCACCCCCCCCACCACCACCACCACCACCATTGAAGAAGAAAATAAGACACAGAGAAGTTAAGTGGTTAATTCAAGGCCATGGACAAGTGGGTTTCAGATCTGGATCTAGGATTTGCTCTTTTCATTACATTTCTAAGATCACTTTCAGCCTGTAAGTCCTATGCTTATAAAAGCGATTTATAAATAGAAGGAAAGGCAAGAATTTTCTAAATAGAGCCACACACCAAATGCTGTTATTTAAAGAGAGAACTAATTGGAATTCATCAGTCACACAATTCAGAGGTCCCACATCAATTCTGTGCATTGGAGCAAAATCTGTAAAGCAAATCATTTGGATGCTAGATGTCCATCAGATATACTGCATATTCTGTCTTCAAGAATATTGTCAAAAAGCCTTTTATACAAACATTTGCACAGTGGAAATTCACAGACAATGCCTGCTACTGCTATATACAGCATTTGGGCTGCTTGAAATTTTTCCTAACATACCCCACCCCAGCTCAGAAAGGACAACAAATGTAATGACAGCAACTTTGTGCTAAAGTCAATGTCAAGAAATGTGAAGATGAGAGAAAAAAAAAAAGCAACAGATTTCTTCTCTGGATGATGTGGTCCCTTGACTGGAGGAGGGGAAGGATGTGAAAGACAGTGTGACAGTTATACAAAAGGGTGAGAGAGATAGCATAATGGTTATGCAGAGACTCTTTTTTAAATTTTTTTTTTATTTAAGAAAGGATTAATTAACAAAACCATAGGGTAGGAGAGGTACAAGTCCACACAATTCCCACCACCCAATCTCCATAACCCACCCCCTCCCCTGATAGCTTTCCCATTCTCTATCTCTCTGGGAGCATGGACCCAGGGTCATTGAGGGTTGCAGAAGGTAGAAGATCTGGCTTCTGTAATTGCTTCCCCGCTGAACACGGGCATTGATTGGTCGGTCCATACTCCCAGTCTGCCTCTCTCTTTCCCTAGTAGGGTGTATCTCTGGGGAAGCTGAGCTCCAGGACACATTGGTGGGGTCTTCAATCCAGGGAAGCCTGGCCAGCATCCTGGTGACATCTGGAACCTGGTGACTGAAAAGAGAGTTAACATATGAAGCCAAACAATTTGTTGAGCAATCATGGACCCAAAGCTTGGAATAGTGGAGAGGAAGTGATAGGGAGGTACTCACTACAAACTCTAGTGTATTTCTGCTTTCAGGTATATATTTTGCAGTAGTTTATGGATACATGTGAACATAAGCTCTCTCTCACAGAAACTGGTGTATATCTAGGTTATGGGACTTTGTTAGAAAGTGAACCACCTGAGATGAAATTAGAGTGTACTATAAAAGGAAAGGTCTCACCCGGTAATGAAGCTGAAGGGTTGTCATTCCACACGTGAAGTCTCTGGACACAGTCTGAGGTGAAGCATGTTGAGGTGGCAATCGTTGCTTTGGTTAGGTTGTGATCGGCGGATACAATATTATTTGGTATGGACTGGGAGAGGCATACGGGAAAGTGGGCCCTATCCAAGGGTTCCAGGACTGGGGGAAGTAGGGGCTCTATAGTGGAGATGTGAGGTT
Organism: Erinaceus europaeus; assembly: GCF_950295315.1. Lineage (NCBI taxonomy): Eukaryota > Metazoa > Chordata > Mammalia > Eulipotyphla > Erinaceidae > Erinaceus > Erinaceus europaeus. The sequence continues at coordinate 116,238,641 of NC_080165.1, read as the reverse complement.
CCTGCTGTCTTAGGGTTCAAAAAGACAATCGATAGTTAATGTTATCATCACATTATTTGGTAATTGGGTTAACTTTGAAAAGTCCGTTTGTTATGGTTTGCTGTACAGTATCCAGTATCTTGTATATAGCTGTGCTATTGGATGCTTCTAATCTACTTGGTCTAGGCTTTTGAGAGAGTCCGCATATCAAATACACAGCCTATATATTAAAAAGATTCAGTTTGTGTTTTGAAAAACTTTGAGACATACAATTGATTTTCCCCCTCTCATATTAATTAACTAGTGATTTATATGTCTACATTTTGCTAGCAGTGTACATAAACACCATTCCCACCACCAAAAGACTGTGACCCATCCCTCCCACCCACTCCCACCCCCCACTGCCCCAGGAAGCTGCATGTCTACCCCTCACCATACGGTTTTTACTTTGGTGCTCTACTTACAATTTGGTCAGGTCCTGCTTTTAGTTTCCCTTTCAGATCTTCTTAGTTAACTTCTGTTAATGAGTGGGATCATCCCATACTCATCTTTATCTTTCTGACTTAGCTCACTTAACATAATTCCTTCTAGCTCTGTTCAAGATGGGTCAGAGAAGGTGGGTTCATTGTTCTTGATAGCTGCATAGTATTCCATTGTGTATATATACCACAGCTTTCTCAGTAACTCATCTGGTATTGGGCACCTGGGTTGCTTTCCAGGTTTTAGCTATTATGAATTGTGCTGCTATGAACATAGGAGTACACACCTCTTTTTGGTTGGGTGTTATGGAGTCCTTGGGGTATAACCCCAGGAGAGGAATTACTGGATCATATGGAAGGTCCATGTCTAGCCTTCTGAGAGTTTTCCAGACTGCTCTCCACAGAGGCTGTACCAATTTACATTCCCACCAGCAATGTAAAAGGGTTCCTCTGTCCCCACATCCTCTCCAGCATTTGTTGCTGCTGTCCTTTTTGATGTATGCCATTCTTACAGGAGTGAGGTGGTATCTTAGTGTTGTCTTAATTTGCATTTCTCTGATAATCAGTGACCTAGAGCAGTTTTTCATATGTTTGTTAGCCCTTTGGATCTCCTCTGTATTGAATGTTTTGTTCATATCCTCTGCCCATTTTTGGATGGGGTCATTTGCTTTTTTGCGGCTAAGTTTGCTGAGCTCTTTATATATTTTGGTGATTAGTTTCTTGTCTGATGTATGGCATGTGAAGATCTTCTCCCATTCTGTGAGGGGTCTCTCTGTTTGTTTAATAGTTTCTTTGGATGTGCAGAAGCTTTTCAATGTGATGTAGTCCCATTGGTTTGTTTCTGCTTTAGTCTTCCTTGCAATTTGGGTTTGATTCATCAAAGATGTCCTTGAGGTGTATGTGGGAAAGTGTTTCAACAATGTTTTCCTCTAAGTATTTGATTGTTTCTGGTCTGACATCTAGGTCTTTGATCCATTTGGAGTTGACTTTTGTTTCTGGTGAGATAAAGTGGTTCAATTTCATTCTTCTGCATGTTACAACCCAGTTTTCCCAGCACCATTTATTGAAGAGAGCCTCCTTTTTCCATTTAATCCTTTGGGCCCCCTTGTCAAAGATTAGATGTCCATAGGTGTGGGGGGTTAGTTCTGGGCTTTCAATTCTGTTCCACTGGTCTGTGTGCCTATTTTTGTTCCAGTACCATGCTGTTTTGATGATGATGGCTTTATAATATAGTTTAAGGTCTGGGAGTGTGATACCTCCATTTCTGTTTCTTTTTCTCAAGATGGTTTTGGCTATTCTAGGTGTTTTCAGGTTCCAGATAAATGATTGTAGTGTTTGTTCTATTCTCTTAAAGAAGCTTGGTGGAACTTTGATGGGTATTGCATTAAATTTGTATATGGCTCTGGGGAGAATATTCATTTTGATGATATTTATTCTTCCAATCCATGAGCATGGGATATCTTTCCATTTCTTGGTATCAGTTTCTATTTCCTTGAGTAGCGACTCATAGTTTTCAGCATACAAGTCTTTCACTTCTTTGGTCGACTATATTCCTAGGTGTTTGATTGATTTTGCTGAAACAGTAAATGGGAGTGATTTCTGGATGTCTTCTTCTTCAGATTTAGTGTTTGCATAAAGAAATGCCACTGATTTTTGTACACTGGTTTTGTAGCCTCATACCTTGCTATATTGCCTAATAACTTCCTGTAATTTTCTGCTGGATTCTTTAGGTCTTTCTATGTATACTATCATATCATCTGCAAATAGTGAGAGCTTGATTTCCTCCCTTCCAATCTGTATTCCTTTGATTTCTTTCTCTTGCCTGATTGCTATGGCAAGAACTTCCAATACTATGTTGAAGAGTAACGGTGACAGTGGACAGCCCTGTCTAGTCCCCGATCTGAGGGGGAATGCTTTCAACTTTTTTCCATTGAGTATGATGTTGGCTGTAGGTTTGCTATATATAGACTCCACTATCTTGAGGAATTTCCCATCTATTCCCATTTTTTGTAGAGTTTTGAGCATGAATGGGTGTTGGGTTTTGTCAAAGGCTTTCTCTGCATCTATTGAGATAATCATGTGGTTTTTGGCTTTGCTTTTATTGATGTGGTGAATGACATTGATTGACTTATGGATGTTGAACCAACCTTATATTCCTGGGATGAATCCCACTTGGTCATCATGAACAATCTTTTTAATATGTTGCTGTATCCAGTTGGCCAAGATCTTGTTTAATATTTTGGCATCTAGGTTCATCAGAGATATTGGTCTGTAGTTTTCCTTTTTTGTTCTGTCCCTATCAGCTTTTGGTATCAGGGTGATGTTGGCTTCATAGAATGTGGAAGGGAGTATTCCTGTTTCTTCAATCTTATGGAAAAGCTTAAGAAGTATGGGTATTAACTGTTTCCTGAAAGTTTTGTAGAATTCGTTTGTGAAACCATCTGGTCCAGGACTTTTGTTGTTGGGGAGATTCTTAATAACGGTTTCAATTTCTTTGTCTGTGATTGGTGCATTTAGATTTTGTAGTTCTTCTTGGTTCAGTTTTGGAAGGGCATATGTTTCTAGGAATTGTTCCATTTCTTCCAGATTCTCTAGCTTGGTGGCATATAGTTCTTTATAGAAGTTTCACAGATTCTCTGGATTTCTGTGCTGTCAGTTGTGATTTCTCCTCCATAGTTTACAATTCTATTAATTTGTGTCTTCTCTCTTTTTTGTTTGGTGAGTCTGGCTAGGGGTTTGTCAATTTTGTTTAATCTTTCAAAGAACCAACATTTGGCTTCATTGATCTTTTGTATGGTTCTTTTATGTTCGTTGTTGTTTATTTCTGCTCGAACTTTAGTGATTTGTGTCCTTCTGGTTGCTTTAGGGTTCCTTTGTTCCTCTTCCTCTAAGTCCTTGAGGTGTGCAGTAAGGTCGTTCATTTGAGCTTCTTCTTGGTGTTTAATATGTGATTGTATGGCTATAAGTTTCCCTCTCAGTACTGCTTTAGCTGTGTCCCAAATATTTTGATAGGTTGTGTCTTCATTCTCATTAGTTTCCTGGAACATTTGAATTTCCTGCTTGAGTGAGTCTCTGACGCAGTGGTTCTTAAGGAGTATGTTGTTTAGTTTCCAAATTCTGTGACTTTTAATAATTGTCTGTTTGTTGTTAAATGTTAGTTTTACTCCACTGTGGTCTGAGAAGATACTTGGGATAATTTCAATGCTCTTGAATTTATTGATGCTGTCTTTGTGGCCTAACATGTGGTCTATCCTTGAGTATGTGTTATGTATATTTGAAAAGAAGGTGTATTCCAGTTTTTTCGGGTGAAGGAGTCTGAAAATGTCCAAGAGGTCTAGACTGTCAATCTCTTCATTCAGTTCTCTTGTATCTTTATTGGTTCTCTGCTTTGTTGATCTAAGTGAGAGAGTGGGGTATTGAAGTCTCCCACTATTATTGTATTACTACCGATGTATTTTTGAAATTCTTTCAGTAGGTGCTTAATATATTTATATGGTCCCTCATTGGGTGCATAGATGTTAATAATTGTTAAGTCTTCTTGGCTGATTGATTCTCTAATCATTATGTAATGTCCTTGCCTATCTTTTATTACTTTATTTAATTTAAAATCTATTGTGTCTGAAATGAGAATGGTTGTTCCTGCCCTTTTTTGTGGTCCGTTAGCCTGTATGATAGTTTTCCATCCTTTCACTTTAAGTCTGTGTTTATCTTGTTGTGTCAGATGGGATTCTTGCAAGCAGCATATGGTTGGGTTATGTTTTCTGATCCATCCCCCCACCCTGTGTCTTTTGATGGGTGAGTTTAAGCCATTGACGTTTATTGATATTATGGATTTAATGTATTGTAGTGCCATTGTTCAAAAAAATTTTTTGTTTGCTCTGATATATTGCCAGTATTATAGTGATGTTCTTGTTTATAAGAGATCTTTTAGAACCTCTTTCAGGGCCGGCTTGGTGATGGTTGCCTCCTTTAACTGTTGTTTATCTAAGAAGGTTTTGATCCCTCCATCTAGTTTGAATGAAAGTCTAGCAGGATATATTATCCTTGGTTGAAACCCTTTTTCATTCAGGGCTCGATAGATATCTTGCCACTCCCTTCTGGCTTTTAGAGTTTGAGTGGAGAAGTCTGCAGATAATCTTATGGGTTTTCCCTTGTATGTGACTTTTTGTTTCTCTCTTGCAGCCTTTAGGATCCTTTCTTTATCCTTACTTCTTCTCATTGTGACTATGATGTATCTTGGTGTCTTCAGGTCTGGGTTGATTCTGTTTGGTACTCTCTAGGCCTCTTGAATCTTGATGTCCTTTCTGTTATTCAGGTCTGGGAAGTTTTCTTCTATTATTTCCTCTAGAATGTTTGCTTCCCCTTCCTCTCTTTCTTCCTCTGGCAGGCCAGTTATATGAATGTTACTTCTTTTGAGATCATCCCAGATGTCTCTGTTGTTGTTTTCAGTGTCTCTCAATCTCTTTTAAGCTCTTTCACCTCTTTCTTCATTTTCTCTAGCTCATCCTCTGTCTGAATAATTCTGTTTTCTGCTTCTGTTAGTCTGCTTTCCCTTGCCTCAGCTTCTTTCTTCATTACAGCTATTTCAGCTTTCAGTTCTCTAATTGCCTCAGGATAATCAGTATTTTCCTTGGGGGTCTCAACTGTTGTTTCCCTAATACTGTCATTCCTTTCCTCCGATGTTGTTTTCATTTCTGTGATTAATAAATTTATTATTGCTTGCATACTTTTCTTATCTATGGTTACTTCTGGCTGATTTGTAGTTTCTTCTGGGCTCTTGTCTTCATTCATTGGAGTAGCAGTTTTATTTGTTTTTGATCTACCCATTTTTTTGATTTATGTGTTTCTTTTTTTATCCTCTGTTGTTCCTCAGTTGTTTTGTCTTGAGTACAAGTAACACTGTACTAAATACCTTTATGACAATTGCACTCACCAACCTCAGGAATTACAGTAGCAACTGAAGCAAGTATTGAAGTAGTTTAATCTTTACCAGTTATCCAAACAATTTTTCCAGTCCATGAAAAAACAGTAACCAAATCCCAGTGAAGAAAGAGAAAAGAAAGGATAGCAAGAATAGACAGTTATGCAAATCTACTATCCACTATATATTCTGGGGGTAATAAGAGGGGAAAGGGAACTAGAGCAGAGATACACAAATAGGGAGTCCACTCTGAGTCAGATTTCTTCCCCAAAATAATTCACAAATTCAGAAAGGCAAAGAAGAAGGAAGAAGTGTATGACAAGATTTAAAAAAGAGAAAGAGAGACAAGAGAGAGAAAAGGGAAAAGATAAGAAAAAGAGCTGTAATTAAAGAGCAGTGAAAGGAAATTCCCAAATGTGTATCAGTGAATTCAAAAAAGCACACTGTTTATTGGTGTGGGGGCTGGGCTGTGACTTTGGAAGCTGTGGGATTAAGGAAGAAGGGATGACAAGAATGAGAAAAAGAAAGAAAAAAAGAAAGAGAGAGAGAGAAAAAAAGAAAAAGATAAGAAAAAGAACAGTCATAAAAGGGCAGTGAAAGGAAAGGGTTTGTTTTTTTTTAATGTATTTATTTTTAATTATTTAATTAGCTATGCGGGGTGAGGTCGGGGGGTTGGCTACTTATAAAGAAAAAAGGCCAGAGGTTTCAGAAGTGTATGGACTTAGAATTAATGATACTCCCTGGTGGGACAGGAATTTGGTAAGGAAAAGGACTAGTTATGGGGGGGAGGGGGCCGGGAAGGAGGTATGCTTGAAAATTAAAAGGAAGAAAAAAAATGTCCCCCCCCTTTTTTTCCCCTTTTTTCCCTACTCTAATTCTTAACCCAAATTAAGTTATAGTCACCTTCTTGGTGTCACTGCTAGGACCCCTTATTGGCTGGCCTGCTAAAGGCAGAAAATCCTACCGTTTGCAGGAGATGTGGTCAGAGCTCAGCCACTAGCAGCTTCTCAGTCCGCCATTTTCCGGGAAACCCGCCCCCCCCCCCCGAAGCTTTTTTAAAGGATTTCTCAAAGATGAAAACTAGCTCCAAGTCCTTTTGATCCAATGAGAGCTGTACTCAAGGATGTCCTCGGATCCGCCCTCAGGGTTGCGGTGGTCCCAAGAGAAAGCCCCCGAGCTACAGTGTTCCCTCCCAGTCCTCTGCCGGCCGCCCAGCAGTGCTCTGCAACCAGCGGAGGAGCTGCCTTCCCGGGCCGGCGCACCCGCCTTGCCTGCCGCAGCCTGGGAAGTCTGGAGCAGCCCGCCCACTAGTCCGTGCCACCTCTACTCTAATTCTTAACCCAAATTAAGTTATAGTCACCTCCTTGGTGTCACCACTAGGACCCCTTATTGACTGGCCTGCTAAAGGCAGAAAATCCTACCGTTTCCAGAAGATGTGGTCAGAGCTCAAGCCACTAGCAGCTTCTCAGTCCGCCATCTTCCGGGAACCCTCATGCAGAGACTCTTATGCCTGTGGCCTTGAAGTCCCAGGTTCAGTTCCCCACACCACCATAAGCCAGAGCTGAGCAGTACTATGGTTAAGAAAACAATAATAATATTTATGCAAAAGACTTTCATACCTGAGGCTCTGAAATCCCAGATTCAATAACCAACACTACCATAAACCAAAACTGTGTATGGAAAAAAAGAGAAAGAAACAGGAGGAGAGGGAGAGGAGAAGAGAAGAGGGGAGGAGAGAAGAGGGGAGGAGAGGAGAGGAGAAGGGAGGAAAGGAGAGGAGAGGAGAAGAGAGGAGAGGAGAGGAGAGGAGAGGAGAGGAGAGGAGAGGAGAGAAGAGAAGAGAAGAGAAGAGAAGAGAAGAGAAGAGAAGAGAAGAGAAGAGAAGAGAAGAGGAAAGGAATAAATACCGGCCTTCTGTAGGACCAAACCAAAGCAGGTTCCAGTCTGAACTGGACTTTAGCTGTGTCTGACAAATGAAGTGTGGAAACCAGAGAAGATGTGACTCCATGCATTCACCTTCCAGCTGCCCCCTCTAGATGTAATTACAAAACAAGTTTTAGGTACCTAAATTGACATTTTTGGGACCCTGATTCAAGTATTCCATGGAAGTGCTATGACAATTAAGGAAACTCTGGTACTGTAACACTCACACCCACCTTGATATCTGAATGCAAAAGCATCCTACAGTGAACTCAGACATGTGTGAGGCTTCTGTTCCACACACTCACACACAAAGAAAGCATGGCAATAAGGACACATTGGAATCACAACCCACTCTTCAGTGTGTGGGGAGAAAATGTGTGCTTTAATAGAAATAAAGCTCTAAAGTGAAGCCCCATGCTGGATTACTAGGTTAGCTGAGGTTGAAAATACCAAGTGCGGGGCCAGGTGGTGATGCACCTGGTTGAACACATATGTTACAATGCGCAAGGAATGGGTTTCAGCCCCCTGTCCCCACTTTCGAGGAGAAAGCTTCACAAGTGGTAAAGCAGTGCTACAGGTCTTTCTCTCTCTCTCTCTCTCTCTCTCTCTCTCTCTCTCTAAAGTAAATAATATATATCCCTAAATAAAGTAAATAATATATATCCCTAAGTAAAGATAATTTAAAAATCTAAAATAAATAAAATAAAACCAAGTGCCATCTCTCATAAGTAATCAGAAAATTTTCCCCAAAGATGTGCAACTGATACTAGCCTTTCCTCCAATAATCCTTGAAAGTGATAAACCTAAAATGTTGGTATTGGGTCCTCTGAAGGTTTTAATTAAGACAGATGACAAAACCAGAAGAAGCAACTTACTTTGGCTTTTGTTTGCTTGTTTTCTATTAGATAAAGACACAGAGAAATCAAGAGGGAAAGTGAAGAAAGGAAGGAAGAGATACACCTGAAGCACTGCTTCACCTCTTGCAAAGCTTTCCCCCTACAGATGGAAACCTAGGGTTTGAACCTGAATCCTTAAGCATTGTAACATATATACTTAGCCAGGCACGCTACCACCTGGCCCCAGGCAAGTACTCTGGTTCTATATTTTTCCTCATGCCAACAAATAAACAGCATAAAAATAAATTACCTTTTAATGCTAAATCTTTGGAGTTGTGCCTGGAACTGATTTTTCCCAAACCCTGTACTAACTGTTGGTCACATATATCCTCCAAATAAATGCCCCCTGATTGGTTTTTGATGGATGTTAATTAGCAACTCTATTTTCAGTAGGCCACTTAGAGACACTCAGCTAGAAATGGCAGCTGCTTTGATGAAGTTATAGATAGTCTCAGTCTTCCCACTGAGGTTCTAAAGATTTAATGGAATGGCAGCACAGTACGATGATTCAGGTACATTTAGATTGTGTGGCCTGTACTTGAACTAACTGCTTCCTGCCTTCCTCCTATTTTAATTCTCATCCTTTTCCTTTGCCTGTAAAAGCCACCTCTAGAAAATTAATCTAAGGAAGCAGTGATCACCAGGAGTCACCCAGGTCACTGAAATATGGATTTACGAAGAGTTTATCCATTTTTTCTGATAGCAATACCTTCATACATGTAGAAATTGTGAAGGTTCTTTAGGATGGGACTTGCCTTCCTGCAAGCTTCCTTCAGTTCATATCAACTAGTACTGCATCTGCTGATCCCAACTTAATCAATGCAACCAGTACCACCTCAGCATGTTTTACTTTGGACTGTGTCCAGAGATGCCAGGCGTGAAATGTCAACCCTCCAGCTTCATAACTCTGCCACAAGGCTCCATATGGTACTATGATGCCGACCTGACTTCCTTGAGCAGATGAGCCCACCAATGTGTTCTGGAACCCCACCTCCCCAGATCTCTACTCCACTAGGGAAAGAAAGAGACAGGCTGGGAGTATGGATTGACCTGTCAATGCCCATGTTCAGCGGGAAAGCAATTACAGAAACCAGACCTTCCACCTTCTGCACCCCATAATAATCCTGGGTCCATACTTCTAGAGGGATAAAAATAGGAAATATTTCAAGGGAGGGGATGAGATACAGGGTTCTGGTGGTGGGAATTGTGTGGAATTGCACCCCTGTTATCCTATGGTTTTGTTAATATTCCCATTGTAAAAATAAAATTTATTTAAAAAGAAATTGTATAAGGTTCAAAAATGCCAGGATTATAAACAATTCCTACAGGCTTGACTCCTACAATCAACAAATGAGAAAAAGGGGTCCAATGATATTTAGGAACCTGCTCAAAATTACACAGACTGCTGGGGCTGGCCATCAGATTTCCAGCTCACAATACCAGATACCCAAACAGCCTCTCCTACCTATTCCCATCGTCTTCTGTTTTCCCCATCTTGATACTGATTGACTTTAAGTATCCTGCATTCATTTTATTGTGGTAGGTCTGGGTGGTAGTGCATCTGATTGAGCACACACATTTTCAGGTGCAAGAACCCTTGTTCAAGACCCCTCCCCACCTGCGGGGGCAAAGAAGCTTCACCAGTGATGAAGCAGAATTACAGGTATTTTTCTCTCTCTCCCTCTCTATCTTCCTCTTTTCTCTCAATTTCTCTCTGTCCATTCAGATAAAAAAATATAAACAGCCAATGGGAGCAGAGGATTCATTATACACACACCAAGCCCCAGCAATAAATCTGGTGAAAGAATCTATTACTTTGGGTGAGTGGAGATAGCATAATGACTATGAAAAAAGCCCTTCATGCCTGAGACTCCAAAGTCCCAGATTGAGTCCTCCACACCACTAGAAACCAAAACTAAGCAGTTCTCTGACCTCTCTATCTTTGTATCTTTCTCTCTGTATATCTCTCTCTTGTTAAAGTTAAATAAAATTTATTAAAATAAAATCTATTACTTTTTAAATGTATTTATAAAATGGAAATATTGACAAGACTACAGGATAAGAAGGGCACATTTCCACACAGTGCCCAGCTCCAGAGTTCCAAATTCAGTCCCCTCCCCTGATAGCTTCTCTATTCTTTATCCCTCTGGGAGTATGGACCCAGGATCATTATGGGGTGCAGAAGGTGGAAGGTCTGGCTTCTGTAATTGCTTCTTTGCTGAACATGTGTGTTGGTAGGTCAATCCATAATCCCAGCCTTTTTCTTTCCCTAATGAGTTGAGATCTGGGGAGGTGGGGCTCCAAGACACATGGTGGGGTCATCTGCCCAAGGAAGACAGGTTGGCATCAGGTATCATTTGGAACATGGTGGCTGAAAAAGAGTTAAGATATAATGCAGAACAAACTGTTGACTAATCATGAACCTAAAGACAAGAATACTGCCTTTTTGGTCTCTATTTTGGAAAAAGCCAGTAGGTCTGTTTTAGGTATATTTCAAGGAAGCCATGACTTCACTAGTATTTGCCTTCGCCTGACATCTAATATGCAGGTAGACCCAGGTTATTGTGTGGGGAGATGGTATCATATTTGGAAAAAGGACTGGAAAGCTGGATCAGGAAAGAGAGTAGCTCCCAAATAGGGAGGGGGAGAATATATACATATTGTTAACTGTAAACCCCACCAGTTTGATCTCGGTCCCATAGTCAACACAAGAGCCTATGTACCCTCTGCATCCCTGTAAGTCTGAGCTTGCATTCTGTGGTCACAGCTAGGAACATTCCAGGCTGCACTAATTTCAGGACACACCTCCCTCGAGTAGTAGGTAGAGTTTGTTTCCCAACCTCCCTTCAAAGAATGGAACATTCCCTACCATTATTGATCCACACTGAGGGCAAGTTCTTATGTGGGCCCACAAAGGGGTCCATTGTGCTGTTCCTGATGGAGATGACCAATGACCATGGAGAGAGGGATCTGTTAGAGGTCTAGGCCCATCATGTCTGCATGGAAACTCTAGGGCTCCCAGACTAAGGCCCCAGGTTATGAGGTGGCCTGAGAGTGACTGAAGAGTCATTGTTAATGTATGCCAGTCTCTTGCCCTTATTCAGCTTTTGTAGTCCTCACTGACATGATTAGCTTTGGAGTGACTGGGGGACATGTACTCAGACATAGGTGAAAAGGGTATATCAAGGTCTAAGGAGAAACTGTTTTATTAGGTACTTTAAGGTGTCTTTTTAAGTTCTTTATACTTTCTTGCTTCATTTATTGACTCACTGCAAACTATTGTACATTTTTGCTTTAGGCATATATTTCTTTTTTGCTTTAGGCATATATTTCCCCCTAACTTATGGATACATATACATATCTTATGTATATGTATGGCCTTATCTTATGGCCCTGGTCTATATCAAGGTTTTGAGGTTTTGTTAAGGAGTGCACCACTCAAAATGGAGTTAGGGAATCCTATGAGCTAGGAAAGGTCTCACCAGAGTAATGAAGGTGAAGAGTTGTCATTCCATGCCTGACATCTGGACATAGTCTGAAGTGAAGCATGCCAAGGTGGTACTGGTTGCATTGATTAGGTTGGGATCAGCCAATGCAGTATCAGTTGGTATGACTTGAGGGAAGCAAGCAGGAAACTGAGCCCCACCCTAGAGTTTCAAGGACTGGGAGGTGTATGGACTTTATATAGAAAGAAGTTTCCTACTGTCTTAGGGTTTAAGAAGGCAATAGATAGTGCTATAAACAAATTATTTGTCAGTTGAGTTAACTTTGAAAGTGCCAGTGTCAGGATTTGCTGCATCATACAAGATCTCACCATAACTTATGTTCTTTTATGCTATTTATAGATAGCTGTATCTTATAAAGTAATGTTACCAGTTGCTTCTGTTCTCTCTGGTCTAAGCTTTTTGCAAACAATATTTCAAAGAACAAGTCATTTTTTGGCTTGGTATTATGGAGTTATTAGGATCCATCCCTAGGAGAAGAATTACTGGGTCATATGGAAGGTCCATGTCTAGCCTTGTGAGAGTTCTCCAGAATGCTCTCCACAGAGGTTATTCCCACCAGCAGAAGGGTTCCTTTGTCCCCACAGCCTCTCCAGCATTTGTTGCTGCTGTCCTTTTTGATGTATGCCATTCTCACAGGGGTGAGGTGGTATCTCAGTGTTGTCTTTATTTGAATTTCTTTGACAATCAGTGACCTAGGGAAAATTTTTATATGTTTGTTAGCCTTCTGGATCTCTCCCATAGTGAATATTCTGTTCATATCTTCTGCCCATTTTTTGGATGAGATCACTTGCTTTTTTGCTACTAAGTTTGGTGAGCTTTTCTATATTTTGGTCATTAGTCTCTTGTCTGATGTATGGCATGTGAAGATCTTCTCTCAGTCTGGAGAGGTCTCTTTGTTTGGGTGATGGTTTCTTTTGCTGTGCAGAAGCTCTTCAATTTGATGTAGTCTTACTGATTTATTTTTGTTTTAGTCTTCCTTGCAATTGGGTTTGTATCATCAAAAATGTCCTTGAAGTTTAGATGGAGATAACCAGTGATGGTGTAGAGAGGGATCTGTTAGAGATAAAGGCCCATCGTATATATGTGGGACTTGCACCCAGATAATGGGGTGGCCTGGTAGTGCCCAAAAGAGCCATCAGTAAAGTGTGCCGGTCATGAATGCTAATTTAACCTTGAACTCAAATCTTCTGTCTACAATTGTAAGTCCTGAGACCACCCTCTGTCATATTTTGGGAACCAGTCCTGGGTTGTTGGTTTTTTTTTTTTCCACTGTAGTGTACACGTCTCTGTAGTACAGAAGACCTTTGACTTCCAACTCCTAGTGATTATTGCCACAGCCTTGCTGTCACTTTCTATCTCAATTCTACTTATCCTCTGGCCTTTCATACCTTCCAGACTTCATAGGACTCTTGCTTTTTTCTAGTCTTCTACAACTAGGTAGGCCAAACTCCAATTATTGCACAACTTGGGCTGAATTACAGCAGTGCCACCTCTCCTACCCCAGGCTTTTTCATCCTCCATTAAAGTCCTTTATCTAATAAATAAAACTAGCTTTGTTAACTGATAATTGTGAGCTTCAATTCAGATATAAAAATAAACATTTTATTAGAGGAGGATTTTCTTTTCATTAATTGAAGAGAATAATCTCAGTACATACCAGAGACATTATAATCATAACATTATAATTAATCTATTTTCATTCACCCCAGTAAAACTCATACTGTGTACAAATTGACAGAATCCATGAACCTTAAACCAAGTGTCTAGGATCTGTGACAATTAGATCATGTACAAATAAATCAGACCAAATGTCACCCACTTCCCCTCACTGAAATCAGCCAGGATTCTGTGGCAAAAGGCTGAAGATGGCTGCCATTTCTCTATTCAGTCTTAAAGGTACTGGTGTCCCATCTGGGCCCTCAAAGCAGCAAGAAAAAGAAAAATATCAACTCTTCTAGATGTGCAGCAGCTATAGGAAAACATGACCATAGCTGAAAATGAATTCATATCTCCAGATTCATCTCACACTCATTGTACCAGGAGAGAATTTCAGTGGGGTTAGCTTATATACCAAGGTCAATGCTAACAACAGTTAGTCAGACTAGACTTGTCCTTTTTCTCTGCTCCTGCTCTTTAACACAATTTGAAAAGGAGATAAAATGAATGTCTTCAAATATTCCCATCCCCTGCCACCCAGACAGAACAAAACCACTCAGCCATTTCCTTGCAAACTGCACAGGCTGCAGAAAGGCCAGGCTCAGAAAGTGCACCAGGGGTCATTAGCTATCATACTACCTCACATGATGTCTCAGAAGCTGTAACCTAATACAGATCTACACTGTCAGTGGAACGGGCAGTAGCACACCAGGTTAAGCATACCTAGATTCAAAGTACAAGGACAAATCTACACTTTCTCTTTATTTTATTTTTTTATTTTTAGGCATTTGGACTTTGGTAACTCCTGTGTGTGCCTGCCCTGGGCTGGACCCTCAGCTGAGCAGGCTTTTTTTAAATTTCTTTATTGGGGGATTAATGTTTTACAGTCAACAGTAAATACAATAGTTTGTACATGCATAACATTTCTCAGTTTTCCACATAGCAATACAACCCCCCACTAGGTCCTCTGTCATCCTTTTCCAGGACCTGTACTCTCCCTCCCCACTCACACCAGAGTCTTTTACTTTGGGGCAATACACTAACTCCATCAAATCCACACTTTATTAATGCTTCATCTTGCTAAGCAATACTCAGTGACATTGATATTTTAACAGATCACTTGGGAACCTATGGAATGAGCTCTGAGTACAGGCTGTTTCAGTGGTATCTGAGACATAGTGAAGAGGGGAGGGATAGGGGGCTGGAGGGACTGATGGGGCAGTCATATGTTTTTGTGTTTTAATCTGTGAAGAACTATGTTTTTTAATTTAACATAATCACTATGTAAAATATGCCACAATTTTTGTTAAAGAAGAGAAAAAGGCCTAGGAGGTGGCACACCTGGTAGAGCAAGTATGCTAACATGAGCAAGGGTCTGGGTTGAAGCCTAACCCCCAACCCCTACTTGTAGGAGGAAGATTCCAAGTGGTGGAGCAATCAGGTCTCTCTTTCTCTCTCTCTCTTGCATACACACACACGCACACGCACGCACACACACGCACACGCGCACGCGCACGCGCACACGCACGCACACACACACACACACACACACACACGCACACACACACACGCACACGCACGCACACACACTTATCCTCTGTGCTTCTGTCTCTGTCAAAAAGAAACAGAGGAAAAAATGGCAATGAGGGATGGTGGAATCATCATGCACATATTGAACCCCAGCAATAAATTTGGTAGCAAAAGAAAAAAAAAAAAGAAAGAAAAACAAAGCAAAAAGGAGGAAGAAAGATAAAAGAAAATTAAAAAATACAAATCAAATGAACTCTCACATGTTCAATCCCAGATGAAGTGCTCACACAGGCATCACATAACCCATAACAATGATTGCTGCAGACTCTTTGCCTGGTTTGATCGAGACAGTTCAGTAACATTTTTTTTTTAATTATTAACCTGTAGGAATGACAAGATAGCTCAGCTGGGGTGTTAACTGTTTTCTGATGTGTAAGAGCCAAGTTCAAGTCCCCTGCCACACACCACATGGGAGTACTGGGGCACCAGGGTAGTGGCAATTTTGAGGTGTCTCTTTCTGCTTCTTGCTCTCAAATTTTAAAGCTATCCATGTTTATAGATAGATTTCCTTGTCTAGAATTCCTCTTGCCTACCAGTTCACTAACTCCTGTGCCTTTTCAAACTATCCTGATGTTTTTTTTTTCATTAGGGAAATTCTCTCTCACAATCATTTCCACCTGACTTTATATTTTATCTACTTGCATGAGTTAGTATTATTTAATTTTCTTTTTTTAACTTTTTATCTCTATTCTTATTTCATTTTCTCTCACATGAAGTCTTCATGAAGTGAAATCTGCATCTACATTTTATTTCATGCTACCATGCACAATCCTATAAAAACAATGACTTTCCAAATATTGTCACTAAAAATCAAAGGTGTAACACATTGAAAAACTCAAACCCTTGATGAAATCTATGTTCTATATAATTGCTAAAGAGATTTGTTCCTTTCAAATACAAAATCTCTAGAAAATATGAAAAATATTTACTTCCATTCTACACTCATAACCTGAACTTCCTGTATACTTTTTCATTATAGACTAAAATAGCTAGACTTGGTCAAATCCCTATAGGTTAAGCCAACTCATTGTTGATATACTATACCTTCTTAAAATGAGAACTCAACCTACTTGAACTCACATTCCCTCATTTCCATTCTAGAATAAGTCTGAATGCAAGAAGAACAGTTCTAGTATATGTATTTTATTCTTACTCATATGTTCATCTCAGGGTACATAGAGACTTGAGGATACTCACAGGTTTAGAAATGCTAGTTACCCACAGAACCGACATCACTTTGCCTCAAACTGGGCATGTTCTTTTTTTTTTTTAAGTTGTTTTTTGAAAATTTTTTTGTTTAGTTTCCCTTTTGTTGCCCTTGTTGGTTTAGTTTTTTATTTTTTATTGTTGTTGCAGTTATTATTATTGTTATTGATGTCATTGTTGTCAGATAGGACAGAGAGAAATGGAGAGAAGAGGGGAAGACAGAGAGGGGGGAGAGAAAGAAACCTGTAGACCTGCTTCACCACCTGTGAAGGGACTCCCCTGCAGGTGGGGAGCCAGGGGCTCAAACCCGGATCCTTAAGCCGGTCCTTGCACTTCGCGCCATGTGATGTTTTTCTTTAAGACTATACTCATCCAAGCATAGCATCCTTGGGGCTGCATGGTGGAGCACCTGATTGAATGCACATGTTAACTCATCCAAGCACAACATCCAAACTTTTCTGCACTTAAACTCTGGTGGGTTTATGTATTTATTTATTTATTTATTTATTTTACTGAGAAATGGAAAATATTTGGAAGAAAAAAATATCAGATTATACTACTCCAAAATATACCACTTTGGTATGTTTTGTAAGGATAACTTTGAGCTGAAAAAAAAAGGCAAAGATTTTTCTGTTTTCTTCCTACCTACTTGCCTAAAAGTAAGGCATTCATTTCTCCTGGTGAAGATGTGCCACACCGTCCTCCATACTGGAAGAGAAAAAAACAACCTCATCACTGGAGATGTAAAGAATATCTAAATAAATTTGAATTTATTATTATTTTTTTACCAGAACACTGCTCAGCTTTGGTTTATGGTAGTGTAGAGGACTGAGCCTGAGACTTTGGAGCCTCAGACATGATAATCTGTTAGCATAATCATTATGCTATCTACCTAGCCCCACATAAACACATTTTATTTAAAAAGATTTTCAAATATTTTATTTATTTATTGGGTAGAAGCAAAAAGAAATTGAGAGGGAAGCAGGAGAGAGAGAGAGAGAAAGAGAAAGAGAGTGAAAGAAAGAAAGAAAGAAAGAAAGAAAGAAAGAAAGAAAGAAAGAAAGAAAGAAAGAAAGAAAGACCTATACATAGGCTTCACTACTTATGAAGTTTTCCCCCTGCAGGTAGGAACCAGGGGCTTGAATGCAAGTTCTTGATTATTATAACGTGTGTTTTTACTAGGTATACTATCACCTGGCCCCTGTTTAAAAAGTCTTTATTCTACTATTAGTTTTCCTCATATATTTTCCTTATAATAACTTGCCAGCCCCAGAAGTCCAAATTCAGTCTTTAATTTCTTGAAGAGTTGTTTCATTTCTTATCAACCTTTTTTCTCCTTTTAATTTGATGTCAAAGTGTGGCCATTTTGTCTTCTATTTCTGATGTCCTGTCTTCTACTTGGGTAAGTCTACTTAGTTGACTTGCTAATTGAGACTGGAATGCATTCAAAGTGTCCTTCACATTCTGTGACTCTGTTTACAAGTTCTTCGTTTTACTATCCAGTGACTCTTAGAAGCTATGGATTTCTTTATTAATTCATTTCTCAACTTTAAATTGAAAGTTTAGTATTTCTTAAAATTTCCTAATACTATAGTTCCTAAAATCTTACCCTGAGAGTTCCACTGACTCTACATCATATGATATCTGACTCTCATTTTTGCTGTCTAAAATCAGCACCTTTCCAGTTTTACCTAATTTTTGTTCTTGTTGTTGTTATTGTTGTTGTTGCTGGCTAGAAGGTGACACTAGGTTCTACTTTGTATGTGAACCGCAGGGAGAGGGGAGGAGTTCTGAAGAAGTTGCATGATATTATGATGTCTTATGACCCTTAAGCAGAGCCCTAGTCTGGGGGAGAGGGAGGGTATGAGTATATCAGATCTTCACTTTCCAAACTGGTTCTTGAAAGTGGGAATTCAAAGTCACTTTTTTTTTTTTTTTGCCTCCAGGGTTATTGCTGGGCCTCAGTGCCTGCACTATGAATACACTGCTCCTGGAGGCCATTTTCTCTATTTTGTTGTTGTTGTTATTGCTGTTGTTGTTGTTGTTGGACTGGACAGAGAGAAATAAAGAGAGGAGAAGAAAGAGGGGGGAAAGAAAGACACTTGCAGACCTGCTTCACCAGGTCTGTGAATCGACCTCCCCTGCAGGTGGGGAGTGGGAGCTCAAACAGGGATCTTTATGATCTTTATGCTGGTCCTTGAGCTTTGTGCCATGTGTGCTTAACTCAGCATGCTATCACCCAGCCCCCTCAAAGTCACTTTTATCACATATATGGAAGTCTGATCCTGTTCACTAGGTTCTGTATAGCAGCAGGTATATCTTAGAGTTTGGTAGGCTTAAGACTATACTTTTAGGGATCATTTTTATAGTTCTTTACTAGAGTTTGGTAGGCTTACCTGCAGCCACAAGGGTACAATCAGTGTTTAGTTGGCCCTCTGGAGTTCACTCAAGAACATGTGGCCTCTATAGCTTTAAACAGCCATTCTGAGCTTCTTTTCTTGAGCCATTTGGTTCCTGAGTGGTTCACATGGGTCCTTTAAGTCTGCCACATGGATTTAAAGCAATTTCAAATACAGTGCCCACCAGCTACACAATGCCATGTGTCTTCTTGAATCTTTCCCTCCCCTCCTGCCCTCACTTCTGATAGTGATGTTCCTTTCTTTAACAGAAATCCCATCAGTTCTCTGATGAGACTTACTGAGATATTTTGTTCTAATGTTTGTTTTCTGCAGGAGAGCAAATCTCTGGAACCTAAGTTACCATAGCTCCACCCCTAGAAGCCCATTTATTTATGAGCGAGAAGAAGAGAGAGTACCAGAGTATCACTCTGACACATGCAATGCTCAGGATTGAACCTGGGACCCACCCCTGGTCACTAACTTTTCAATTTTGAATTTGTTATTTCATGCTTTTTATTTAACTTTCTTTTAATTTTTATTTTTATGCATGTATGTATGTATTACCGGAGCAGTGCAGAATGGTGGTGCAGGGGATTGAACCTGAGACCTTTGGTACCTCAGGCACGGGAGTCTTTTACATAATCATTATATACTGCCTCCCTAGCTCTCAGCTTTTTTTCTTAATTGCTTAATGTATTGGCACTGCCTTTTCTCTTAAGTTTTCCATTGCAGACTGTCTTTTCACCTTCAGATGTCAGGCATATACTGAGAAGAGTACTACAGAAATTCCGTGCTTCATTGTAGCAGTTATAAGGCACGGATGATACAGCCACAACTTTTCAGTCACAAATGAAGCATTAGGCCCAGGAGAGTGGTGCTCAGTGCAACTTTGAGTAATAAGCTTTCTAAATACAATGCTCTTGCACATAGGCTGGGTTAGGCTACGCCTGTTGAATGGTGTTTTTAAAGTTCTATTACTCAAGCCACAGCCCTCAATGGAGAAACACACCTGCATCACCTTTTACATTGTCTGAGGAGCCAGGACACCTGGTTTCCATATTGTTTGTGAGACAATTGCTCCTACTCTGAGATCAGTGGAAACTAAACATAATTATCACAACTTGGTTTTAGATTTATTACAAAGAATCTAATTATTTCTCTGTAATTTAAACTGGTCCACAGAATCAGATAATTCCTGTATTTATTAAATTCTATATAGCTTACTTTTGTTCTATTTGCACTTAGTAAAACCAGTGATCAAAGATTTGTAAGAATAAAAAAGAAACCTGACTTGCATCTAATATGAAAAACTTTCCTTCTCTTTAGAGAATTCAAATTTTGTAGAGAATGGGAGAGTGTATAAATTCATTTGCAGAGAGCACTATATGAGAAGCATGGAACTTACACTTATATATGTTTCAAAATACACGACTTGTTTTAAAGGGAAATGCAGTGTAGATCCACTTTAATATTCTTCAGAACTTAGAAAATTAAAAGTTGCTTCATAGATGGTTGAAACCTAGATGATTTCTAAAATAATCAAAATAAGATATAAACAAAAAAATAGGATGTAAACAAAAAGTTGCTTAACAAACTAATAGTAGTTAAAACTGTGATATTGGAACAAAAATGGACATATGGACCAATGCAACAGGATAGAAAGCCCAGAACTAAAGCCACATGTGTATAGACATATTACATGCCATAAAGGGACCAAAACTACACGTTGGGGGGGGGGGAGAAAGTCTTTAACAAATGTTGGGTGAATTGGACAACCAAGTGTAGAAAACTGAAACTAGACCACCATCTAAGACCATGCACCTAATTTAATTCAAAAATGGATTAAAAATATGAGCATTAGACCTGAAACTATAAAATGCAAATTATTAAATACATTGCTGAAACTATTTAGGACCTTAACATTATAGACATATTTGGAAACTCCAACCCATGGGCAAGGGGAACTAAAGCAAGAAGCAGAAAATGAGACTATGTCAGATTGAAAAGCTTCTTATATCAAAAGAAAATTCCATAAGGACAAACAGGAAGCCCAGCAAATGAGTAAATATATTTGCACACTACACTTCAGACAAGAGGCTGATATCAAACATCGATAAAGAACTCATACAGCTCAACAAAAAGAATGGTCCAACAAAAAGTGGGAAGAGAAAAAAATTTTAAGTAGGCAGAAGATATGAATAGGCAGTGTTCATTTGCATATAGCCCATATGCAAATGCAGAAATTCTCCAATTCACTCATCATGAGAAAAATGAAAATTAAAACCACACTGATATTCCACCTCACACTTGTGAGAGTGAGCTTCATCAATAAAACAAGAGAAGCGTTGGAGAGGATGTGGAGAGAGGAATTCTACTACACTGCTGTTGAGAGTGCAAATTGGTTCAGCCATTTCAGAGAACAGTATGGAGAATCCTTAAACAAATACAAATGGAAATATTTTATGATCCAGCAATTCCACTCCTAGGAACATACTTCAAAGATATAATAACATTGATTCGAAGGGTTATATTCATCACCATGGTTATAACAACTTTATTCACAATAGCAAAAAGTAGGAAACAACCATAATGTCCTTTGACAAATGACTGGATAAAAAAGTTATGAGACATATACTCAGTGGAGTAATATTCAGCAATGAAAAGGTGATATTGTGTCCTTAGGAATAAAGTAGATGGAATTGGAGATTATGTTTAGTGAAACAAGTAAAGAGGTAAAGGATGGCCACCAGGTTCCAGATGCTAACATGATGCCAACTGGACTTCCCTGGGCAGACAATCCCGCCAGTGTGTCCTGGAGCCCTGCTTTCCCAGAGCCTCACCCTACTAGGGAAAGAGAGTGACAGGCTGGGAGTATGGATCAAACTGCCAACACCCATGTTCAGCAAGTAAGCAATTATAGAAGCCAGACCTTCCACCTTCTGCACCCCCTAATGACCCTGGGTCCATACTCCCAGACGGATAAAGAATAGGAAAGCTATCAATCAGGGGAGGGGATGGGATATGGAGTTCTGGTGGTGGGAATTGTGTGGAGTTGTACCCCTCTTATCATATGGTTTTTGTCAGGGTTCCTTTTTATAAATAAATTTTTTAAAGGTAAAGGACAAGTACAGAATCGTTTCAGTCATATGCAGAATATAGAGAACTGAACATACAAATGTAAAAAAAAAAGTGAATATATATCTCAGACTTTAAGAGAACTAGAGTGGTGGGGGGAAGAACTGTATTTTAAATCATTAGCCCCCCATTAACTATTTTTTAAAGTTATCTATTGCTACCAAGATTTAAATCTTTTTTCCAAACTAAACTTGCCAAGGTAGAGGAGCCCTCTATAGTGAAGAAGAGATGAATAAAGGGGTAAGTGTGTTGAACAGTCCCAAGACTTCTGTGGCTATCTGATCCTTTGGTAATGATAATGAAGTACAAGAAACTGGTCAGAAGGCAAAAAATAGCAATGCTTGCTTATCATGTTACTATATTCTTTCTACAAACAATGCAGTGCAAAGGTTCAGGGAGAGTGACAAATCTGTCCTGAAGCATTTTTTATAGCTTTGAAAAATCAAGAGAAGAGACTTTCTTTTATCCTTATTTCTAACCTTAAAGTTCAGGTCCTTTGTCTTTCTCAAGATTAGCATGCACTGAGTACATCCTGAGGAAAGGGTGCAGTACATTTTCTGCAAATACTGTCTAGCGGATGTGAGCGCTCTCCCTTGCATTAGGCTATCAGAGGAAGGGGCAGAAAAGGGGGAGAGTTCAGTCCTCTCAGTCTGGAGCAAATGCTGCCATAAGGTCTTTATGCCAATTCCATAAGGAAGAAGGCACTATTCATGCTGATGATGGGATTTTTGTCTGACCACATATTATTGTCAGTCAATGGCCAGAGATCCCTGAGAGTTATGAACAGTCCTTCACAATTGCTTCCTAGAATTTTATACTACTAAACAGGCAAGTACACTTCCCCAAAGATACTTAATATGACTTCAAAAAGGACTCCAAAAGCATATATGTTGCTGAACTTTAAACATCATAAAATAATTCATAACCCCCCGAAATAGATAAATATGCTCATCTTCAAGATTTACCTATTGTGTTGATCCCCACATGCATTGATTACTCAAGGATCCTGTATAAAAATAAGATCTCTCACCTATTTGGAAATCCATGCTCTCCCATTTATTTCCCAGTGGTTGGCCTTGTATTCCCATAGGCGGATGTAATTTTTTTTTTTCCCATCAGAGTTGTCACTGGAGTTTGGTGCCTGCTGCAGTATGAATCCACTGCTCCTAGTGGTCTTTTTTTTTTTTTTTCCTTCTTTCTATTTTTTTTTCTTTTTCTTCTCTTTCCCCTTCTCTTCCCCCCTCTTCCTCTTCCTCTCCTCCTCCTCCTTCTTCCTTTATAAAAGCAGAGGGAAATTGAGAGGGAGGTGAAAGATAAAGAGGGAGAGAGAGAGAAAGAGAGATACCAGCAACATTGCTTCACTGAAGCTTCTTTCCTACAAGTGGGAATTAAAGACTTGAACCAGGGTCCTTGCACATGGTAATGTGTGTGCTCTGCTGGTTACAGCACCACCTGACCACTAGCAGACATCTTGATGAGAGTTTTTGTTGGCCCAGCAAGAATCTTCTATACAGACAGTCACTTCCTGGTACAACACAGTCCCACTTCTCCTGCTGTCACAAAAGTAGAGACTACCTCCCTCACACACATCTGACAGTGACACTGCCTATGATCAGAGTTCTCCAGAAAAAAAAGGTTTCCACCCTCTTCTACCATTCACTATTTCTGAGCTGGAAACATGAAAATAAAGTGTATTTATTTTACAGATAAACTGAAACTGTAATTAAGAACTTTTTCCCCCTCCCATATCATGTCCTCAGTGGAGATAGAGGCCAGCTGCTTTTTCCCTATGGTAGGAAACTCCAAAATAATTACCAGAATTTGCAATTATTTTCCTTTGTCCTCAAAAGACTTTTACCTCTTAGATGCTTCTTTATTTCAGAACTGGAGTTCCACTTAGAGATTAGAAGGTCTCTGAAAAACACAGCTAACCTCTTTGTAGCTCAGTTCTCCATCTGGAAGTGGGTGATCTCAAGGTCCCTGAAAACTCTACCTTGTGTTTCAATGATTCCACCAGTTCTTAATCTTCCAAGAAATATTTTTTCTGTGCACTGTTGAAACTTGTTGCACCATACTGGAATGGTAATCATAAGGTGAGACTGGAAAACAATGCTATCTCCCCAGGATTGGAATGGATGAGAGATATGGGTGAGGATTGCAGTGAGGTGTAGGATGGGAAAGTAATCTGAGCACAGAGGTGGCATATCTTTGTTTAACAGGAAAGATTAGGCAAATTCCTGATATTTAATGAATGGTTATCTGTAGTCAGAAATATGACTCTTCTTCCCAGAAGAGTTGCCTATCATTTGTTCAGCAGACGCCTGGAAGTAGTGACGACAATGGTTTGCACAGGCCCTTGGGTGAGTCAGCTGGTATGCAGATGAGCTCAGCAACAGATAATGACAGTGTGAATACTCAGGAACATTCTACTGATGAACATTTCACGTTGTTTGTTTTAAACATCTATGAACAAAATGTCTCTCTAAAATTATACCCTGATGCTCTCATCTGCAGAATCTGAAGTGGGAAACTTAGCTCTGGGAAATCTTAGGGCTGGACACACTCACCACTAATGCACTCACAAAGCAGTTACACGCTTTATATCTTAATTCTTTTTCAGCCACCAGGTTCCAGATGCTACCATGATGCCAACTGGACTCCCTGGGAAGATGAGCCCACCAATGTGTCCTTGAGCTCCACCTCCCCAGACCCCTGCCCCACTAGGGAAAGAGAGAGACAGGCTGGGAGTATGGATCAACCTGCCAATGCCCTGTTCAGAGGGGAAGCAATTACAGAAGCCAGAGCTTCTACCTTCTGCACCCCATAATGACCCTGGGTCCATACTTCTAGAGGGATAAAGAATAGGAAAGCTATCAATCATGGGAGGGGATGGGATACGTAGTTCTGGTGATGGGAATTGTGTGGAGTTGTATCCCTCTTATCCTATGGTTTAGTCAATGTTTCCTTTTTATAAATAAAAAAATTTTTAAATAAGGATCCAGAAATAGCCAAGAGACAAATAAATGTAAATCCAAGCACCATGAGCTTTGAGTGTTCCTCATTTTAAAATCTGGATGCAGGCTAAGAGAATGTTCAGTATTGATGGTCTGGGGAAGGTGAATTATCCCTAAAGTCTTCTCACCCACAGGGTACAGATAAGAAAGAATGAGTTGGAGAGTAAGGGCAGGATATCTCATGGGGATAGACTGCTAGGACCCCTGTTAGTCAACAAGTTGGCAATGTTTGGAACAGCCAGGGAATCTTCCTTTGATCTGATCTAAAGCAAATTTCCCAACTGGGTTGGGCGTTCTAAGACACTGGATGATCTCATATTTTTTCAGGCAGTTAGCCAGGGGTCAAGGAACTAAACACCTGATAAACCTTTGGAGTGCATGGAGTACATCTTCCTGTCGGCTTTATGGTGGGGTGATCTCCAGAAGAAAGGAAACCGACCGGTTCTTTCTCACTTGCTCAAGGGACGAAAAACGAAGTAAAGATACCGGGGAGACTGAAGCGTGCTCAGATCTTGTTTATTAGCAGGTGGGCAAAAGTTTAAATAGAAAACCAAACAAAGAACATATTTCAAACATGTCAGGTATTACAGGCTTCTTAAAGGTCACCTTGCCCGTATGGTAAGGGGCTGGTATGACAGGAATTGATGAGATACGAGACAGTTATTCTCCATGATGCAAGCAACTTAATTATCCAAAGGTATTTGAGAGAAGCATAGGGGTTAAACCAGTAGGGTGAGACAAAGATAAGATGGATATCAAAAGGCCATATAGTTTGGAATTTCTCTTGTCTGGGGTCTGAGGTGTATGACGGAGTGTGTGATAAGGTGTGTTCTCCTCTGTGATCAGAAGGTGAGGTGAACTTTGCGTAAGTAAATCTTAAAGTAGGCGGCCATGTGGCCTGCAGTTAATGGGAAGAAGTATTGAGGTTTCTGTGGGCTTGAGAGTCAAGAAGGGAAGAACGTAGTCTGAGAGATGGTTTCTCCCCTTTGCTCACCTTGGTTGAGAGAGACTAACAAGAGGGTATCTTCTCAGACCTCCATCCAAGGATGGGAGTGTTCTCCCTAAGCTCTATCAAGCTTACACATAGCCCCAACATCTTCCCATTTCCCATTTGGCTGAAAAACAGCATCACTTGGAGTTTTTTTTAATGCATCTATCATTATTTATAAGAGGCATACTAAAAATAGATCAACTTGGAGTGTCAAATAATACAAATAGAAGTGTCTTCACTGTGCTCAACATCTCTCACCATTCTTAGCTCTCCTTCCTAGGAGTAATCTTTTTTTTTTATTTTTTAATAGTTTATTTTTCATTAGTGAATTAATATTTTATTTACAAGACTGAAAGGGGTGTAATTGTAATAGGAGTATAATTCCATACAGTTTCCACCACTAGAGTTCTGTGCCCCATCCTGTCTACTGGAAACTTCCCTATTTTTTATTCCCCTAGGAATATGGACCAGAATTCTTTTTGGGGTGCAGAAAGTGGAAGTTCTAACTTCTGTAATTGCTTCTCCATTGGACATAGTCATTGGCAGGTTGATCCATACCATTTGTCTGTTTTTATCTTTACCTAGTTGGAGAGATGATGTTCTAAGCAGTGGTGAAGTTGTCTTCCCGGAGAAGTCAGGATGGAATCATAGTTGCATCTACAACTTGGTGGCTGAAATGAGGTAAGATGGAAACCAGGACAAAAAAGTTTAATTAACAGGAAGCATAAAGTAGGAATAGAAAAGATGAAAGTAGGAACCTTAGGGTAGAAGAAAGCTAGGAAGTCTATTTTAGGAATGTTCCTAGGAGTCTTATCTTTCCTTGGGCTAGATAGGTAACATGGGGGTGGACCAGAAATATTTTCTGGAAAGACGGTGTCAGAGCTGAGAGTAGAACTAGGAAGCAGGATTAGGGCAGAAAGTTGCACGCAAACTTGAAGAAGATATATAAATGCAATTAATTGCTTCTACAATGATCTAACCTAGGGCCCTTATCCATTCACATTTATAACAGGAGCCTATACAGCCTGAGTCCCTGTCAGACTGATCTCATAGTCCATAGTCACAGCTGGGAACATTCTAGGCTGCATTCATTTCAGAGCTAGTCTTCCTCGAGTGGCAGAGAAGGATGACACAACGTCCATTCGGAGAGTGGGTCAGTCCCTACCATTGCTATTTCATAGTGAGGGTGTGATGGGTTCCTCAGGGGAATGGGCCAGCCTGGCTCCCACTTCACTGTCTGATGCGCTGGCCACAGGAGACAGATGGAGAGGGGGGAATCTTGGGCCAGCAGCGAGCTGAGCTCCCTGAGCTGTCTTACAGCACACTGTGGCAGCGAATGGTACAACAAACCACCTCAGGGCACCGTGGCAGTGGATGGAACACTTTATTGTTTCTGTTACAAGTTTATAAAGGGGTTAGCTGTGCAGGGGAAGGCAGCCAAGCCAACCAATGAGACTAATATCTTATAAGGAAAGAGAGAGCAAGACAAAGGGAAGGTATGGAGGGTGATGGAGGAACAGGAAATAGAAACTTAAAGAAGGTGAAGCCTACCAGAGGTGGGGGGGGTTGAGGTATTGTGGTGAGACTGATAGGCTGGTTGGAATTCCCCATACTCCAGCCCATCTTGCTTGACCACAACAGCTGGCATGCCAGTGGGAGACTGACAGACAGACTTCTGGGGTGTCAACTGTCCATGCTCAACCTTGCACAAGACCCACAATGGTGCAGTACTGAAGAAGCCTACAAAAGGGCTTATAATGATATTATATATATATATATATATATATATATATATATATATATATATATATATATATATGTTGTTTTTTTTGCCTCCGGGGTTATTGCTGGGACTAGGTGCCTGCACCACGAATCCACCACTCCTTTTTTTTGCCCTTGTGTTATTGTTGCTTTGGTTATTATTGTTGTTGTTATTGATATCATTATTGTTGGATAGGACAGAAAGAAATGGAGAGAGGAGAGGTAGACAGAAGGGGAGAGAAAGATAGACACCTGCAGACCTGCTTCACCGATTGTGAAGTGCCCCCCCCCCCCTGCAAGTGGGAAGCCTGGGGCTCGAACCAGAATCCTGAAGCCGGTCCTTGCACTTCGTGCCATGTGCGCTTAACCCTCTCCTCTGTGTGCTACCGCCCGGCCCTTTATAATGATATTTCTAATGATTGTGACCAGTGATGGTAGAAGTATATATCAGAGCAAATATATCAGAGATCTAGTCCCATATTATCTATGGAGGAATCCAAGGATTCCCTCTGCAGGACCCAGGTGATGGAGTTGCCTGATAGTGGCCAAAATCATCACCATTAAGTGAAGCAGTTTTTTGCCCTTATCTAGCTTTGGTAGTCACTTCTTTATCGGACAAGCTTGGACTTTCTTCCAACTGTTAAAGTGTTGAGTGTCCTTTCTTGAATCCAAACCAATATTAGGTTTATAGGATCTGGCCTCAAGTTAGGGAGACAATAGAACAGATGCTACAGATGCTGGGCAGATGACCCCAAACAATGTGTCCTGGAGCCCCATTTCCCAGAGCCCTGCCCCACTAGGCAAAGAGAGAGACAGGCTGGGAGTATGGATATACCTGCCAATGCCCATATTCAGCGGGGAAGCAATTACAGAAGCCAGACCTTCCACCTTCTGCACAAAATGACCCTGGGTCCATACTCCCAGAGAGATAAAGAATAGGAAAGCTATCAGGGGAGAGGATGGGATATGGAGTTCTGGTGGTGGGAATTGTGTGGAGTTTTACCCCTCTTATTCTTTAGTTTTTGTCAGTGTTTCCTTTTTATAATAAAATTTTTTTTAAAGAACTAGGTTTTTAGTGGGGTCTTAATTAGCTTCAAGTTTTTTTTTTTTCAGGTAAGAATTTGAATATCTAAGAAAAAAATCAATGGGGGTTATTGCCCAGGCTCTGTGGTACCAGCACTAGGAATCCACTACTCCTGGAGGCCATTTTTTTCCATTTTATTGGGTAGTACAGAAATAAATTGAGAGAGGAGAGGAAGATAGAGGGAGGGAGAGGAAGATAGACACCTACTGACCTGCTTCACTTGTAAAATGACCCCGTGCAGATGGGGAGCCCGGGGCTTGAACCGGGGATTCTTGCGTGGGTCCTTATGCTTGGTACTATGTGTACTTAACCCGTGCGCTACCACCCATCCCCCATATGCTGAATATTTTCCTTCTGAAAATCTTTTCTTTTTACTTCAGGGATGTAATCTTCAATTATATATGTGATTATTTGTTATTGTTTCCTCATCTTAGCTTAGCCCTAATAGTAGCTTCCTAGATCAGTACTATATGTCAGCTTTACATTTCCCTTTGTCTTTCTTCACATTCTAAACTATTGTCT
This sequence comes from Erinaceus europaeus, assembly GCF_950295315.1. Classification (NCBI taxonomy): domain Eukaryota; kingdom Metazoa; phylum Chordata; class Mammalia; order Eulipotyphla; family Erinaceidae; genus Erinaceus; species Erinaceus europaeus. The sequence goes on along the minus strand of NC_080165.1, from coordinate 116,209,579 downwards.
CAGTTTTACCTTTCAGATTTTCAATTTGCTTTTCAGCCATACAAATGATACAGTCTGACTGATTTTTGTTTAAGTTTAGCTGGGAAAACAGTGTTAAATTTCTGAGTCTCTTTCAGGTTTCTTCCTTTTTTCTTTGTCATAGTATTTCGTTATTATTTATGAACATAGTATCCTTTCAAAGGTATCTGAGCAGTTTAATTTTAAATGTCTTTCTCTTATGTCTTTCTTGCTATATAGGTAGCTGCTCTTTCACAGATCTTGATACTTCTATTTGACAAAATATTTTATGACCCTTGACTGATGATTAATATTTTTTTAAAAAGCACATTGGTTAATATTTATAGATATTAAATATAGATATTATAGATACTATCCTGGGAAATGTTGCTTATTTCAATTTGAAAGAATAGTTTATGAAATAAGATTCTTCACTAAATGGGACACTAACTTTACATTGTGACTTGGGTCAGAGACCAATATTCTTTTCAGGATACATAGAAATTTCATCTTTACCCATATTCTTATCAAAGCACTAAGGATTTTATCTCAAGTGTAAAATTCTTTAGTGTATTTAACATCTAGGTGAAGCTGCCTTTATCTTTTTTTTTTTAAGATTTTATTTATTTATGAAAAAGGTAAGAGGAGATAGTAAGAATCAGACATCACTTTGGCACTTGTGCTGCTGGGGATCGAACTCAGGACCTCATGCTTGAGAGTCTAAAGATTTATCTCTGCATCACCTCCCAGACTACTGAAGCTACCTTTCACTTGCATTTCATCCATGTTGCATGTGAAGGGCCCCAGTTCTCAGGCTCTATACCAAATTTCTCATCAGCCCTTCTCAGGAAGGTCTTCCATTCTCCTGTTTAAGTACTTCCTTTGGGGTGGGGGTAGATAGCATAACGATTATGCAAAGACACTCTCATGGCTGAGGCTCCAAAGGGCCAGGTTCAGTCCTCCACACCCCCATAAACTGGAGCTGAACAGTGCTCTGGTAAAAAAAAAATGCTTAAGTAGTTCTTTTGTCTCTAGAAGAGGTATATCTGGGAAGTAAAGGAAGATTTATCTGAGCTGGTTATTTCACAGTGTTTTCTAATTCTTTGCCACTCAAAATGTAATCTAACCCCATGCTAGACTTTCTAAATCTGAGTCTGCATTGTAACAAGAATCCTGGATAATTCAGAAGCACATCTGTTGTTAAAATTCAGCGGCTCCAGCTGGCCGGGCTAGCTTCACAGGCGGGTAACAGAGGCGACCAGAGACATACGGCTGGCCTGGGAAGCTGTATTTCTGTATTTAGGATCAACGATTTATAAACTAAGACAAACTAATCACCAAACAGAACTCTCTTGCCTCCTTCCCCCGCAGCAGCGTCAAGCACTCTGGAACTCTGGAACTCTGGCGGGGTTCCTTGGGGCGGGGGAACTAAATGATCACAGTAAACTAAATGATCACAGTATCAGGGGTGTGGGGTGAACAGAAACCTATAACATACAGGCATTTTTTTTTTTAAAAGAAGCTGTCACAAACATGGAGAAACATGTAAGCAAGTAACAAGAACCAGTGTGCTGCCAAGGGAAGGCCTGAGGGGGCCATTTTTTTGCCTCTGTGGGCAAAACTTTATCAGCTTAAAAAAAACATTTCCTGCCTCTGGGGGGCGTACTTGCCTCGACAGGCATTTGTATGGGGGTGGGGAACAGCCTAGAGTCCCAAAGGCAGCTGGCTGCAATTTACTTACTATGAAACAAAACTTGTTATTAGCATAACCACAGCACAATCTAAAATTTCTAATAGAGAAAGAATTTGAGACTTTTACATATCAACAACATCTTTTTAACCTTTTGTTACACCCATTCAGGATGGAGACACACCCTAGGTGTGCGCAGGAAAGGAAACCTCAGGCATGAGAATAATTAGCATAGTCATTGTGTAATCTACCATTTCTAATAGAGAAGGTAATCGAGAGTTTTACATATCAACAAGTCTATTTAACCTTTTGTTATACCCATTCAAGATGGAGACACACCCTAGGTGTGCGCAGGTCTTGTTTAGACCAACATAGTTAAAATATATTGATTGTTAACTAATTTTTACCTCAGACTTTAAATGTAAGTTAATTTTATCTTTATGAGAATTACATTGAAAACCTTTTTCAGACTTTAAATGTAAGTTAATTTTATCTTTATGAGAATTACATTGAAAACCTTTTTCACTTAACTTTGCCTAGTAAGAATTCAACCTTAAAGTTACTGTTTACCAAACTTTAAACACACACATAAACATGGTCATTAATACACAAGGAGAGAAACCTTTGTTACGAAGACATGTCATTTTAAACACGAATTTAGATGTGTACTGTCTTAGTTGTTTGGGGGGGATCACCATCCGGAGGTGGCCTCCTGCACAGCTCCACTTCTAGGAATTGCAGGTTGCAATCTCTGGATGAATCTCTGCGTATTCTAGCTTGTCTGTCTTCAGACCCAAGCTGGAGATCTCGGCCAGGGTGCCCAGTTTTGGTAGGGAGCCCAGGAGGTCCAGGAGGTCTGGGATCTGTATAGAATTCATAGCCTGAGGGCGGGTGGGCCAGCCTTGTAGAAGGCGCAGGCTGAGGTGCCCTGGGGTGGCGGCCATGGTAGGCTGCCACGGCCCTGCCCCATGGCCCTGCCATGTCTGCTGTCCTGCTCGCAGTGGCCGAGCAGCGTGGAGGGGATCACGCATCCAGTGTCCTGCGCCACATGGTGGAGAGCCGGCTTTTGTGGGCTGGCCTGCGTGTTGGCATTGGGCTCCAGCGTGTTGGCATCGGGCTCCAGTGTGTTGGCATCGAGCTCCAGTGTGTAGGCATCAGGCTCCTGCGTGTTGGCATCAGGCTCCTGTGTGGTGGCATCGGGCTCCTGCGTGCTGGCGTCGGCCTCCTGCGGGCTGCGGGGCTGAGGGGCTGCGGGCGCGGTGTGCGGGGTTGTCTGGGCGCAGCCAGCTGGCTGGCTGCTCCACCAGGTGGAAAAGGCAGCTCCATGCCTCGCCTCTTGCCCGCTGGTTCTTCCCGACTCCGCTGGCTGTTCTGAGTGTGCCCAAGTGAGTGGAAACCACAGAGTGGTCCAGAGATAAATGTTCCAGAAACAGCAAAACAGTCTTGTGAAGAAAGAGCAGAGGCCTTTGGAGATCTCTTCACAAGCAGAAGAGAAGGCCATAGTACATAGGTAGCCAAATTGTCTTCACTTATCTGAGAGATGCGCAGGTCAGCCCCACGTTGGGTGCCATTTGTTGTTAAAATTCGGCAGCTCCAGCTGGCCAGGCTAGCTTCACAGGTGGGTAACAGAGATTACCAGAGACATACGGGTGGGCCGGGAAGCTGTATTTCTTTATTTAGGATCAACGATTTATAAACTAAGACAAACTAATCACCAAACAGAACTCTCTTTCCTCCTTCCCCCGCAGTGGCGCCAAGCACTCTGGAACTCTGGAACTCTGGAACTCTGGCGGGGTTCCTTGGGGCGGGGACAAGCGGGCCCACGAAAATTCGAAAATTAGCAGGACTGAACCAATTTTCTTGGCAGGGGGAGAGCATACAACACACATCAAAAACTGAGAAGTGCTATGTTTTAATAGTTCTGATTCCTGCCCTTCAAGTACTACTTTCCATCCTTCCACCTCTAAGCCTTGAACGTCACAATGTCAGGGGCCAGTTGATGGCATATGCAGTTGAGTATACATGTTGTCAAGCACAAGGACCTAGGTTCATAGTCCTGCTCCTCACTTGCAGGGGGAAAAATTCATGAGTGGTGTAGCATGGCTCCAGGGTTCTCTTTTATCTCTTCTTGCACTCTCAGTTTCTCTCTAACCTATTAAATAAAAAAAAAGTTTTTAAAGAAAGAAAGAATTGGCCATCAGGAGCAGTGAATTCATTGTGCAAGTACTGAGCCACAGCAACAACCCTGGTGGCAAAAAAAAATGGTATTAAGCCATGCAAAACTGTAAAAGGATTTCTTACTTAAGAAATAGTATGGGGCGGGGAGATAGCATAATAGTTATGCAAACAGACTTTCATGCCTGAGGCTCCTAAATCCCAGGTTGAATACTCCGCACCACCATAAGCCAGAGCTGAGCAGTGCTCTGGTGTTTCTCTCTATCTCTCTCCCTCTGTTTCTCTCTCTCTGAATTTCTCTCAAAAATAAAGTAAATGAAATATTTTTTTAAAAAAAAAATAGTATGAGTGGTTGGGAGGTGGCACAGTGGATAAAATTTGGACTCTCAAGCATGAGGTCCTGAGTTCAATCCCCAGCAGCAAATGTACTAGAATGATATTTGGATCTTTCTCTCCTCCTATTTTTTTCATGAATAAATAAATAAAATCTTAAAAGGAAAGGAAGGAAGAATGTAAGACAACCAATTCATTAGAAATAAAACTTGTTATGTATTATTGGGACCCTGTGTTATGTCCTTCCTTTTTTTTTCTTGGTGGGGGTGGGGTATGGGAGTTTCAAATTGGGATTTCATTACTCTGAGTTGACTTTTTCAGAAAGAGACAAGGAAGTGGGAATTGGGCATGGAGAAACCACAACACCACAGCTTCCTTCAATGCTGTGGGGTGTGTGCTTTAACCTGAGCCTCAGACATGACAAAGCAGTGTACAACCCAAGTGGGCTACTTTGCCAATTTGTGTTCCCTGACTTCTTCATTTTTAGTTCTGAATCCTGTGTGGCAAGGCTTCCAGCAAACCCACTGAAGAGAGACACAGTTCTCATGGGACTTTGTCATGACTGTAACACCCAAATAGCATCATTCACTGATGTAGGACCAAGACAGTATGAGATAGCCTAGAAGTGATAGCCTTAGAAGATAATGATGGCCTAGGAGATAGCCTTGGAACTAAGCTCAGTCATTCAGAAAGAAACAAGGACAGGTCCAACACTAGTGTTAAGACATAGCCACCGATTATAATGACTGAGAACTAGGGTGAAGATAATAGCATATGGTTATGCTTTCAAGTATTAACAAGACTCCCTTATGAGCCCAGAAGGAGCTTCTGGAAACCCGAAGAGATGTCTGTCAGCAGGAAGCAGATGCCTCCATAAAGCAGAATTAGAGCCAGGACAAGAGCAGGGCTGACTCCAAGTATTTTAGGGAGGCAGCATCTAGGCAGAAGGCAAGTGTGGGGGAGATGGATATTTAGACATAGGGAGGATAAAGGGGTAAGTTTCTGGAATTTAGAATGAAGATAGGATTTACGTCTCAGAAATATGGATGAGCTTAGGCTAGACCGATTACAAGAGTGAAGATGAAAATTCCTAGAAATTGGCACTGCTCAAATTCCTCCTGTAGACACTCAGAATTGTTTCTAAGCTAAATTGATGAAGGTCAACAGACTTCAGCAGAGGAAGGAGGGTAGAAAATGACTGAGCAAGGAGGGAAAGTAGAAGCTAGGATTCAGGTATGCTCTAATATCATTACTTGATCTCAAAGGGATTTATTATTTTCCAGTATTTACAAACGAGTCAATAATTACACACCTAGTTATCAAGACTCTTTTGTCTCTTTGACCTGATATCCCTGCACCATTCAATAAACCCTTTAGAGGGGTGGGTGTAGATAGCATAACGGCTATGCAAAGAGACTCTCATGCCTGAGGCTCCAATACCCTCCTGCCCCCACCACCATAAACCAGAGCTGAGCAATGCTCTGGAAATAAATAAATAAATGCCTCAAAGTACCAGGAAAATGTGGTTTTATTCCTAGAAATTGTTTTGAGCACCTTTAACATGCCTGGCACCATGTTGTGAATTGAAACTTTAGAGCAGAGTAATACCTGCTTTGACCTACAATAGTTCCTGTCTAATACCACTCTTTTTTTTTTCTATTTTAAAAACTAATTTTATTTATTTTTTTAAATTTCTTTATTGGGGATTAATGTTTTACATTCAATAGTAAATACAATAGTTTGTACATGCATAACATTTTCCAGTTTTCCATATAACAATACAACCCCTCTAGGTCCTCTGTCATTCTTTTTGGAGCTGTATTCTGCCCACCCACTCACCCCAGAGTCTTTTACTTTGGTGCAGTACAGCAATTCCAGTTCAGGTTCTACTTGTGTTTTCTCTTCTGACCTTGTTTTTCAACTTCTGCCTGACAGTGAGATCATCCCATATTCATCCTTCAGTTTCTGACTTATTTCACTTAACAGGAATTTTTCAAGGTCCATCCAAAATCACCTGAAAACGGTGAAGTCAATGTTTTTAATAGCTCAGTAGTATTCCATTGTGTATATAAATCACAACTTGCTCAGTCACTCATCTGTTTTTGGACACCTGGGTTGCTTCCAGGTTTTGGCTATTACAAATTGTGCTGCTAAGAACATATGTGTACACAGATCTTTTTGGATGGGTATGGTGGGTTCCTTAGGATATAGACCCAGGAGAGGAGTTGTAGAATCATAGGGTAGGTCCATTTCTAGCCATCTGAGAGTTCTCCAGATTGTTTTCCACAGAAGGTGGATGAATTTACATTCCTACCAGCAGTGCAGGAGGGTTCCTTTGACCCCACAACCTCTCCAGCATTTGCTGCTGTTACCTTTTCTGATGTATGACATTTTCACAGGAGTAAAGTGGTATCTCATTGTTGTCTTTATTTGCATTTCTCTGACAATCAAAGACTTGGAGCATTTTTTCATGTGTTTCTCGACTTTTTGGATCTCTTCTGTGGTAAATATTCTGTCCATGTCCTCCCCCCATTTTTGGATGGGGTTGTTTGTTTTCTTGTTGTTGAGTTTGGCAAGCTCTTTATATATCTTGTCTGATGTATGGCATGTAAAGATCTTCTCCCATTCTGTGAGAGGTCTCTTGGTTTGGGTAGTGGTTTCTTTTGCTGTGAAGAAGCTTTTTAATTTGATATAGTCCCATAGGTTTGTGCTTGCCTTCGTCTTCTTTGTAATTGGATTCATTTCATTGAAGATGTCTTTAAAATTTATGCAGAAAAGAATTCTGCCAGTATTTTCCTGTAAGCATCTGATAGTTTCTGGTCTACCATTTAAGTCCTCAATCCACTTGAAATTTACATTTGTGTTTGGTGAAATATCGTTGTTCAGTTTCATTCTTCTGCATGTTTCAACCCATTTTTTCCATCACCATTTGTTAAAGAGACTCAGCTTTCCCCATTTAATAGTCTGGACACTGTTGTCAAAGATTAGATGTCCATAGGTGTTGGGGCTTACTTCTGGGCTCTCAATTCTATTCCACTGGTCAGTGTGTCTATTCATCTTCCAGTACCAAGCACTTTCTATGACAATGGTGATATAATACAATTTGAGACCTGACAGTGTGATGCCTCCAATTCTATTCTTTCTTCTCAAGATTGTTTTGGCAATTTTAGGTCTTTTCTGGTTCCAGACAAACATTTGTAGCAATTGTTCTATTCTCCTAAAAAATGTGGTTGGGATCTTGATGGGAATAGCATTAAATTTGTAATATGGCTCTGGGTAGTATATTCATTTTATGATGTTAATTCTTCCAACCCATAAACATGGAATATCTTTCCACTTCTTTGTGTCTTTTTCAATTTCTTTGAGTAGTGACTCATAATTTTCAGTATACTTCTTTGGTTAGGTTTACTCCTAGATATTTTATTGTTTTAGCTGCTATAGTAAAAGGAATTGATTTCTGGATTTCAACTACTTCTAATTTAGTTTTTGCATAGAGGAATGTCACTGACTTTTGAATGTTAATTTTGTAGCCTGACACCTTACTGCATTGCCTGATGATTTCCAAAAACGTCTTGCTGGATTCCTTAGGTTTTCCATGTATACTGTCATGTCATCTGCAAATAGGGAGAGTTTGACTTCTTCTCTTCCAGTCTGTATCCCCTTGATTCCTTTGTCCTGTCTGATTACTATGGTAGGAACTTCCAACACTATGTTGAATAATAATGGTGACAGTGGGCTGCCCTGTCTAGTACTGATCTGAAGGGAAATGCTTCCAATTTTTCACCATTGAGTATGATGTTGACTGAAGGTTTGCTATATATAGTCTTCCCTATCTTGAGGACTTTTCCATCTATTTCCATTTTTTGTAGTGTTTTGCTCATAAAGGGATGTTGTATTTTGTCAAAGGCTTTCTCTGCATCTATTGATATGACCATGTGGTTTTTGGTCTTGTTTTTATTGAGGTGGTGGAACATGTTGATTGATGTAAGTATATTAAACCAAACTTGCATCCTTGGGATAAAACCTACTTAATCATGATAAACAATCTTTTAAATCTACTGCTATATCCAGTTGGCTATAATTTTGTTCAATATTTTAGCATCTACATTCATCAGAGAATGTAGTTTTCTTTTTTGGTTGTGTCCTTGTCTGCTTTAGCTATCAGAGTGATGTTGGGTTCATAGAAGCTGAAAGGGAGTATTCCAGTGTCTTCAATCTTCTGGAAGACTTTTAAAAGTAGAGGAATTAACTCTTCTTTAAAGGTTTTGTAGAATTCATTTGTAAAACCATCTGTTCCAGGACTTTTATTTTTGGGAAGGTTTTTGATAACTGTTTCAATTTCATTAGCTGTGATGGGCCTGTTCATGTTATCTAGCTCCTCTTTATTTAATTTTGGAAGTTTGTAGGTATCTAGGAAATCATCCATTTCTGCAAGGTTTTCTAGCCTGATGGCTTATAGTTGTTCATAGAAATCAGGCATGATAGATTGAATTTCTGTGGTGTCTGTTGTGATATCTCCTCTTTCTTTTACTATCTAATTTATTTGGGTCTGCTCCCTTTTTTGTTTTGTGAATCTGCCTAAAGGTTTGTCAATTTTGTTCACTCTTTCAAAGAATCAACATTTACTTTCATTGATCTTTTGTATGGTTTTCTTATTTTCAATGTTATTTATTTCTACCCTAACTTTAGTGATTTCTGTTCTTCTGATAGCTTTAGGGTTCCTTTGTTCTTCTTCTTCTAGGTCTTTAAGATGTGCAATCAGGCTCTTTGTGCTTTTTCTTGTTTCCTAATGTGTGCTTGTATGGCTATGAACTTTCCTCTCAGTACTGCCTTAGCTGTGTCCCAAATATTTTGATAGCTTGTGTCTTCATTTTCATTGAACTCTTGAAACATTTTGATTTATTCCTTTATTTCCTCTTTGACCCAGTAGTTGTTAAGTAGTGTACTGTTGAGCTTCCACATTTTGGGACTACTAGTAATCTTTTGTTGATTATTAAGTGTTAATTTAATTCCCCTGTGGTCTGAAAAGATGCTTGGGATGATTTCAATGCTCTTGAATTGGCTGATGTTGTCTTTGTGGCCTAACCTATGGTCTATCCTTGAGAATGGCCCATGTGGACTTGAGTAAATGTATATTCCAGTTTCTTGGGATGAATGACTCTGAAAATATCCAATAGTTCTAGTTTATCTATCTCCTCATTTAGCTCCTATGGAATTATGTGAAGGCATGGTAGATCTTAGAGGAACTCTCCCATCCTTGTCATGGAGGTCTGGAAAGACACCCTACTTGTCAGCCTCTCCCTTCCAGGGATGTAGCTAAGAGGGAAAGCTTCCATGACTCAGTTTCCTCTTGTTAGTCTCTCAAAGCTTCACAAAGGCCTGTAACCTCTCACAGTTAACTAATTCCCCTTCTAGCAGATCAAATGGCTGCCTGATTGTAAGTTCATTATAAGTTCACCACCTTTTGATCACACACATAAGCATACTCCATCACAGCCTTACCAGTACCCTGGCAGTGAGACCCCCACACCTTACTTCCTTGTTCTTTGATATCTATGATCTACATCAAGCTCTGCCCTTATCTGCTTCATCTCACCCTGCTGGTTTAGCCACTATGTTTTTCTTAATACCTTTAGATAATCAACATGTCTTGCATCATGGAAACTAACTGCTTTGACCTTTTGGTATCTCATCAATTCTCGTCATTCCTACCCCTCCCCACCATAGGGGCAACTGACCTTTGAAACCCTGTGATTACTGACATATGTGTAAAATGTCCTTTGTTTTACTTGCTATAAAACCTTGTCCTTCTCAGAATAAAGTTGGAAGTTCATACCTGTGTTAGAAAATTGTGCAGATGCGGTCACATCCACCGTGTTGTTCCCTCAGGGTATTTTCAATTCCTGAGAGAGCTGACATTCTATTCCTGGAGTGCCTTGTTCCACCATGTTGTCTCCTCAGGGTATTGTCTATTACTGTGAGAAACCCTATTCCTGGAGTGCCTTGTTTCCTAGCCAATCCTGTCCCGACTTCCACTTCTGGTTTTTATTCTATAAATCCTGCTGCTGCTGTGGGTCCAGTCTGTCTTTTTGCCCCTCTTCACCTCGGCAACTGGAAGCAGAGAAGGGTTGCTGCTCGTAGCAGGAGGCGGCCATTTTGCTAGCTCCACGTGGCCTGAACCACTGCGCTCTCACCCAACTCTGAGGTACCCACATGAATAAAGATTTGTGTTTCCTCTCTGCTCTGATCTCCTCTCTCACCTTCTCATCACAGCCCGACATACCTGAGTTTCCCCTGGCGCCTCTATCTGCATCACACTACCACTAGAATCGGTAGTGGCTTACCTCTGTTGCAAGGCCACCCACATGAGCACCAGCAAGCTCCCTCATGTCTTTATTTTCTGCTTGGATGATCTGTCAAGCTGAGAGAGTGGGTTGCTGAAGTCCCCTACTATGACTGTGTTGTTGTTAATATATTGCTGTGGCTCTTTCAGTAGATGTTTGATGTATTTAGATGGCTTCTCATTGGATGCATAGATGTTAAGACCTCTTGATTGATCCTCTGAACATTAAGTAGTGTCCATCCCTATCTTTTCTAATTTTATTTATTTTAAAATCTATTGTGTCAGATATGAGAATAGCTGTTCCTGCACTTTTTTGTGGGCCATTGGCTTGTATGATAGTTTCCATCCTTTCACTTTGAGTCTGTGATTGTCTTCTGAGTTAGTGGGTTTCCTGTAGAGAGCATATTGTTTGGTTGTGTTTTCTGATCCTTCTTCCTATTCTGTGCCTTTTAATATGTGAATTCAGGCCATTGACATTTATTGATATCAAAACTGAAGATATTTTAATGCCAATTTTGTAGATTTTTAGTGTTCTGATATATGGCATATTTATCATGATCTGACTGTTTATAGAAGACCTTTCAGAACTTCTTTCAGGGCAGGCTTGGTGATACTTGATTCTTTCAACTGTTTCTTGTCTGAGAAGGTTTTTATGCCTCTGACTAGTCTGAATGACAGTCTAGCAGGACACAGTAGTCTTGGTTGAAAGTCTTTCTCATTAAGCATTCCATAGATATCTTGCCATTCTCTTCTGGCCATTCTCTTCTGTTTGTGTGGAGAAGTTTGCTGCTAATCTTATGGGTTTTCCTCTGTAGGTGACTCTTTGTTTTTTTCTTGTAGCCTTCAGGATCCTTTCTTTATCCTTATTCCTTTCCATTCTAAATATGATGTGTCTTGGTGTCCTTAAATCTAGGTTAATTCTGTTTGGGACTCTCTGGGCTTCTTGAACCTTTATGTCTTTGATGTTGTCTAGACTAGGAAGGTTCTCAGCTATTATGTCCTGAAAAATGCTTTCTTCCCTTCCCTCTCTTTTTTCCCCTGGTGAGCCAATAATGCATATATTATTTTTTAAAGTCATCCCATGGGTCTCTGTTGTTGTTTTCAGTATCTCTTAATCTCTTTTTGAGATCTCTTACTTCTTTTTTAGTTGTCTCTAATTCATTCTCGATCTTGCTAATTCTGTCTTCAGCCTCATTTATTTTATTCTCTCTCTCCTCTACTGTTTTCTGGAGTTCATCTATTTTGTTAACCTGTTCTGATACTGTTTTAACTTGTTCAGCTAGTTGTGTTCTTAGCTCAGCTATTTCAGCTTTCAGCTCTCTAATAACCTTGAGATAATAGGTGTTTCAACAAATGAGAGTCTCATTTGTTGTTTCTGCATTTCTGATGACAATTCTTTCAAACCCTTTACTCATTCATGTGATTATTTCCTTAACTAGTTGACCTCATTATTTTGTGCTTCAACCTTTGGGGGGCTTTTAGCTGGACTCCTGTCCTGGTTTATTTCTCCAATATTTCTTCTTGTTGGTTTAGGCATTTTATATAGTATGTTATTAGTTCCCTTTCTCCTACTTTTCAAATTACTGATCACTCTTGCCTGGTTGACTTGTGTCCAAGTAAGGTACTTAAAGGGTTCACAGTTGTGGAAATTGACAGTTGTTTCAATATTATTTTAGTCCCTGAGTTGGAGTAAAGTGCCTTAAAAGCCTCTTTTGGGGAGTTGGGGAGTAGTGCAGTGGGTTAAGCAGACATGGCACGAAGCACAAAGACTGGCATAAGGATCCCAGTTAGAGCCTCCAGCTCCCCACCAGCAGGGGAGTCACTTCACAGGCAGTGAAGCAGGTCTGTATGTGTCTATCTTTCTCTCCCTCTCTCTGTCTTCCCCTCCTCTCTCCATTTCTCTCTGTCCTATCTAACAATGATGACATCAGTAACAACAATAATACTACAATTTTAAAAAAAGGCAACAAAAGGGAAAATAAATAAGTATCAAAAAATAAATAAATAGTAAAAAAAAAGTCTCTTTTGTTCTTTTTCTTCCCTGTAGGATATGGGAGCCTGAGGGCTTTTAAACTATAAGTAGGCTTCTTAGCTTAACCCCTCACTGCTAACCAATAGATAATCCAGTGGTTATGCAAAGAGACTCTCACAGCCCCATTGCTAGGCTACTGAGGTATAGACCTCCTCCTGAGTTTCCTGGTTAGTTCTCTGTTCCCTGGTGTCAGCACACGGCCTCCCCACCACTGCTCCAGATTCTCAGGGCAGTAGCAATGGAGAATCACAGTTGCATTTGGTGAGTCTTAGGGGAGTCCTCTCCTCCCTTCAGCCATCTTTTTGTTGGTGAAACAGACTAGAGGTGGTGCCTCAACCGGTAAACTGACAGACTATTACCAGCCACTTAATCTCTCCCTAGGCTTCTTTCTGTCCACAAGCCACATGTGCTTGCCCTCACTGGTGATTAGGTGGGTTCCTGAAGTCGTTCTAGTCCTGTCTTGTTGCAGTCCCAGGTGGCCTTCTTTGGTATTCCTAGTTGACCCCCTAGTACCACTCTTATGCATTTATTCAAAGGATATGTAAACTTTGACTGCATTTCTTTGTTTATAGTTGCATTACCCACAATAACCAAAAAGTAGAAAGAGTCTGCATGTTCATTAACAGATGACTGGATAAAGAAGTCATGGGATATATACTCTATAGAAGTACTCTGCAATTAAAAAAGAGATATTGTGACATCTGGGACAAAATGGATGGAACTGGAGATGATTATGCTTAATGAAATAAACAAAGAGATGAAAGACAGCTACTGGATGGATTCACTCATATATGGAATATAGAAAACTGATATGCACAAACTTGCAGGAATGAAGGAAAGAGAGAAGGAAGAAGGGAAGGAAGGAAGGTAGGGAGGAAGGGAAGAAGGGAAAGAGAGAGGGAGAAAGGGAGGGGAAGGAAAAAAGGGTAAGCAAGTAAACTGTTTCTAAGTGTTTGTAAGAGTTATGATGATTATTTTTGGGAAATAGAAAGGTGTGGACATAGACCTTTGGTGGTAGGTGTGGAACTATACCCTGTAATTTTATAATCTTATAAATCACAAATAAAAATGGAGGGGACATGTTTACAAGAGGCTTCAGGTTCAATCTCAGGACCATAAATAACCAGAGTTGGGTGGGGATACAGTCACAAAAAAGAAGGAAGGAAGGAAGGAAGAAAAAGTATATTCCACACAAGTTATTAAAATCACTTAAAATTTATTTTCTAATGAGATATGCACAGTGAGGATTAGAATTGATCAATTCCATGGATGAAATTATCTCCTTTTCTTGTTTAAAATTTCCTCTAATAGTACTGGTTATTTTATTTTTCTCTTTCCTCTGATCAATATATTGATCCATTTAGTGGAACCTACTTTATATGCCTTCTCTAACAAATTCCATACTGCTTATCACTAATAGTTGCTGTTGCCTTATATAGAAAAGTACAGTCAATAATCAGTTAACCGGACTAGTAACTAATGTATGGAGAGAAACCATTTCAACATAGGTGGTAAATTATGCTGATTTGCAGCCCTTCAGCTTTGTAAAAAATATTTACCATATACTTGCAAATGAAAATAAAATCAAAATGTCAGTGATTTCACATGAATTCAAAGTGATTAAAAAAAAAAAAACCTTAGAAGATATAACACTCATTGAAGGACTCTATATTTGGCTTCTATTCTGGGCTTTCCCACGGAGATGTCCTCTCTTCTTTGAATCCACATTGAAAGTAGCATCTCTTCACCAGTCAATAAAAATACTATTTTTGTTGAGTCAAGACAAGGCTGGAATTTGTGTCAGTATTTCCTTTCACTACTCTGCAGTCAGCCATTGACCTTCACAGCTTCTCCACTGACCAAAGTCAGTGTTTAATGGTAATGGTTTTGACTTCAGTAAAAAATTCGTAAGACTCTTTGGCTCCCTCTCTACCTACCCCAGAACTCTTCATTCCCCCAAAAGGAAGGTTCAGTTCCCTGATGAGCCAGCAGTTGGTCCAGACCAAGCCAGACTGCAACTTCTTAGCCACCCGGTGGACACGCCCCACATTGGAAGACCACACTGTGGCTGCCAACCCATATTTAACATTGTTTGCCCTTTGAATCACTTCCTCTTCATTATCAAATGGCACAATACATGTCACCGGACCAAATATCTCTTCCTTCATGCAGCAGGATTCATCCTTAATGTCTGTTATCACTGTGGGAAGCATAAAGTAGCCTGTTTGATTCCTGGGGGGCAGGATCAACTTATCCACTCCCTCACCACAGAGAACTTGGGCCCCTTCAGCACAAGCTCTCTTGACGTAATTTCTCACCTGGGTAGATAAAAATCATGATTAGTAACAAAACAGCAAAAAAAAAAAGTTATCATTTTTATTGTTATCTAAGATAGATGTTTATGGTCATTTCTAAGAAATCTTTTTTTTTTTTCCTGAGGGGGAGGGTTAACAAATAGAAGGTTTATTATATCAAGGGTTACTTAGGTACATAAAAACCAAGGCAGCAAAACAAGTAAGGGGAAAAGACTGGCTCGTTACCAGTGCTCAGATGTATATGTTCAGGTCCTGGGGAAGCAGTATGACTGGTCCCAGTTCTAAGAAATCTAAGGTTAGTTACCTTATCATTCAACTGCTAAGCTTAATGGTAAAAGTGCTCCAACCAAGATTTGAGTATTCAGCACTTCTGTATAAGAGGAGAGTAATTTATGTGATGTCAGAGTGTCACACAATCAAATAATAGCTTTTCACACATGTTCATTTAATTCTCTCAAAATTCTATTTACTGAGTCTTATGATTCCCTATTAGTTGATTATATGACTGAAAGAATAAATGGTTCATATAGCTAATAAATATATTGCCAGAATTCACAATGTTATTTTCAGTTGTATTTGGTACAAATACAAAAAAGAATATTTTCTCAGATTTGAGTGGATATATTCATTGCAGAAAATAAAAAGTGAATATTGTATAAGACTTTAAAGTAAAAAAATCAGAATTTGCTCTAATTGGTCAATTTTCAAAATAAAATAATTTCCAATTTCTAATCTCATAACTTAAAATATATCCATGTAATATTTTGTGGCTAGTTACAATGGAAAATAATGTAATAAACTAGCCCTGTGACTTGTAAATAATGACAATTGTTTATTAATAATAAATATAGAAAATAGTTGTTTTAGTATTAGAATATATATTTATTTGTTGAAGCATTGCCAAGGTCAGCATAATAGATTATTCTAACTCTGAAGGAAATTATAAGCAGACGGGAAATAGAAAACAAATCCATAGTTTATAAAGTATAAAACAACTATGGACAGAGCCTAATCCATAGTTTATAAAGTACAAAACAACTATGGACAGAGCCTAGCAGGTATCATACTATGTGAAATAAGACAATTGGAGAAAGACAGACACCATGTGACTTCACTAGTATGGTACATAGAGAAAAAAAAACGATGAACTAAATAAGACAATAAACTTTTGAGCTATAGGATCAGTTAGTGGTTAACAGAGGAGAAGAAAAAGACCTGGGTTTAGAGGGTGACAGAAATCAGGACAAAGAGAAGCACATGTCAATTTTCAATAGCACATGTTTGAAATCTCTATAATGTGAAAACATAATGACACATTAATAAGTTTTTTAAAAAATCCTAGCATTTAAACCTACCAATCAAGTACCAAATCAAAAGCAAGATAAATTTTTGACATGGTGTTTTGTATTTGTTTTCCTCTCTCTTTCTTTTTTTCTTCTTTCTTTCTTTCTGTCCCTTCCTTCCTTCCTTCCTTTCTTTCTTT